>NC_037678.1:59984577-60355536 GCF_003255815.1 Theropithecus gelada
ATTTTTCAGTTCCTTTGCGTAAGGGGGGCCGTCATCTCTTTAACTCTTCCCACAAACTGAGTAGGCTCTATGGATAAGCCTCTTAATCCATCTGGACACCCCTTCCTGACACTTCAGAGCAGTCAATACTTCTAGTCATTTCTAGCCATTTCAGCAGCTTAGAGACTAATTATGCATCTCCCCCTTGCACATAGGGATAGGCCAAGGAGAAGAATTTGCAAAATAACAGTATCTCTAAAGCCACAGACACCTTCTGCATAAGCCTTTCTTGCTGTGGCTGGTAGCGTAGCAACTGACGAAGCTGCCTGGACTCAGGTTGCCCGGAGTTGCATGTTTCTTCCCTCGCTCCCTACCACCCACTTTCTCTCTACTTTGTCTTCTTATCATATTTGTTCTCTTATGGCAGCTACTGTGTTTTTCCTCTGGTGCTTTCTGAAAGTGAGTTGCCTGTCCTGGTGGGAGATTAGTGGCTTCCACATGTATAAAGCTGACATTGATTTTATTGTATGTGATACATGTGATGCATGAACCCAAGGTGCCCTGAGAGCTCAGATGCTCAGAGTGGGCATCTTAGGAGGCTACAGGTGCTGTGCTGAATGGCCTATTACAGGAGAAAGCTGTGGAATGGGGAGAAAGACCAGCACAGGGGTCCACAGCTAATAGCCATGGGAAGAAAGGAATAACTCACGTTTATGTAGGGCCCCCGTCATTTTTCAGGCACTTACTTGATCTTCACAAGGACCCAGTGAGGTATAATCCATGACCCTGATTTTACATGGGAAGAAACTGAGCCACAAGAGAGTTATATCACTTTCTTAATGTCACACTATTAAGTAATAGAGGTTGCAAGGCAACCTCTTTCTGACCCAGTGATCTTTTACTTTCTAGTACACCACACTTCCTTTTGTAAGTGGAAGTGAATATGAAAATGCAAAGGGATGAGTGTATTGGGCATAATTTGGAGAAGCTAGCACAGAGCACTGGGGTGCTGCACAGGGAAATTGAGGTAGACTTCCACTTATATGGGCTGGGCAGGCATTGTGGAGGTCAAGGGGAGACTCACCCAGCGTGTTGAACAGTAGCCTTGTACTGGTCCATATGCCTTGCTCCTTACATTCAATCCATGACATGACCAAGTCCTGTCCTTTCAGTCTCCCAACCCTCTGCCTAGTTCCTCTGCCTCTGCCTCTCCAGCCCCATGGCCATTACTTGGGTTATGCCTCCATCATTTCTTTCCTCAGTGTAATTGACACAACTTCCTTATTGGTCCTCCTGTGTTTCTCTCCCTTAGACCCATTCTTCACCTTGCACTCAGAGGAGTTGTCCCTAAAACTCTTGTGCCTGCATGACACCACTGCTTACACAGCTTCAGGAGGAAGACCATTCCTGACTGGGTCTCTTTTGACCTCTCTGATTGCCTTTTTGCTGTCCTCTACCCCTGCTCCCCATCACCTGTGTTTCAGGAGGATATACCATCCCTGCATGACCCAGTCTTGTCTTTGTGAGTAACCCCACCCTTGTGCCTGTTAGACTCTCCCCTTCCTTCAAGACCAAGGTCATGATTTGATTGCTCTAGGAAGCCTTCCCTAACATCCTCCATCTAATTTGGATATCTCCCCTTGTATTCGTTTTCTTTTTTTTCTTTTTTCTTTTTTTTTTCTTGAGATGGAGTCTCGCTCTGTCGCCCAGGCTGGAGTGCAATGGCACAATCTCCGCTCACTGCAAGCTCCGCCTCCCAGGTTCACACCATTCCCCTGCCTCAGCCTCCCGAGTAGCTGGGACTACAGGCGCCCGCCGCCACGCCCGGCTAATTTTTTGTATTTTTAGTAGAGATGGGGTTTTACCATGTTAGCCAGGATGGTCTCCATCTCCTGACCTAGTGATCTGCCCGCCTCAGCCTCCCAAAGTGCTGGGATTACAGGCGTGAGCCACCGCGCCTGGCTGTATTAGTTTTCTAATGCTGCTGTACCCAATCACAAAGTTAGTGGTCTAAGACAACACAAATTTATGATCTTATAGCATTGGAGGTCAGAAGTCTAAAATAGGTTAGCAGGGCTGTATTCCTTTGACTCTAGGGGAGAGTCCGTTCCCTTGCCTTTTGTAGACTCTAGATGTCACCAACTTTCCCTGCCTAGTGGTCCCTTTCTCCATCTTCACAGCCAGAACATATAACATCTTCCAATTGCTCTATCGGACTTTCCCGCCTCCCTTCTTCACTTATCCAGGATACTGCATATCCAGGATACTCTCCCTGTTCAAGATCTTTAACTTAATCACAGCTTCAGAGTCTGTATAAGTTTTGGAGTCTATATAAGTTTTGGGGATTAGGACTCGAGCAGCTTTTGGGGCCACTATTCTGTGTATGATACTGAAATGGGAGAGTTTCCTTATCTCCCTTGTAGGACGTGAAACGGGAGTGTGGCTCGCTCCTTCAGTTGCCCACTGTACCAGAAGAATTGGATCACATGTGGGCTCAAATGATGAATGCAAGGTTTTATCGGTGGAGGTGGCTCTCAGTGAGATGGATGGGGAGCCAGAAGGGGAGGATGGATTGGGAAGGTGGTCTTTCCCAGGAGTCGGGCTGCCCAGTGGCAGATTCTTGTCTGACTGCCCCCAGCTGAACTCCCCTCAGTGTCCAGACATCCTTTCTCTTCTGTCTTTCTCTGCCACATTGTTCCGTTGTCACTGGTCTGCTGGTTCCAATGTTCAGCCACTTGTGTGTGTGCCCGCTAAGTTCTTGGGTTTATATGGGGGCAGGATTGGAGGTGTGGTGGGCCAAAAGGCAACTTTTTGGATGCAAAAACAGAAATGTCTGTCCTGACTTAGGGCCTTGGGTCTTCAGGTTTGAGGATGGGGCCTTTACTGGGGAACCACCCTCTTCTACCCAGTACTTCCTTGTCTCCTGTCCGTATCAATACCACATGCCTGTATGAGTCCACAGGACTCTGGCCCTGCCACTTCTCAGCCTGTATCACTTTCTTCTGTAGCTCATTGGTTTCTGCATCCTTCCCTAGTCTCTTGGTCTCCTCTAGGGTAGAGACAGTTACTTGCTTTGACTCCACATCCCCAAAACATAGCAGAGTCAGCCCTCATTACTTGTTTGTTAGGTAAAGTATGGTATCCCCCAGCCTTCGTGTACCTGCCTCACTGTGTTGCTGAGCAGGGTTCTGAGAACAGTGGGGCATCAGCTCAGTGTGTGAGTTAAAATCATGGCCTCTAGAGCAAGACAGCCTGAGTATCCCAGCACACTCACTGACTAGCCACATGACCTTGGGCAATTGGTACCTTAGTCTCCTCATGTGAAAAATAAAGATAATTATAATATCTATTGATATGAATCAGGGTCCAGGAGGGAAGCCCTAAATCACACCAGGTATTTCAAACAGGGTTTTTATTGAAGGAAATCTGTTACACAGTGATGAAAGGCTGTTAGTGCAAAAATGGGATGCTAAGGTAGCCAAAAATGGCAGGAAGTGGTGACCACACCTGGGACTGGGGTAACAAAATGGAATAGGAGTGGTTATGGTACCTAGAAGTCTGTAGGAGGAGCACAGTGGGGCTGATTCTGAGACCTCTGAGGAAGGGGACCCCACAGATTGTACTGCAGCTGTAAGGGTCATGGCCTAGGTTCTGTTAGTTCCTTCAAAAAGAGACTGTACCATAGGTGCTGGGAAGACCAGAATAGATTCAGGCCTGGAGCGTAGCAGCCCCTATTGCTGGAGTGATGCTACAACGGCCTTGAAACAGAAAGAGAGCATCTTCTTCCTTCTTCCAGCATCCCAGTCTCCATCTGAAGTCTCCCATCACTAGGACTGAACCAAAGCCAGCTGGCAAGGTGGTTTAGAGGTGTCGTTAGTAGGGTCCCAGCTCCAGAATTACATAACTGATGTAACAGGGTGGGCTTGAAGCAAAAAGACCAGAGCTGAATACTAGCACACTCCTTTGGTTTCCTCTTCTGTAAATGCATACTAGAATAGTACTTACTTTCCAGTGTGATATGAGGAATAAACAAGTTTGTATGTAAATCAGAAATAGAGCCAGGCACACAGTGAACGTTATGAGAATGTTATTTGTCCTTGCCGCATGATAGTAATAATAACAGTTCTCACCATCCTGTGGGTGTACAGACGTGGTTGTCTCTGGAACTCAAAGATCCAAGCTGGATAAGGCAGGAGTTTTTTTCACCCATTCTTCATAGCAGAGCTGCTTGGCCGAGGTAGGGGAGGGGAGAGAAGAGTGCCCATTTGTGAACCCATGCTGCCCTGGAACAAGGTGCTCCTGAAGCATGGCCTTTGATTCCAAAGCTTTAAAATCCAGCTTCTTCTAGCCCCCTGTTTGGAGGTGACAGACTCTTGATTCATGCTTTCTGAGGACTCCTGATTAGCAGGCAAGGAAAGGAAGGTTCTTCTAGAATGATTACTCTGCTCTTAATTTTGGGAAGTGGCCCAGCAAATAATAATCTTGAAAATGTTGAAGTGTTGGGGGATAAAGGGGAGCTGGGGCAGACAGAGTGTTGCGGATCATAAAACCTCATCTGGTGCTAAGTCGTTATTGAATTACGCATTTCTGAATGACTTCACTTGTTGCAACATGATGGTGTTAAGTAGACTGAGGCTGAGCTCTTAAATTGATTTGCTGGTGGGAGTTTTGGCAGGAGTACACACTGACATTACTGTAGACTCTCTTTATCCTGACACAGGAAGGGGAATGCATTTGATGGGATCTTTGTGTCTCTCTGTTGGGAGCACAAAATGAGAGTATCAGTTAAGGTTCTCACTGACAGCTGAATGGCTCATCGGTGGCTGGTTGGGAGGATGATGATATTAGTAGCGAAGACAGTTTACTTGTTATGTGTAGGAACTCTTCTAAAGTGTCGACTCTAATACTTTATATAATCTTTATGGCAACTCCCATGAGAAAGATGTTGCTATATCCCCATTTTACAGATGAGGCATTTGAGACACAAAGAGGTTAAGTAACTTTCCCTGGTTTTCATAATATCTTAGGCTGGATTTCCCCTAAAAACAGATCCTTTAGCATAGATTTGCAAAGTTTCTCTAAGTTGTGGGCAACATTGGTAAAGAGGAGAGGAAGGGAAACTGAGAAGAAAGAAAGCCCCATAAAGAGTGTACTGTGGGCCTAGCGTGGCGGCTCACACCTGGAATCCCAGAAATACCTCTTAATCCTGTGCCCTGGACGGGGCATGGTGGCTCATGCCTGGAACCCCAGCACTTTGAGAGGCCAAGGTGGGCGGATTACAAGGTCAGGAGATCCAGACCATCCTGGCCAACATGGTGAAACCCCATCACTACTAAAAATACAAAAAATTAGCAGGGCAGGCAGATCACAAGGTCAGGAGATCCAGACCATCCTGGCCAACATGGTGAAACCCCATCTCTACCAAAAATACAAAAAATTAACTGGGCATGGTGGCACGTGCCTGTAGCACCTGTAGTTCTAGCAACTCAGGAGGCTGAGGTAGGAGAATCACTTGAACCCGGGAGGCGGAGGCTGCAGTGAGCTGAGATCGCGCCACTGCCCTCCAGCCTGGGTGACACAGTGAGGCTCTGTCTCAACAACAACAAAAAAAGGAGTGCACTATGAGCTGCTAGTGCTAGAGAGGATATCTGGTGCTCAGGCCCACCAAGGGTCATCTAAAAGACTGAATAAAGCCACCCCATTGTCCCACTAGGGGTCAAGGAAACCTGGATGTTTATCCGCCATCTTCTGTCCCTCATTGGGTAAGGGCTGCTCCTAGGAGTGGTAACACCGGGGCTTGTGGGTGGGTGGGAAGTGCAATGCCTGTAGCCACAGAGCAGGCAGTATTGACACAGCTGCTTTCTAGGTAACCTTGGTGTCCTCATCTGTAATATGGGAGTAGTACTGTCTGCTTTGTGTTGTCACTATAGAGAGAAAGATGAGGAAACAGGTAAAGTACTGTTTGTTTGCAATGATTAGAGGATTATCTGAAAGTCAAGTGTCAACTCACAGTGGAAGTCTTCGAGGGGCTCCCGGAGGTAGCCAGGATGTCTCCTTGCTAGTGAGCTGTTGGTGAGGAACTTGCTGGGAAAATGGATGTAGTCGTGGTTCTTGACTCCTGCTACCTGGGCAGATAGGAGGGGAGACTGACTGCTAAACACTCCAGGTGATCGGGAGCATAGAACTGCAAGAGAGGTCGCATCCAGTTGTGAAAGCTTGAAATATATAAAAACCTGACCTCTTTCAAATGCTTATATTTATAATAAGCAACGAATGCAGGTTTACTAGGCATTTGTAAAAAAAAAAATCAAAGAAGAAACAGAATAAAGAAAATATAGTACTTATATTCTCACAACCCTAAGAAAAAGTCAACAGTTTCATGTATTTAAATCTAGATGTTTTAAGCTTAGGTAGGTGAGATTTGTTTGTTGAATTTAGTTCAGCAAAGTGAAGGAGAGACTTTTTCATGGGAATTTATGATGTCCCTTTTCAGGATGATGGCCAAAGCTAAAGTTAACCATTCATAATGAAATTGCTTGTTTTTAAGCATTCCCGAAATGCTGTGTGGATGAAAGGCATGCCATTCTGCCCCTTCTTACAGATTGGGCTATGTGTTCGGTTCAGCCTGGCACAAGATCACGCTCCTCTTCTGGACTCACATCTGAGGAAGGAGGGTCTTGTGGTAGCTAACCGTCTCATAGGACTGATCCTTCTTATATCACAATTCCCTCATGCTAGAGGTCGTGATTTTGATTCATCACAAGGTGGACTAGGGTATATCTTCAAGCAGTTTTTCTCTAAGGGAAGGCATGTACATTGCATTTTATTTTCTGCATTCTTCAGAAACTGAGAGCATTTTTCCGCTGACTTTGAAAATGCACCACAACTAACCTCCTATAGAATTCTTGGGACTGGAAACATCGCCCTTAAGACCTTGTGTGTGTACCATTGTCTTTATCATAATGTACCATTGTCTTTATCATAATGGTTAGGAGTGCAGACCCCGGGCAGGTTGCCTTGGCCTCAGTGTTGGATTTTTGAATGATTAATTGTTTGACTCTGGATGGGTATCTACCCAACCATAAAGTTGCTGTGAGGACTAAATGAATTGATACTGTAGAGCACTGAGGGCAGTCACAGGTGTCTAAAAGTGTGCAGTACACGGGAGCGGCCCCGTAATGTTATTTGTGATTATTCTCATCATCTTCCTCATCACATCCCTGTGTTTGAAATCGTAATGATAAAGCATGGAACCAGAGTTTTTAGTCTTTTTATTTTGTTTTGATGGATATCTGTTATTTTTTTCTGAAGGCTGATGGAAGTTTTTCTTTAGTTTTGTATTTCAAAAATATTGCCAGTATGTACTTAAGCTCAAGTCTCATCATTGATTTTGCCTGGAACCCACTGAGCCCTTCAGAGTCTGCAAACTCGGGCCTTTGGGTATTTCAGAGAAGTTTTCTTTGCGTATGTCTTTGATTGTTGCTTTCTGTCAGTTGTTTGATGTCTTCTCCCTAAATACTTCCAATCCTTTGCTTGGAGGTGCATTCAGTATTCTCTGCAACATCTTACTTGGCTTGTTCTTTTTCATCTCTTTGTTGCCACCCTCAACCTCTTACTTTGGGAAAACTTATCAAATATTTTTTCTACCCATTTAAATAAGACATCAGATGTTTATTGACCATTGGCTGTATGTTTGGTTAGGGCACAAAGACTAATTTTTTTTTTTTTTGAGACAGAGTCTCTCACTCTGTTGCCCAGGTTGGAGTACAATGGCATGATCCTGACTCACTGCAACCTCTGCCTCCCAGATCCAAGCAATTCTTCTGCTTTAGCCTCCTGAGTAGCTGGGGTTACAAGTGCCCACCACCGTGCCCAGCTAATTTTTGTGTTTTTAGTAGAGACAGGGTTTTACCATGTTGGTCAGGCTGGTCTCAAACTCCTGACCTCTAGTGATCCTCCCACCTTGGCCTCCCAAAGTGCTGGGATTACAGGAATGAATCACCATGCCCGGCCAACAAAGACTTATTCTAGTTGGCACCTATTGGAGGATTTGATGCTATATCTACTTACGTTGTGTCCGAGGACCCTGAGCCCAAGCCCGGGAGGAATGAGAAGCCTGGGCTACTGCCGATTGCTCACTGTTAGGGTAGTCAGTGAGTACACATAGAATCCCTGTGGCCCTTGCTAGAGAATTTAGGGACTTTTATGACTTGAATCTTTCATTGTCCAGGTAAAATAAATTTGAGGACCATGAAGATTGAGTAGAGTCACACATCTGGCTAGTGGTAAGCCAAGGTCAAGGAAAGCTTGGAGCCTGGCCCCAACGTAGTCCTTTTTGATCCTCAGTTCATTATTGTATGAAAACAGCATTGCACATAAATCATAGAAAGTCTAATCAGCATCGAACATCTACTCTGTGCCTAGCCCTGTGCTACATGAAAGTAAGTCATCGTGAAGCAGTTTTGAAAAGAAAAATAGGCATGGTTTAGTTAAAAATAATTGAAGGCTGGGCACGGTGGCTCACACCTGTAATCCCAGCACTTTGGGAGGCTGAGGCAGGTGGATCACCTGAGATAAGGAATTCAAGACCACCCTGGCAAACATGACGAAACCACATCTCTACTAAAAATGCAAAAATTAGCTGTACGTGGTGACAGGTGCCTGTAATCCCAGCTACTTGGGAGACTGAGGCAGGAGAATCACTTGAACCCAAGAGGTGGAGGTTGCAGTGAGCCGAGATGGCACCACTGCACTCCAACCTGGGTGACAGAGTAAGACTCTGTCTCAAAACAAAACAAAAAACAAACAAACAAGTAAAAGGAAAGCCATTCTAGTTGGGAAAAATGGCACAGACAAAAGAATTCTGGAAATGAGAATGGCACAATTGTGTTTCTGTCTGTGTATGAATGGGTTTGTGTTGGTGGCTAGCGTTGGGTGGGTGGAGGCATTCCCACAGACCTAGAGGGTCAGTGAATAGAAATGCAATTAAAACGGTGATCAGGTAGCGTGAGGCATGTGGTGGAAAGTGTTGGAGGCCAGGTTATGCTCACCTTAATCATATCAAGGCTCACTTCACATCTTAGTAACATTTGGTTTTTCTCAAAATGTTTGATTTCTGTCTGGAGCAGACAATACATGCGCACAGCTCTGTCTCCAGCTATTTGAAACACTTTTGCTCTCTGTGGGAATTTCTGGGGAGTCAAACTGTTACAAGTGCTCACAGCAGGGAAAAGAAAGACAGAATTGTTCTGGAGATTGCTGCCTGAGGATGAGGCAGAATTACATGAAGAGGTCACTTCACCATCTACATGTTGAAGGAGAGCCTTGGAAGCTCAGGGCTGCTGCTGCCCAGGCCTCATGGATGGCTCCTGGAATCCTTGTCCTTGCAGTGCTTTGATGCCTGGCTGGAAGGCACTGATGTCATCACCCAGCTCAGGCCTCAGCTCCCTGAAGGCAAGACTTCCTCCTCCTTAGTCTGGTTGCAAACTTCATGAGCAGAGGGTGCCATCAGATGTTAAATACTCCTGGCTTTGCACAGATGATGCTGTGGAGTCTGGTAAGGAGAGGGCGTTGGTTGCGTTAGATGTGAAAAGGCTCATGAATAAGAAACTGGTGTGTGCCTGAACAACCTCTTGTTAGGAAAACTATTAGGAATTCAAGCATCTGATGGTGCTGATAGGAGGGAATGGTATAGAAGTAAAGGCTAATTTTCTCCCAACTTTCTGGGGTTCAGTTTCAAGTAATTAGTGGCATTCTCTCCACCTAGTGAGTCACATATCCATATTTTTGTGATTTTTTTTAACTTTTAAGGTATCACTTATATACATAAAAATACCTATGTTTTAAGTTCACAGTTTAATGAGTCTTACATAACCCTGGTTAAGATACAGAAATGGTTATAACCTCCCAAATTTTTCTCATGCCTTCTTTCAGGCAGTCATGTCCCTTATAGTAACACTGTTCTGATTTCTATTATTTAATTACCCAAATCAGCATATAGAGAACATTCTAACATCCTAGAAACTTCCCTCAGGCTCTGTCCCAGTCAGTACCTGCCTGCTAGGTAACTATGCTTCTGGCTTTTATCACCATAGTGCAGTTTTGCTTGTTCTTGAACTTTTCACATAAGTGGGGTCATCATGCATTCTTCTTTTATTTTTCTTTTGCATGAATTTTTTTTTGATATTTACTCATGTTGCTGTGTGTCTGCAGCTGCAGCTGGTTCATTTCTTCTCACTGAGCAGTAATCCATTTTGTATGTGTATCGCTTTATGGATCCATAAGCTTCTACCTAGGTCTGGCTCCCAGGGCCTCTCCATTCTCGGATGCCCTCCTTCTCAACATCTTCTGAGTCAGCTTCCTTCTCTCCTGACTTCTTTGTGTCAATCCTCCAGTGAGGGCTGGAAGGTGAGCTCCATGCAGCCAAGATTGTGTCTGCGCCTGGGACAGTATGTGACCAGCAGCAGGGACTCGACATTCATAGAATGAGTGAATGAATGAATGTACAGGGGACATCGTTTTAATTGTTTACCAGTCTATCCCAAGTAACTCAGAACTAGGAGACCCCAAGGAATTTTTCTTTGTTCATAGACTCAACATGAGCAGTCCCAGCAGAACACTCCCCTAAGCGCTGTCTGCAAGAGCTTCCCTAACCTCTAGACCAGATTAGGTCATTTCACAGGCTTCAGAAATGCCTCTGCCACCCCCATCATGACGTTATTACACTTCGTTATCACTGATTTACTTGGCTGCATTAGATTTAATGCTCACAGTGCTCTGTCTGGCAAATGAGATACATGGGGGTTTCCTTTTCCTTCCTGATGACTCTGGCCATTGGACTGGATGGCCCTGTACATTTCCTATACTGTCTTCTTGAAGAGTTCATCTTAGAGAACTGATATAAATAGAATAGGCTTTTTCTATGTATTTGTAAAATAATGTGTGCTTACCAAAAAAATCATTCTGTACTATATTTTTGCTTCTCTCTCTTTGAACCACCAGTACCTGTGCCTTCTAAACAATGCCAATTATAAATCAGTTGATCATTAAAAAAGAAAAGAATAAAGCACACAATAATCTGATGGCTTCCCTGGTGCCACATAGAGGAAACACTGTGATTAAACTTACGTGGTCTATTCTTGAGGGGATGGACGGAGAGGTAACCACGTGGCTAATCTGCACACAAATGTGTGAAGTCGCAAATCATTTGAGATAGGGACATTTATATACTCAAGGGGATGTTTGTTACTATACTTGCACATGCCATTAGAAATACATGAAAAGAAGCTAACCATTTGGAAAGATTTAATACTTTATTTTCTTTCTGGTGATCAGCAATTGAATACTGCTGTCTGAAATAGGAGAGCAGAAAACCATGGTGAAAAGTCGATGGAAAAGAACTAAATGGGGCCACTCCCTCAGCACCCAAACTGTTGAAGTCTGCTGCTCTTAATTCTATAGAGGTCTAGTCTGTGAATAATTATGTTAAGGAATTGGGCAGAGTCATCAGAGAGCTGCAAAAGATCACCCCTGGGGCTTCTCTGGAGACTGATGGGAGCTCTGGAGAGTTGATAATGGCAATCAAAGGGTCCATATATTTAACATGCACAAAGGATGAGCTCAGAAATCATCTGCCTGCCAACCTAACTTCTCTACCTGCAACAAATTATCCAAAAATCAATTTGCAAACACCTTTGAGATAACAAGGTCTTGAGTAATAACCTCCATGGCTTTGTAAAGAAAAGCATCTAGCTTAACTAATCTGCTTAATTTCCTTCTCTGACCAAACGGCAGGCTATAATAGAGGCAATCTGGAGTTGTCCCTTAAGATTTGCTTCGAGTCACACTGAGAAAATATTGTCCACCTCTGTTTCCTAGCAATTATTCTGTTTCTAGAGAATCTTTGCTTCTAGGTAATTAATTAGAAGGGAAGTGCTGAGTGCGTCTCTATCTCAAAGCCCTTACCTGAGTTCCAAGCTAAAATGTATACCTGCCTTCTATCCATGTGAATAAACCAGAGGCCCTCTACAAGTGAGATGTTCTCAAACAAATGCACATTGTATTCCACTCTCATGTGCCTCCTCTGTGCCTCCCCTTTCTCCTCTTCCTTGTTCTACTCTTTGTTTCCTCTTGTTCATATCCTTGGTCCTAAGAAAACATAAGATAAGACAGACTGAGGTCATTTGCACAAAGATGTTCATTGTAGCATTATTTATCCTAGCAAAACATTAACAACTCACGTATCCAGCAATCAGCGAATGCTTAGTATGGTAACCTGATGGATTGTTCTATAAATATTAAAGACAGTGATGATAAAGCTCGAGCAGTGTATGCAAAAAAAAATCCTTACAATATAAGTGAAGGAAGAAAAATGAATCTACATTGGGTCTATGTGTTATTATAACCACACAAAAAATGTGTCAGTACATAAATAAACATTGTAATGGAACATGGAGGAATAAAAATGGCTATGTTGGATGGTAGAGATATTTTCTTTCTTCCATTTTTCTCCATTTTCTTCCATTTCTTCTCATATTTTCTCTTTCTTCTGTTTTCTTTATTGTTCTGCCATTTTTACTACAAATAAAAATAACCAGTATATTCAGTTCCATGTTTTTAAAGATGAATATTAAGAGGCAGACAGCCTTCCTTGGTGCAGGTTGGTCCAGGAAGTCATGCAGATGTAAGTTTCATCTTACGCTACCTTCTCCATGACCTTGGTTAGGTGACCTGATTTCTTAGGTTCTCTGTTTTGTTTTGTTTTGCTTTGTTTTGTTTTTCTCCATTAAAGTGAAGGTGATGATATTGTCCCAAGAATTACATGAAATGATATGTGTGAGATTTTAAAGTACGTAAGAAGTACAAGATAAGCGTTAATTTTTGTAGCTTTGCCATGGGCTAATAATTGCGAGGAAGAGTCCACAATTCATGCCTGCTGAACCTTTAGTCTACTTAGCTGACTGTGTGGAACTCAGTGGAAGAGAGGTGGCAGCACAGAGCAGATGCAAGAAAACTCGGCATGACTCTTCCTTTGACCCCTCATTCCTGCTGAGTCTGCTGTGACCCATGACTTTCTCTGCTGGAAGAAACCTGCTGGGGTTGAGGCAGAAGCTGAATTCTTGCTGTGCCATCATTCCTTTTCTACTTAGGCTCTTATCACCCTTTGGAAAGAACTTCCACTAACAATCTATGTGTTCTGTGTAAGAAATGTTTGTAGACCTTAGGCTCCCCTGGGTTTTGTGCCAAACTTCACTTCAGCAAAAGTAGGTTTTCCTTTGAGGCTAGAAAACAGAGTATTCACCCAGCAGCTTTGCTGTGTTCTGGGAAAACCATTTCCTCACATGGCCTTCTTTCTTTCGTGCCTTTAAATAAAGGAGATAAGGTAGGTGTTGAATATAGCTACTGAAGAAATACTGATTCAGGTACTTACATGCAAACCCTTAAAGTAGGGCATGAATGGGATTTAAAAAGGGTTTTCAGGTCGGGCGTGGTGGCTCATGCCTGTAATCCCAGCACTTTGGGAGGCTGAGGTGAGTGAATCACCTGAAGTCAGGAGTTCAAGACCCAGCCTGGCCAACATGGTAAAACCCCATCTGCACTAAAAATACAAAAATTAACCAGCTGTGGTGGCAGGCGCCTATAATCCCAGCTACTTGGGAGGCTGAGGCATGAGAATTGCTTGAATCAGGGAGGCAGAGGTTGCAGTGAGCTGAGATGGCCCCATTGCACTCCAGTCTGAATGGCAGAGCAAGACTCCATCTCAAAAAAATAAAATAAAAATAATAAAATCCAAAGGGTTTTCTGACAATTTTTTGTGGCTATGTTGTGAATTCTATGCCTTGTCATCATGTGCTCAGAGTCTGCTCTGTAAATCATTTGAGTCTGACAGTCCTTTGTTGATTGCTTGTCTTACAGAGCCTCCCACGCCCATTGCTCCCCCAGAGCTGCTGGCTGTGGGGGCCACATACCTGTGGATCAAGCCAAATGCCAACTCCATCATCGGGGATGGCCCCATCATCCTGAAGGAAGTGGAATATCGCACCACCACAGGCACCTGGGCGGAGACCCACATAGTCGACTCTCCCAACTACAAGCTGTGGCATCTGGACCCCGACGTTGAGTATGAGATCCGAGTGCTCCTCACACGACCAGGTGAGGGGGGTACCGGACCGCCAGGACCTCCCCTCACCACCAGGACCAAGTGTGCAGGTAAGATTTTTTTTTTTTCCAGGCTCCATTATGAGAGGCCGTGCTGTTGCCAAGACTGGCCTTCCTCTTACCTTCCTGTGACAAATAATTCCTAATTTTCTTTGAATGTGAATGTGCTTCCTATTGTGGATAAAAAAGGATCAAGGTTTTGGTTTTTTGGTTTTTTTTTTTTAGAGGACCTGCTGGCTGTGGTTGCATTTCTGGGGGCTTTCTAGTTCTGACTGTAATTCTGAGAACCTCCTGACTTTAGCTGGGT
The DNA here is from genome assembly GCF_003255815.1 of Theropithecus gelada. Taxonomy (NCBI): domain Eukaryota; kingdom Metazoa; phylum Chordata; class Mammalia; order Primates; family Cercopithecidae; genus Theropithecus; species Theropithecus gelada. The sequence goes on from NC_037678.1 coordinate 59,999,021, forward strand.
CATGGGAGGTTCCTGGATCTAATAGTGTTTCTGATGAGACACACTGGCTCTGTGTCTCCCAGAACTGCTGGTGCCATTTATATGTCTGAGGCTTTCTAATGCTAAGAATGTCTTTGAGGGCTCTTGGTTTTGTGTCTCTGAGGGCCCTGGCCGTGTTTCTCTGAGGGTTCTTGGCTGTGTTTCTCTGAGGGCTTCTGGCTCTGGTTGTGTCTCTGAGGGCTCCTGGCTCTGACTATGCACCCTGAAGGCTTCATTTAGACTATGTCCTTGCGGTCTTCTGGTTTTGGTTGTATCTTTAATGTGTTTCTAATTCTAACATTGTTCCTGAGGCTCCCTGAGCTGGGCCTGTGACTCTTGGTTTTGACAATTTTCTTGATGGTTCCTAATTCTAGAGTTGTCTCCGAGGGGCTTCTGTTGCCAACCATGTCTTAAATGCCTCCTGGCTCTCACAGTATCTCTGAATTGTTTCTGGAACTGCCTTAATCCCTAAGAGCTTCCTGCCTCTGTAGCCCCTGGAGGCTCCTATCCCTACCTAAGAGTCTGGGTTGGGACTATTCCTCTGAGGGTCCTCTGGATTCCACTCTATCTCTGTGGGCTGCTGACTACACCTGCCTCTCTGATATTTCTGGATGCCATGTAAGAGTTTGCTGGCGGAGATTGTGTCTAAGAGGAGAGATTCTCTGGATCCAACTGTGTCCCAGGTCTCCTGGCTTCTACTGCATTTCTAATCAGGGGCTATTGGCTAACAATGTGTGTCTCACTGTATCTGAGATGGTCTGGCTCTGGATGCAACTCAAGAAATTAAAAGAACTTGCAGTTTATTTGTTGCAAATTACCTTATTTATATCTTTTTTTCACTCCAAGTAACCTTTTGCTGTACGAACTTACATTTCATGTATACACAAAGGAAAAGAGACTCAGAGCTTTTAAACTCTTTGTCTAAAGTCATAGAATGGCCAGTGGCACGGTCATCAATTACACTTAGATTTTCTGATTCTCAGCCTTTGATTTTTGGCCACATCATGATGAATAAAGAGAGAGAGAGAGAGAGCATTGTATATACAGCTGGGGATGTTCTAGTGGAAGCGGGTATGGTTCAGGAAAGCAGGCAGCATGGGTTTCAGAAAACAAAAAGGAGTCACTGGGGGCATCTGGGTGGAGGGGAAGGAACCATCAGTACAGGAACCATGGAACAAACAGCAAGGGAAAGTGCATACAGTTCTGCCATAACCTGATATATAGGTCCTTAAAAATCACCACAGTATATCAAGTTATGAAATAAAAACCATAGGGATTATGGAAAAAATGGGGCTGGAGGGCCATACTTCCCTAGTGACACATCAAAAAAGAGGGGAATCTAGTAAAACTTGCGGCACAATTTTATGCATGTGAAATGGCCAAGAAGTGCATCCATCCAGGTGGAGTATTCCTAAGCTGAACCTCGGAAATCCAAAATGCTCCAAAATTTGAAACTTACTGAGTGCCAACACGATACAACAAATGAACATGACATTGTTAACACTGCAGAAAAAGTGCCTGTAGATGACACGGCAAGCATTGGTGATGAGCTTATTGAAGGACTGGAGCAGTATGCATTCATAGCAGAACAGGAAACCTTGTCAATTTATAAAATCAGAGACATCTAAGACAAAAATCCTTGTTAACGAGGCAGATGACTCTGGAGGAAACATTTTTAAAAGCCATCGAGCAGAATGCCTCTTTCTCCCTAGAGGATCCACTTCCTGGTTCCTCACCTGCTTCTGATGTTTGTTCTCATCTAAAACAATAAAATGCAGGGTGTACGAACTCTTCATCAAAGCACAACATCACAGGGAGAGGACTGAAAGCCAGGATGTTTGTTGCTGACGTTCAACAGCTGATCCAGGTATCTGCTGAGGCTACTGTGCTGCTCAGTTAACCTGAACACATTAATTTTTTATGGTATTAATGATATATCCCTTATTCTTTTTTACTGTTAAGCACTTATGTGTGAATAAGCATAAGAAGATGATTTCTTATCAATAGCATATACATTCAAAGTCAGGAATTATGGTGATGACAGACAAGCACAGAATTGTCCACATAAGTGGCTAAGATAGTTACATCTCTGCTTTCTGACGGTTCGATGTACACAAACTCGGTTCATGTACAACATTATTTAAAATATTATTTAAGATTGCCTATGATATATATAAAAAACATAAATGAATTTTGTGTTTGGACTTGGGTCCCATCCCCAAGATATCTTAGTAGGTATAGGCAAATATTCTGAAATTCAAGAAAATCTGAAATCTGAAACACTTCTGGTCCCAAGCATTTTGGATAAAGGATACTCAACACAGATGGTGTGTTACCTTGAAAAAGACCTGAAGTTTGCTGTGGAAGTGGGCATCAGGGAGGTTACAGCCTGTGAGTGACTATGAAGTGGTGGAAGGAAAGCTGTCTGAAACTGGGGGAAAAGGTGTAGCTCAGAACACAGGTAGTGAGCTGAGGGGGCAGGTAAGGGTTGGAACTGTGTGTGTGCTTGTATTCCTAGGTGGCTCAGTTCTGCTGGGTGCAGGTTTCTTCTTCACTAATGTTTCTCACATGCAAAATCACACATAAGCAAATGCGGAATTCGTGTTATTCTCAAATTGCCCTTTCATATATTAATTATGTTGGAACAAATTTACATTTTCAAAACAAGAGTTATAGTGGAATTGGCTGTAACTGTTCTTAAGTATCTCAGTGATGTATTGTGGTAGTATGTAACCCAGGTATTTTCGTTGCTTGAAAACATTCCTTGTAAGGTTATTCAACCACTATGCTGAACAGAGATGCCATTTTCTTGATTATTTTCAAAACAGGCCTTTGGTAAAATTCCTCATTGAAACCTGATTATGAAACTTACTACTTTCAAAGGATATAATGATATGTTATTAAACTGGGTAATACCTTATCTCAGCTTTGCAATGCAATATTCATCCATAAAAATAATTGATTTGATCCTACTGATGAGACTTCTCTCTTTCCACAGGGTAAATGTAAGAGTTTCCAGGGTTTTTGATCTTTATAAATGATATTCAAAGTACTTTAGCAGCCCCTGTGGACTTATTTGCTGATGATCATATAATACATTTTGAAATTCAATCGCAAGATGATCATCTCAATAAAAATTTACAATCTATTGCAAACTGTTGCCATGACTGTGTAATGGATTTTACTTGTTGAAAACACAATAGTCTGGCTATCAGTATAAAAATTATGAGTTGAAATGCAATTGTGGTATTTTATTTTTAAAAAACGTTGGTGTTTAAGTTACAGCTAAAATCTTGAATAATCCACATTTTACAAAATGTGTCATCAAGAAGATAATCTTCCTTCCCATATCACCACTGATGGTGGAATGTTTTTTGCCCGGTAATTAATTTTTAAGAGAATTCCAGGGCTGATACCTATTTGTAGGTGTTGTTTATTGGCATTGATAATCTGATATTTTCCTCCTTTTCCTATTCTATTATTAATCACGCTGGAAATGTACTTATTATTTTACAAAACAGAAAGTGAGAGAGTATGTAGAGTGGAAGGTATAATTTTTGCCCAGAGGAATTTAGAGGCTGGGTTAAGATTCCAACAAAACAGCAAAAAAGGTAAAACATAAAGGCAAGCATTGAAATAGCATGCTTCATGTAGGAAAGACAGCATCAGCATGGAAAGAGTAATGGTCTCAGAATCATCTAGGGCAGTGGTTCTCAAAGTGTGGTCCCTGGACCAGCAGCATCAGTATTGTTATAGACTGAATATGTATGTTCCTTTAAAATTCGTATGTTGAAATTCTAATCCTCGAAATGATGATATTAGGAGGTGGCACATGTGGGTGCTGATGATGTCATCAGGGCAGAACACTGATGAAAGAGATCAATGCCCTTATAAAAGAGGCCCCAGAGAGCTCCTTCATGTCTTCCACCATGTGAGGATCCAGGAAATGGACCCTCACTAGACGCTTAATCTGCTGGCACCTTGCTATTGGACTTTCCAGCCCCCAGAACTATAAAAGGTAAATTTCTGTTGTTTAAAAGCTACCCAGTCTATGGTATTCCGTTACTACAACCCAAATGAATTAAGACAAGTATTCCCCTGGGAACTTGTTAGAAATGCACATTCTCAGATCTGTCCCCCGACCTACTACATCAGAAGTTCTGGGGTTGAGCCTAGAAATCTGCTGTAAGGAGCTCGCTGAGTGATGTTATTTCATACCCAAACTTTAGACTAACATATACAGTGACAAGCCAACATGGCTCTTTGGAAGGATGTTTATTCCATAGCTTGGTCTTTGCAGCAGCTCTGAGATGTAGATGGGAGGAAAACAGACTCCGAATTGTTGGACCAAGGTCACCAATCAGTTAAATGCTAGATCTCTTGGCCAAAGAAACTCTTCATCACAGGATTTGATGGAGTCTTCAGCCCTGGAGACCTCCTCTGCTCACAAGTGTCCTCTTGAGGGTGGCACCGGGTAGTAGGGAGGTTGGTGACTATGGAGATCAGCTGAGAATAAATAACTACTACACAAAAGTTTCACTCCATTCTATCAAACATTTGCTTGGTCTTTTCTTTGTGCCAAATTCTGTGCTAGGCACTGGTGGCAGAGGTTCACTTAGTAAGGACGTGCTAGTAGCAGGCAGAGACTTGGCAGCAGTAAGCTACGAGCTTGCGTGTAGCACAGAAGATGCTAGAGAGGCAATTCAGCTAAGACAGGTGGGGATGCATTCTGGCTCTGCCAGTTCTGAGAGGTCATTGATTATGAAAATTCTGGGTTACTAAGGGAAGGGTATCCTTCCCTTAACCTGAAGGATACCTCCTCCTTAAGGGTTAAGGAGGAGATTGTCAAGAGTTTGCCTGTAGTGCAGCATCCCAGCCCAGTAGGCTGGAGTTCAGAGCAAGACTCCCAGCCAGATAAACCAGAACCTGGACAAATGATCAGATAGGAATCGAGGTATGTGGGGTTGGGAGAAGGGAGTCAAAGCTGATACTCCCATGCTTCTGGTTTAGATGACTGAGAGATGAGTGGTTGTATTAGTCAGGATTCTCTATAGGGACAGAACTAATAGGACAGATATATATATATAAAGGCAAGTTTATTAAGGAGTATTGACTCACACGATCACAAGGTGAGGTCTAGGCTGTCTACAAACTGAGGAGAAAGGAAGCCAGTCTGAGTCCCAAAGCTGAAGAACTTAGAGTCCGATGTACAAGGACAGGAAGCATCCAATATGAGAGAAAGATGTAGGCCAGTAGACTAAACCAGTCTAGTCTTTCCACGTTCTGCCTGCTTTTATTCTGGCCACGCTGGCAGCTGGTTAGATTGTGTTGACCCAGATTGAGGGTGGGTCTGCCTTTCCCAGTCCACTGACTCAAATGTTAATCTTCTTTGGCAACACCCTCGCAGACATACCCAGGAACAATACTTTGCATCCTTCAATCCAATCAAGTTGACACTCATTATTAACCATCACAGTGATGGAACAGTTTTCTGAGCTGAAAAACACAAAAGGGAATGAGCTCAGGTCTGAATCTGTTGTGTTGGAGGTCAGGATGCATAGCAGGTGATGGGAATATATAAATCTGGAGCTTAGGAGAGATGAGCAGATAACTGCTTCTTCCATGTGGACTTCCTGATTTCACTTGGACGTTAGGATCAAAGGGCCTTTTTTTTTTTTTTTTTTTTTTTTTTTTGAGACAGAGTCTCGCTCTGTTGCCCAGGCTGGAGTGCAGTGGCGCGGTCTTGGCTCACTGCAAGCTCCTCCTCCCAGGTTCACACCATTCTCCTGCCTCAGCCTCCTCAGTAGCTGGGATTACAGGCACAAAGGCACTTCTTAGTACTGATGAAAGCAATTTAATTCTCTGTCTTCGTGCTGTTCTGTTGAGATACTCCATTTTTTATATTTTTATTTATCGTTTTGTTTTACTTAGTTTAATCATTCACCATCTTTTGTGAGATATAGGTCTGACAGCAAATGCGATCATGTATATCAAAGTGCTTCAAAAACTCAAAATGTTCTTTAGCTGCCTATAGTGAACCAAACCGTTATTGGTTGCTGCTATTGTTATGGATATTGTGATTATGAATAATTATATCAAAATAGGAAGTCTTACTTGTCCACTTCTCAGAACTAATTGGCATCTCGAAGGTGGACCATATTCTTTTGTTGTTCACCAACTCCTGGGAAATCCCATTTCAGAGTCCATGCTGTGGTCTGGGCTCTCAGAGACTCTCTTGTCTAGAGCACTGTGTGCTTTCCTCTGGCACATCCCCAGCAGCAGACATTCTGTGATAGAAGTTGGGTCTTAGAAGAGCTGTGTGTTGCCCACCCAGCCTCACCTTGAATGCTGCCTCTGATGGGAAGTTTGCACTCTTCCATGGCAGACCATTTCCCTGCTGGAGATCTTGGGTGGTGACTGTTATCCTCTACCCAGTGTTGGCTTGGTTATCATACAACTCTGGATGGATTACACATAGAGTGTCCATTAGGTTTAGAAGAGTAGGGGCAGTAGGCAGGTTGCTAGCATTAACTATCTGGAGTCCACAGTGAGAACAAAGGGCAGTGGATGCCGAGGTCAGTAACTGGAGAAAGCAGGTGAGATGACAAGAGATATGGACACCACATGGGTCCAACTTGGCTGTTTACCTCTCCTGCAGGTACCACTTTCAATGGCTTGGGTACCAGCTTGTTGGTATCTTAAGACTATCATCTAGCATTAGATAGAAGAAGCTCTTCCTCACTGTCACCCTCAAATAGGCCTCCTTGAAACACCCACTTGTAAATTGTCCTCCCAAGAGACATATTCTTCCTCATCTCAAAAACAGGTCTTCAGCCACTCACATTTGTTTCAATTAATCCCCAGAAACTGGTTCTTTTATCCCCCCAAACTTTGCTTGAAGCAGACCCCAGGCCACTCCGATTATAGTTACAGAATCACAAATCGACAATCCAGCAAGTCATGTAATCTTAGCCCATCCCCTTTGTGTGTAAATCAAAGGCCCCTTGTCTGGGAACCCACTTCATTGTGGTCTTGCAGAGTCCCAGCTCTCCAAGTGAAAAGTGGCTTTGTACAGTCAGAGACACCACATATGTTGTTGATTTGGAGGGTTCTCTATTCCCTCCACCTGAGGGTTGATTGCAGGTTCTATTTTATTTACATATTTATGGATTTCTACTTGCAGTGATATGTGTCTACCTCTCTCTTTTCTCCAGGGGGATAAAAAAGATAAATTCAAATTGCTGGGCTCAATGAAGTGAGAGTAGTCATTAGAATAGAATGAAAAGGATAGAGGCTTTAGAGCCAAAAATAATCTAGTTTTTATTTCAAGCTGGGCACTTGCTAGCTGGGTGACCGGGATGTGTTACACCATCTCTCTGTGACTCAATTCATTTTCTTCCATCTAAGGGATATTATAATGTGCGATTTTGTTGGAAAGCTTCAGTGAGATAAGTTATATGCCTTGCAGAGAACCAGGAACATAGGGGCCCTTTAATAAACGTTATTTAGAAATAAATCTTAGGCCTGGGAAAAAGATGTCAGAACCTAATTTCCTTCACTGTGGCATGATGGACCCTGTTTTAAGAAGGATTTTTCTAGTTGCTACTCTCTGTACTTTCTTAGACAGTAGTGGTTTAGCAACAAGCTCTGATCACTGCTCGGAAGACAGAACATACGTGGCTGTGTGCATGCCATGGAGTCCTCGACGTGTAGCTGTGATGGTACTTCATGACAGGGCATGGGGTAAGGGGGATGGGAATTGACCTTTTTATAACCGTCTCTAGTCCCAGGTGAGAGGGAGAACCATGTTATGCAGATCCTTCTCTCTTTGAGGAGGCCAAGGCTTGTAAGAATGAGGCCTTTCAAGCCCAAAGCAAAAGGGGATTGGAAGTGAGTCCAGACTCTGCAATAAGCAGCCTCAGGTGGTCTCTGTGTTCTCTGAGAAGCCAGTGGGTCCCACAGGCGAGGGTCTTTAAGGGCAACATGCAGTTCTAGGACAGAGTAGAGGCAGAGAATTATAAAAAGAGGTAATTGAAGGTCCAGAAAATAGAACAGCGTCGGTTAACTAGTCTCGTGAGTTTTTCTTCTTCTTCATTTCTCTATGCCTTGGCTGCACCATTTATAAAATGGGAGGAATATAACCTGGCCTAACTCTTAGGGTTCTGAATTAGAAGTAAAATGGGACATCCTTCTGGGCAGGAGCATAGTATGAACACAGACATCTAACCTCTATCTCTGCTCTGCTGTAATTCTGGTGAGAGATGATCTATAAATCTTCGGGGAACATGGAAAGAGTAGCCAATAGAAATGAAAATTGAATCGCTATCCCATCCAGAATCAAAGCCATAGAGTTAATGGATTCTAAAGACCAATGGAGAAATTTTCAAGACCATGAGGATCTAGGGAAGGAGGGCACTTCCATGTACGCCACACCATGCTCGAAGGGACATAGTTGCTCGTGCAGTGCAGGTGAACCTAGATTGAAGGCAGCCACAGAAGATGGATTATGACCAGCACTTCCTCAGAAAGATGTGGAGAAGGGGTTCTGGCAGTCCTTGCATCACCTACCCAACTTGTTTTGCTGCTGTGGCACTCTCTTCTTCCCCTGCGGTGTAGGACCACGGAAGAGAGATGAAAACTAAAGAAGGGAGAAAACCTGCTCTGATCATACTTGGTTATGGAGCCTCTGATTGAGACACCATAAGAATTATCTGCAGATGGACAAGCACCTGTGAGGGCAAAAGATGTTCATCTCCTCTTCTTGCAGACCCTCTCTCCCCTCCTACTGTCACATGATGTCTACTGTTGGCTACATTGGAGTCCCTCTCCCTTGGCTTAAGGAAGAGGCAAAGAAAGCATAAAGCTCTCTCTCTTTAAACCTACAATTCATAATTTCAGAGACTCTCTTCCCCTAACCCGTGAAGTCTCATTATTGTATGAGCTGACTGTAGCGCTGGGAGGGAAGAGTGAGAGTCCACTTGGGAACCTCTTAGTTCTCTGGAAGAAAGAGCTGGAAGTCCCTCAGCTCTTCTCTGTAGAAGGTGGCAGTATTTATTTTGTATGCTTATTGGTTTTGTACTCTTAGATAAAATTCCAAAGCAACAGGAAAAGCCCTATTAGGCATCCAGTTGCACTTTTAGATTTTTCTGCCACTCCATGCTCCTTAGGGAGCCAGGGCCTCTTAGAAGATGAAGTGCAATAGTGTAACTGAGCACCCCATTTTTAAAAGGAAAAAAATGAATTTTTAAACCATTTTTCTTTTCCCCCACCACCTACTTAGCTCTTTAGGAATGAAATTATAATCTTTACCTTTTCTCTACCAGACACTTCCAACACAGCAAGCCTGTCTAACTATGTGTTTACTTAGAAGTTCCCGAGACCGAATCTTGAAGCAAACCAGGCACATCCAGAATTCTCTCCCAACAGGAGATTACCTCCATTTACAACCTCGCTCTGCCCATGATGGCACTAGCAAGACCTCCGGATAGATAAGAAATCTGAAAAGTCACATAGACCCTGTGCTTCCTCACCCTCTCCCCTTTGTGCCCTTCACTCTAAGCCTTCCTTTAAAAGCCCCTGCTTTCTGCCCAGAAGCAAAGTGGCACCCTGAGGCAGGAGCCTGCACCACTGCCCTTCAGCTAGCTCTGGAATAAAGTCACTTTCTTTCTACCAGATGTTGCTCTTGTTACTTGAACTCCGCAAGCAACTAAATCTGTATTCAGTTACAATTGTAAGTCAACAAGTAGTCCCTCAATTTCTTCTAAATTTGAGGGTTGAAATTTGAAGAAAAAGGAGTCACAGAGAAGCATTAAAGATAGTAAAAGCTAACGGTGTTTGTTTATTAGGCTCACTGGATTTTTAAAAAATAGCACCCCAAATATATTAAAATGAGAGTTCAATCACTCTTATAGCTGTGCCACACTTGAGATGACAATGTAAAGAAAATGTGTGATTATAGTGATGAAAACAGTGGCTGCCAATTTGAGGAGTATCTACTATATGCAAGGCCTATAGTGTTGAGCTTGTTTTGAATATTTTACTTGTAATTCTTGCAGCAACCTTGTGAGGTAGGTATAATTCCTGCACTCACTGTCTGAGAGGTAGGTGACTTGCCCAAGGCCACACACTTGCTCAAATGGCCCAGCTAAAAATTAAACCCTTAACTGCACAGCTACAAAGCTCTGTCTCCTGAAATCCAGAATCATTATCAACGCATAATGCCCCCATGGCCCAGTTGGGTGTTTTTCAGGAATGTGTTGATGAAAAATGTTGAATATTAGAAAAACTATTGGTGTAATGCCTCATATTAGTAGGCCAAACAATAAAAATCATCTTATCCTCTCAACAGGGGCTAAGAAGTGATTTGAAAAAATTCAGCCTTCATTACTGATCAGAATTCTTAGTAAGCTAGAAATGGAAAGACACTTTCTTATTTCCAGAAGAAAATGTTCTTATAGCCTCAATGCCTAAGAGAATAAACGTAACTAAAAAAACAAGCTATTGGAACTACTAAAAGATTTCAATGCTATGGTCAGAAACAAAGCAAATAAACAAAAGTCAATAGCCATATGCCAGTAATAACCATTATAAAAATATAATAAAATGTATCCTATTCTCAAATGTAATTACGGTATAAATACTTAAGTGTAAACTAAGAAATGTGCAGCATGTATATGAAAATACAAACACCTACAAAATTTTATTGAGGATGAGAAAACAAGACCTGAACAAACAGCCGTATGTCATGTTGTTGGATTAGCAAATTTAATATTGTGAAGATAGCAATCCTCCCCAAATTAATTGATGGGTTTAATACAGTTCTAATCAAGATCTTAATGGGATTCATTCTGAAACTTAAAGTGATTTAAAAGTTGATCTGAAAGAAAATACAGGAGAAAGAAGTCAAGAGCACTTAGAAAAAGTGATTGGGGGATTTCTTTGTGAAATGTCAACATTTATAAAATCTATAATAATTAAAGCCCAGAAATGAATACAGTATATAGCAAAACTGACTTTTAAAATTTATACAACATTTTGGGAGGCCAGGGCAGAAGGATTACTTGAGCCCAGGAGTTCAAGACCAGCCTGGGCAACATAGCAAAACCGCATCTTTACAAAAATAAAAAGATTTATATGAATTGAAAATTGCTTATCAAATAGTACATGATTAATATATTGTACATGGTAAGATACTTTGTAAAAAATAGAATTTATTGCATATATTACCATATGCTAATTAAATTATGGGTAGTTAAAAAACGTAAAAGGCAAAACTAGAAAAAAATAAAGAAAATATCATTCTTTTATTGGGAGAGACTCTCAGTTCATTAAAAGCAAGCAAATACACCATTGAGGTCATGGTTTACACATTTTACTACATAGAAAGACAAGAAAAAGAAAAATCTTCTATGCCATGTTAACTAAAATCAAATAGCATGTGAGTAAACTGGTTGTGGGAAAATATGTGACGAAACTGAGAAAAGGGAGATGAAATATCTTTACACATAAAGAGCTCTAACATTAAAATGTAATCACACTGATAGAAAAAAAGGCTAAAGGCATAAAGAGGTAATTGCTAAACAAAATATGAATGGCAAAAAGTGTATTAAAAATGTCCAGTGTTACAGATGATCAAATAAATGCATTTTATCTATAATATTACCTACCTATATATTTTTTAAATTGGTAATAAGCAGTATTGGTAAGGAATAATGAAGCAGGTTCTTACAGGCATTTCTGCAGGTGAGTTTACTGGTACAGCATATTAAGAGGACAATTTGCTAATTTTTTTTTCTAGCAAAATAATCAGAGCTGCTCAAAAGAGAGTTGCAGACATAGAGGTCATCACTGCATTATTTATAAGGACAACGACTTGGAAATCACTTTAATGCACCAACAATTAGAGGGTAGTTAAGTAAATTTTGGTGCACACACATAGTGGAATTCTTTGCTAGTGTTGTTACAAACTGTTTTCATGGCATATCTATCTAATGGCATGGGTTAACGTTCATGCTATAGGAAGTTTAAAAAAAAAGTGTACAAAACCACAAGTGTAAGTAATTACTGTCTCAATTTTGTGAAATGTAAATACACAGACCACATATCAGCTGGGGCCAGTTTACCAGTGAAAGCTATAAAGTATTGACCAGAACTCCCCATTTCAAATTCTGCACATGGAGATTCCAAAAGGAGCACATGAGTTGCTGTTCACTGTCCGCCCTGGATTCTAGAACATCAATCAACTTCTTCTGGTTCCCCTAACTGAACCAAATGTGGACCTGAGCCCTTCCACACCGCTCTCCCGAAGCCACATAACAAAGGCTGTTTCCTGCAGCAGCAAACTTCTCTTGGTGTTTGGTGGGACTCGTACAAGGGGCTGCACTGCCGTCCTCCCCAGCATAGAACTCATCCTTCCTCAGACTTCAAAAGTGCTTTCAACAGGCAAGAAATGTTCACCTCTTTCTGCTTCCTCCCTCCCAAATTGCCCACAGGTGCAGCAAAGTCTTCTCATTCAAGTTCCTAGAGCAGTTCAACTTTCTCCAGACTCTATTTCCAGGCCCCTCTTTGTGCATCTTTTGCATCGAGCTGAATATTAAGTGGGGCTGGGGGAGGACAGCTAATTCTGAGATCAAAGCGTTTCTTTGAATGGAAACAACCCTTCTTAAAGTATGTATTTTAATCTATCTGCACTTGGGTATAGGTACAGAGACAGACATGCCATATATATGTATTGTATATTCATGTATATATATAAACACACACACACACACATATATATATATACAGGTATTGAGACTATGAGTCACAAAAATTTATATAATTTAGAAATAGTTGTACCCATTGGAATCAAATGTGAATGTGAATGATTGTTATAAATTATAAAACACTCTATATGAGGGTATTTTTATTACAGTTAGTGAATCATTGACATTTTTGGATAGTACAGAAACAGTCCCAAATTTGCTAAGCCCTGAGATACAAACCAAGCTTCAAGCTCAGTGTTCAAATAGAGTAGGGACAGTTAAATAGGGGATTTACTTTCAGACCCATCAGAGTTGTAAAGCCAGATTCACTCCTTAGGATGCTGGACAGCCTTGGGCAATTGCTTGACCTCTGTGAATCAGTTTCCCCCTCTGTTAATTAGTATAATGCTGCTTACCTCACTGGATAGAAATACAGTTCATTAATATTAATGATGGCTCATAATGCTCTGCAAGGCTCACCCCACTGAATTCGCCTGCAAACCTATAACCCCATGAGGTAGGTTCTTTCATCACCGTCACTACCACGGCCAGAGAGATTTAGTGTTTTGCTCCAAGTTACACAGTTTAGGAAGTAGCTAAGGTTGGGGCCTACAGAGTCTGACTAGAGTCCTGCTCTGGACCCAGCTGACCATAGAACTCTAAGCACAACGATGAGAACTTAGTAGGTGCTGAGTAAATTGGAGCTTTTGGTACTTTAACACCTAGAGGCTCACTTTCTCTCTCATTACCCATATATTACCTACATGTATGTTTCAAATTGGTAGTAACCAGTTTTGGCAAGGAACGAAGCAGACTCTTACAGGCATTTCTGCAGGTGAGTCAACTGGCACAAGATGTTAAGAGGATACTATGCTATTTTTTTCCACTTTCTCTCTCATTACCTAGGCCCTAGGCCTTCTCACCATTAAACCCCAAAATCCTCATTGCCATGAGTCCGAGGGGCTAGCCCTTTGCTATGTTCACAAAGCTCACTCTATCAAGAGCTTGGTATGCAGCCTCGGCCAAAATGATGCCTGAGCCAGAGGCAGCCAAGGGCATCCTGTCCATTGCTGGCCATTCTGGAATGCAGAGGTCTCCCTACAGTGAGAAAAATGGGAGAGTTATCCAGAGCAGTGAGCCCAAACCTGGCTTGATGCCGAGAAAAAGACTCTGCCTGCCAGAAAAGAGGAAAACCAGAGTGTCAGTTGTTTCTAAATCCCACCCACTGTTGGCTTGAGCCACAAGTCATCCTGAGATTCTTGAGATGAGGTGTAGCAGGAGGTGAGGGTGGGAGTTAGGGGGTCTTGAGGTTTGATTGGAATCCACCAGATAGTGATTATCCATCCCCCACGGCCATGTAGATTTTCCTTGTTGGGGCTTCTTAATCATTAGAACCTTGTAACTCTTCCAGCCAACCCTTTTCCCAACCTGAGCTTAGGGCTGAAAATGGATGCAGCCACTATAACTACTCTGGTGATGGCTGCTGTTTTACTTCTTTATCTTCTTCATCTTTATATTTGAGGAAAAAAAGGTAGCACATTTCTGAAATTTGAAAATAACCTTTTGAAAATAGGAAATGTATCTCATATTCCAGTTAAATATATATTTTTTGCTTGTGTCTATTCCCTTTTAATCACTGACCTCATTCTCATGTAATCATGCTCCATATGCCGATTAGTCTCACTGGTCACTCTACAGCATAAAATAAATATTTTACAGCAAGGTTTTGTGTGAACTAGTTAACTCATCACTGCCCTTTACATGTCCCTTTAAAAGTCACTTTGCAAAGGACCTTGTTGATCTAGCTTCCTCTTCCTCTCTCTCCATTTTAACCTTTTAAAACATTATTTAAGGCTGGGCACGGTGACTCACACCGGTAATACCAGCACTTTGGGAGGTCGAGGCAGGCGAATCACAAGGTCAGGAGTTCTAGACCAGCCTGGCCAATATGGCGAAACCCCATCTCTACTAAAAATACAAAAATTAGCCAGGTGTGGTGGCATGCGCCTGTAGTCCCAGCTACTCGGGAGGCTGAGGCAGGAGAATTGCTTGAACCCAGGAGGCAGAGGTTGCAGTGAGCTGACATGATGCCACTGCCCTCCAACCTGGGCGACAGAGTGAGACTCCGTCTCAAAAAAACAGAAAAAAAAAACCACTGTTTACCAAACTTATCCTAATTCATAGTCATCTACTTATCCGTGTGTGTATTTGTTTATTACTTGCCCTTTCCATTAGACTATATACTCCCCAGGGATCGTTCCCTTGTCTGTTCTGGTCACTAGTGCCTGGAATCATGGATGGCACCTGGAGGGATTCAATAAATAGGTGTTGCATGCATGAATGAATGTTGTGAAGACATATGTGTGCACTGGAGAGAAGTTGAAAAATCATAAAAACACACACACAACAATGAAAAGAATCCAACAAAGCATCACTCAGTGATAACAACTGTTATCAAGTTGGCGTTTTTAATGGTTTCATGTCTTATATTTAGCTCATTAACTAATAGAGGGTTTGTTTTGCTCTTTGGTATAAGGTGAGGTTTCAGCTTTGTTTTTCAATATTTAACCTATTATTCCAGCACCATTGCTGGTATAAGCTTACAATACCCCAAAGAATGATGGATTGGGGAGGGAGGGTATGGGAGTCTCTTGGCGGGGAGAAGGGATGGAAGCTTAGAGCCTGACCCAAAGAAGCTTCACAGCTGTAAGAGAACATATCAGAGTGGGTGCCATATTTACAAAGCTTCTGAACTTGTAGACATAATGGTGGAGCAGACACCCGGTTAGGGAAACTTATTTTGGGAGGAAAGCTCCAGCCCCTTCCACGTGGCCAGCACCACCTGCTCTTGCATAGTCTTTACAGTAGTAGCTTCCCAGAGCCCTTTATAAGCACGATTTTTATTGATCCTCACATTACCCTGCGACTTAATTCAGAGGATCACTGTCGTTTTACATAGGGACACTGACGCTCTGAGGAGTAAAGTGATTTTCCCCAAATCTCAAATCTCGTAATAGCTGTGAAATAGTATCTCCTGACCAGACTCACTTGGCTCCTGCCCTCTGTCCACTACAGAAGGTTTCTATGTGCTGTGAATCTTGGATTAACCAGACAGCATCGGGGAAATGTGGTGGTGATGGGATGGAGGAGGCAAGAGCTCTGATTAATTGAATTTTTTTAAAATTTGCAGGTTAAGCAGTGAATCCATTTAAACTTGACCCAGACTATTTTATATAGGACTGCATATGGACTAAACACAATAAAATTGAGCCCAGAGGAATATCCCTTAGAAGGAAGAAGTCAATAACATAACCCTTAATTGCCTTTTATAGTTGGTACATGGATTTGACTTTCCCTGTACCCACCCCAAAGCATTTGACCAAAGCAGCTTAGACATCTAAAGGCCTCCCACAGTCTGGGAAAGACCATCCCACTGTCTTGAATATATTAGACTCTAACTCCCTGAGGACAGACCTCTGTGTCTGGCTGGTGCATCTAGTAGTTTGAAGAGTGGATGAGTGTACATTCATAATTAGGTGTGGCTATCAAGGTGACAGTATTCTGTATTATGGGAGTTTAGGGTTCAGACTTGAGTGTGCAATGGGATGCCTGTAATATGTCACACAAAATATCCCAAGAGCCTGACATTTAATTCTGGCCACATATTCCAAAGACATTAGATGAAAGATATTACCTAGGAGAGCACCAGGCCCTATGGGGATGAGCTATTAAAGCTGTCATATGAGCAGCCTGGAGGTGCTGACCCAGATGTTTTTTTGCAAGTTAGAGAGTTCCTGGTGCCTGGAGCTGTTCAAACTTCTGCTGTATATAGTGGAAAAGTTAAGGCAGGTATTCACATCTTAATGGCATTTTGTAGCAATGATGAAAAAAATATGTTTTCATTATTTTATTTTGGAAGATACAGAAAAACACTAAAAAAGGATGTAAAAACAAAACATGAACCCCACCACACGGAGATTGTACAAAATTTTAAGACCGTTCTTTCCATTAGGGTTTACTTTTCTTAATACAGGCAGATATATCTCCCTGGACAAAATTGAGCTAATATGTAAATGTTGTTGAGTAATACATTTTAAAACAATGTATAATGAATATTTTTCTATGTACTCAAGTATCTTTTTACTTCAATAAATGCAAATATTAAATTGAATAATATATAATAGAATTGAATAGATATGGTCTTAGTTTTTATGGATCCTGAATACTAATGGGGGAGACATACAATTACATTTAATATAGATACAGAAATACAGTTTTCATTATTTGCAGATTTCATATTTGCAAATTTACTCACTAAAATTTATTTATAACAACAACATCAGTACTCTTGGTTCTTTCCCAGTCATTCACAGACCTGCACAGAACAGTGAGAACTTTGGGTTGCCCAATGCAGATATTCCTAGCTGGAGTCAGAGGTGGCACTCTGCTTTCTTGTTTCAGCAACCCTACTGTAAATGACTGTCCTTTTCATGGTTTATTTAGTGTTATATTTTTCACATTTTTGTGCTGCTGGTGATTTTGCTGCTTTAAGTGGCCCCCAAGTGTAGTGCTGAAGTATTGTCTGATGTTCCTAAGCACAAGAAGGCTGTGATGTGCTTTGCAGAGAAAATAGGTGTATTAAATGAGCTTTGTTCAGGCCTGAGTTACAGGGCTGCTGAATGTCAGTTCAATGTTAATGAGTTGACAAAAATCTGTTAAGTAAGCTGTCTTTGAACAGAAACACACAGAACAAGGTTATGTACATAAACAAGGTTCTGTATTAATCAGTTGACAAAAACATTGTGAGCAGAGGCTCACAGGAACTTAACTTTGTATTTCTCCTAGGAGCCATGGGTTCAATATTCAGTAATTCAGTGCAACTTTAGAGAACATTACTTCCAATAAGAAGAATCAGTTAGATATATGTATAAGTCAGTAAGGTAGGGAGTGGTCAGTGATAGAGACATACATTTGGGTTCCTTGGCTCTAGATATAACTTAAAACTGTTAAAAGATAATTTTCAAGAAAAGGTAAAACCAAGACCCTCACAGAGATGTAAAAATGAACATGATTGCATTTAGTTCATTGATGAGGAAACTGGTGAGGTGTTACAACCAGTACAGAGGAAAATTCAAAGGTAAGAGATATGTATAGTTCAGGAATATGCAAATGGAAGCAAAAATAGCTTTTTTCCCTTGAGGGAGCAAGGTTATCCCTTTTCCAAGGTTATCCCATTTGCATGTCTATGGGCAAGAATTATTCTGCATTATTATCAGTTATCTACAATTTCCAGAGTTGGGAAACAGCTCCCATAGAATCAGAATCTGATAACAAGGAAGCATGGGCTATAGACAGTGCAGTTTTTCATTGAAGCACAGATTTTTTCCCCCACAAAGCCGTACTAATAAATGCCATCAACTTAGATAAAGCATGTGGAGAGACAAGAGAGGCCAACCCCAGGGAATACCACCACCATAAGGTTGAGTTGTGAAGACAGAGCCTGAAAAGACGACCATGAACAAACAACTAAAAGCAGAAGGAAAACAAGGAAGATATGATGCCTTCAGGTCAACAGCAAGACTGAGGATGGAGAAAGCTGCCAACTCTGAGGGATTGAGTAAGTTGTGCTCCAAAGAGTCCTCTTGATGTATTAGTCGGTCCTCACACTACTATAAAGAACTGCCAGAGAGTGGGTAATTTATAAAGGAAAGAGGTTTAATTGACTCACAGTTCCACAGGGCTTAGGAGGCCTCAGGAAACCTACAATAATGGTGGAACAGGAAGTAAATACATCCTTTTTCACATGGTGGCAGGAAGTAGAAGTGCTGAGCAAAGGGGGAAAAGCCCCTTATAAAACCATCAGATGTCATGAGAAATCACTCACCATCACAAGAACAGGATGGGGGCAACCACTCCCATGATTCAGTTACCTCCACCTGGTCCCACCCTCGACACATGGGGCTTATGGGAACTACAATTCAAGATGATATTTTGGTGGGGACATGGCCAAGCCATATCACTTGGATTTGTCAGTGTTGGAGTGATGGGTGACTTGGCATTAACAGATATTAAAAAATAAAAGCAGGCAAAACCCAGAGTGTCATATGGTAGG
Organism: Theropithecus gelada; assembly: GCF_003255815.1. NCBI lineage: Eukaryota > Metazoa > Chordata > Mammalia > Primates > Cercopithecidae > Theropithecus > Theropithecus gelada. Next base: position 60,017,894 of record NC_037678.1, read on the forward strand.
TGACAAGGGGGTGAGAGAGTAGAGGCATTGTTTTGATTACAGTCTTAATATACTGTTATATGGATGTACAATTGGTTTCATCCTAACTTTGATTTCCAGACATGTTTTTCCTAATTTTAAAAAACTTTAATCAGCATCCTGAAAGATACTAATATATGTGCATATATGTAATATTTTTCCTAGAATAAATTCCTGGAACGGTCATTGCTGGGTCAGTGAGCATTTTCAAGACTTTGAGACAGTTCTTCAAAAATTGGGTCAATTTACACCCTGCCTTCAACAGTGGATGAGCAGCTTTGTTTATTTGGACATGCCCATCTATAGCTATTATGAGTTGACATTCTGCCTTTATTCTTCTCTGTTTTCCTGAGACAATAACTCTGCAAACAAGTAGTTCGGTGTTTGGAGGTGATAATCAATGGCTTTTATTTCTTATCACTACTTACAAGTCTCAACCCCCTATTTGGAGCGGAATCTATTCTCTCCCTTACTGGCATTAACATATGTCAAATATTTGCAGGCTCTTATCTTTCCTTTAGGCTTGGCTTAGGCAGGCTCTGAATTTTTAGCACCTGACATTTTCTCTCCCACATCCATCCCTCTATTTTCCTTAGGGCTTTCCTATCTTGCCTCAGGTTTTCTTCCTCTTAAGGAAGAAAAGGCCATGCCTCCATACCTAAGAACAATCCCATCCTACCGGGGTCAGTAGAGAGATTTTCTACCTTTACCTCCCTATGGACTGCATGTCAGCTTTGTTTTTAAAATAAAAGCCCTATCTAGCTCATGTGCATTGAGAGCTTGCTTCAAGGATCATATGTCCTCTGTTTCTCATGTCTGATTTCTGCACTTGATGGTATTTCTTAGAGTTGTGTCCTTTGCCAAATTCTCTCTTCATTACACAAACTCTTCCTAGATGTCTTACCTGTTCCATGACTTCAACAAGACATGAATATATCCCCATCACTTCTGAACTTCAAGTCTTTATGGCTAACTACTTTTCCTACCTGTTTTCTACCTACCTCAACATTATAGGTTGATGCTGAAAATGGTCTACTCCTGTTTGGTAAATAGCTAATCCTATTTGGTAAACACCATCCTGTTTGCCCAGATCAGAAACCTGAGAGTCATTTGGAATCCTTCCCTCACCATCCTTAGCCTTCACACCCAATCAGCCATACTACTGTGCATGTTCCCTCATCCTTTAGATCTGTTTCTTTTTTCTTCAATTTTACTCTCCCATTCACAGACATGGCCTGAGGAGTCTTTGTTGCCACTATTCATTGAAGTCTCATGTTTTATTTTACACCCATTAACAAGGTATAAATATGAGATCTGGTCAATTTCTTATTTTCTTTTTTCTTTTTTTCTTAAAAAGATGGAGTCTTGCTCTGTCACCCAGGCTGGAGTGCAGTGGTGCAATCTCGACTCACTGCAACCTCTGCCTCCCAGTTTCAAGTGATTCTCCTGCCTCAGCCTCCCAAATAGCTGAGACTACAGGGGTGCGCTACCATGCCTGACTAGTTTTTGTCTTTTTAATAGAGACAGGGTTTCACCATGTTTGGCCAGGCTGGTCTCCAACTCCTGAACTCAAGTGATCCACCTGCCATGGCCTCCCAACATGCTGTGATTACAGGTGTGAGCCACTGCACCCAGCCGAGATCTGGCAAATTTCTAAGGCAGATTATTACTATTTTTTTCTTTTCCGGTAGATGATGATGTATTTTTAAGTGTGATTTCGTTTTGCTACTTCTATACCTTTCCATTTTTGGTCCATTGAAATGGACCTTTTCAGGGTAGAAGAGGTATCTGTTAGGATCAAATACACCATGACATGATTGGATCCATTGGATTGTCATGCTGAAGAAGGTCTCATGATGACTAAATGGGAAAGTGAATTTAAATGCATATAACATTAATGCAATAAGATATAATCTATACATTTCTCTTCAATGTCAGTAGTAGTGATATTCTTGCCCTGATGTTAGTGGACTTTGGGAAGCCACAGGATATTCCAAGGAGAGTATGACCCTCCAGATTTAAACTCTCGTCTCACTACTTACCAGCTGTGTGAACTTGAGCAAGTTACTAAACTTCTCTGGACTAATTCCTTATCTATACGTTTGGAGTAACTGTACCCATCTCAGTGGGCTCTTGTGAGGCTTTAATGAACAGATATGTAGAGAGTCATTCATGGTGCCCAGAACATGATAGGTACACAGGAAAAATAGTGATCCAGCAAAGCTGGTATTGTCTGGATGTGTTGGACGTAGTGCAGTCTGCAAAGAGACATTCTTTCGCTTGTCCCCACCCCTCTGTGAAGTAACCCTCCACTTGAATAGTTTCATGCCCTCAATGAGTGGATTCCAAGGGGGAGAGTAGCCCTGGATGTCTGGTGTGGGATGTTCTCATTGGTGGCCAGTTGCTACTTCCTTGTTCCAGTGCAGCTTTCTGAGAGGTCCTCCCTAAGTTGCCTGTCTGCCTGCCTGTTTGGGACAGTGTTTTTTTCTTCATCCTTGCATGCACTGTGCTAGGGAGAGCCTTCTTGCATCATTCTTGGACCTTTCTACCAGCCTTCTCCTCCTGGGTGCTAATTACAGACTTCATGTCCTTGCGGCTGTTCATTCTCTGTGGGACAGCAATGGTGAGCATCCCAGCACAAACCTAGCCTGATTTCTCCCTCAGTTTACGTAGTTTCCACGGCCTCTAACGTCCTGAGAGTGTTGTCACTACCTTCCCTGCCATTTGAAGCCCTGCAAGAGCTTCTCCAGTCTCCCTGTCCTGTCCTGCTCCCTTTCTGGGCCCTTTTTCCTTATTTTACTCTGTGGTCAGGAGATTTCAGGGCTTATGGAAATGTTTTAAGGCCTGGAAAAGCAATATGTTGACTCAAAAATGTGAAAAGAAAATTGAATAATTGAAGCTAACAATAATTCATTATCTATGGCATGTGTGTCTACATGCCTTTATAGATATTGTCAAATTTACTGTTCAAAAAATTTCATTACACTTAACAATAAACTATGGATTAGTTTTCCTTACAGATCAATAATTCCCAAAGGAACAAAGTGATTAGAGAAACCACAGGCAGTGATAAATTATTAAGTTCTTGGAAACCAAATGATGTTGAAAATAAAACTATTTTTTAAATAGTTTCAAATAATTTTATGACAAAAATATTACAATTACTCTCACAGGTAGAATGCAGGTGCATCTTAATACACCGTGAGGGAGAATTCCACAATTAGACTGGCCTATGAACATCAGACACATCTGTGGGCTTCTCCTGACCTCCAGCCTCCCATCCCTTAGCTGCCTGCTGCCATGAATTTGCACCTGATGATTGCAAGATCATCTACCATTTTCTTTTTACTGTCACTCAATTCTGTGATATTTGATGTTGTCCTTGATAGGCTGTAAGCCACACAAGACTGAGGGTGTGTGTATTAGTCTGTTCTCATGCTGCTAATAAAGACATACCCGAGACTAGGTAATTTATGAAAAAAGGTTGAATTGACTCACAGTTCTGCAGGACTGAGGAGGCCTCAGGAAACTTACAAGCATGGAAGAGGAAGCAAACATGTCCTTCTTCATATGGTGGCAGCAAGGAGAAGTGCAGAGCAAGTGGGGGAAAAGCCGCTTATAAAACCATCAGATTTCATGATAACTCACTACCATGAGAACAGCAGCATGGGGTAACCACCCCCATGGTTCAGTAATCTCCCACTGGGTCCCTCCCATGACATGTGGGTATTATGGGAACTACAATTCAAGATGAGATTGGGTGGGGAGATAGCCAAACCATATCAGTCTGTTAGTCTTATTTATCTGCTGGGTTCCCAGTACAGAGCACAGGACTTCACACACGATGTAAGCTGTCAGTGCTGTTAACTGAGAGAGCACTGATCAGTCCTAGAAAGTTATGATGGAGAAAGAGAATGCTGGGAAATTTGCCTTTTATGAGGTCCTTAGGGTTAGGTCTGAGTGTTGCCAGATCCATTCTGATTATTCTACCACATGTACCTCATATGAACTGAAGGACACACTGTTCAGGAAATCTGCACTAAGTGATGTGGCACAAAGATGGGCGAGGTGACACAAAGGCAGGGACTCACCCTTGGCAACCACCAGGCCCTTGATTTGGACTGCTATCAGAGGCACCATAGGCATCAATGTCTTCAGTAGCCTCCCAGCAGCAAAGAAAGGAATGTGATGAGCAGGATTGGTTCTGACAGCACAGAATGGAGTTTCTAGGAGCTCTGGGACTCATGAGTGAAGGGGAGGGGGACGCTCTGAGAGGGAAACAGGAAATCAGCAACCAGTGGCAGAAGGAATCCAGAGAGCCACAATGATCATCACCAGACGTAGGCTGGAGAGTCACTGATGACACCTGCTCTTTGCACTATCCCTCAGCACATTCCTCAGGGCAGTGACCACAGTGTCTTCTAAGCTGTGGTACCTTAGTGCCCAGCATGGTCCAGCAATGAGCAAGTAAGTACTCAGAGAGGTTCTGTTAAATGAATGAAAGGCTACATGGTCTAAACATGCAAATGGCAACGTGAATTCAGAGCAGATAATTCCCCTTAAAGGAGTCTCTCCAAGTATCCTGATTTCATAATGAATGTTTAATAGACCATATTTTGTCATTTGAATAGAATGGAAACAATATGTGGCAGGCATTTTACCTACATTCTCTACTTCTTAATAGCAACTGAAGATATAGTATCATCCATTTTTCTTTTCTTTTCTTTTTTTTTTTTTTTTTGAGGTGGAGTCTTGCTCTGTTGCCCAGGCTGGAGTGCAGTGGCACCATCTCGGCTCGCTGCAAGCTCCACCTCCCGGGTTCAAGCAATTCTCATGCCTCAGCCTCCTGAGTTGCTGGGATTGCAGGCACATACCTCCAAGCCCAGCTAGTCTTTTGAGTTTTAATAAAGATGGGATTTTACCATTTTGGCCAGGCTGGTCTTGAACTCCTGACCTCAGGTGATCCACCCACCTCAGCCTCCCAAAGTGCTGGGATTACAGGAATGAGCCACCCCACCTGGCCATATTATCCCATTTTTAAGGATGAGGGAGAAGCTTGGAGAAGGAAGTCACTTGTTCATGGTCACAGAGCTAATGACTGGCACACCCAAACTCTGAACCTGGATGAAACTTCCAGTATCTCTGCTCAGCAATACAACCTGTCTTGAATATCATCAGTAATGTTCTGGAAAAGGCTACTGCTCAAGGCACAGAAACATCACTGGGCTTGTAATCACAGCAAGTGGATTCCAGACCTGCCCCTGCCTCTGTCCCTTAATGACTGTTGCTTAATCTCGTTGAGCCTCAGCTTTCTCATCTGTAAAATGGGAACAAAATATGACTAGCTCATAGATTTGAAACAGTCACTAAATGGAAACCATTTGAGAAAATGTCTACGGCAGTTGTTGGCAAGTAGAAGTTAAACAAATGTTCATTGATTCTGACATTTGAGATCAATAGGATATGCCTATATTTTCTTATATCTGACTTTGACAAGTAATAGGGGTTGGGCCATGTTCGTTAATTCCTATTTGATCTAGTTTAATGTATGTCCGTTGTCACATTCAATACCATCACTTTTAGACTTTCCATCTGTAAAGGCATTTATCTTTTTCTCTCACAATAATATATAACAAATCCACTTTCCTTTATCAAAATGCTTTTTGCTTATAGAACCCTTTATAATCTGACACCATTCAGATATAAGATCCATTTAGTTACACATGTAAAAGAAACTAAAGGCTACTTTATTCACTCACCCATTTGAAAAGTGAGTGAATAAAGTAGCCTTTAGTTTCTTTGGGGGGCCTCTCTGGAGAGCTTCGCCAGAGAAACAGAGGTCTATACACTTCCTCAAGAATTCAAGCATCACTGGAGTTTCTTAATTGTGTTCTTTTCTCACTGTGAACGCATAAGACCCAATTGCATTTGCCTGGCCCTTGTCATTCTTTGCCACAGTGGCAGAGATGAATATTTTCTCTACTGTGGTTGTTTTCCTGAGAAGCTAAAAACATAGGAAGGAAGTTGGTTTTTCTCTTCTGCCTTATCTTTGCATAAGTATTCTCGGAGATCTCAGAGCAGCTTAGGAGATGACCTCTGCTTTATTGTCCCTGCAGAGCCAAGACAGAAGCGCAAGCAGCAGAGAATAAAAGCACTTTTCTTGTGCATGCTGAGTCTTTCAACAACCCTGGCCTCTGTGACTGTGTCTGCCTGGAACTGTCAAGGTGATGGTTGAAATGAATCTACTGGTCAGTTCCAGTTTAGTCCAATCTGTGATTTGACAACACCTCCTCCACTGCAGCTGGTTGACCAATTGTTTTTCATGATTGATGGAGGTGACAGATTTATTTTAGAAACTGAGGTGATCCTGATGAGCCCAGGGAGATGGAGGAGGGCATGTGTATGTGTGTGAGATTGGTTGAGGGAGGGAGGATACTGCCTTGTTAATAGCATCTGGCAGTGATTTGTGCAAAAACCTCAGTGGTGCAGAAGGTCAGTTAAGGAAGCAGTGGACAGGATATTGGAGGTTGGTTGGGAAAACCTGGATTTCAAGTCCTGGTTCTGCTGTTTACTTGGTGAAGTTTCTTAATCCTTCTATGCTTCATCACCTGTATAAAATGAGCCAAGTGGAAGCGACTGCTAACCAATATCTGTTTGCACCTTCTTCCTGAGATGAGATTATTTTTTTCTGGCAATAATGTGAGCCCTAAAAGATTATGCCCCTCTTGCAGCTGAGTGTGGTCATGTGACCAAGTGTTAGCCAGTGAGATATAAAGCAGAGTGGTGGAGGGTGGAGAGCTCTTTATAAGGGGACCACAGTTGGAGCAGGCTCTTACTGCCCTCCTTGGCTTCCACTTGCCTGGATAACGTAGACCTGACACAGGTCTATGATTGGCTCTGTGCTACAGATGCTTGAGTGCTATGCAAATGCGAAGAGGTTCTCATGTTAAGTGCACCTGGGTTGTCTCTCCAAACATGAAAGAGAAGTTGAGAGAGGATATGTCTGCTCTCAACCAGCGAACACTTTTTTCAGTAAATTAAGCATAACTTAGGGGCTCTTTCAGGACCTTCCCATACTCCCCAGAGATGAGGGAGTTATTACTTTAGCCAGCATTCATATATTTTTCTCTGTGAGGAATCTGTGGGTACGTTTATAGAGATGGAGTTTCACCATGTAAATGTCTGCCTCCATGAACTAGGTTTATAGGATGTGGTGAGAACACAAAGTGTATGATTCTGAAATCAGACTGCCCCAGTTATAGGTGAGCAAAGAGAGAGATGAGTGTTCTGCCTAGCCATCAAAGCATGTGATATGGTTTGGCTGTGTCCCCAACCAAATCTCATCTTGAATTGTAGCTCCCACAATTCCCACATGTCATGGGAGGGATCCAGTGGGAGGTAATTGAATCATGGAGACAGGTCTTTCCCTATTGTTCTCATGATAGTGAATAAGTCTCACAAGATCTGATGGTTTTATACAGAGGAATTCCTTTGCACAAACTCTCCCTCTTTGCCTGTCGCCATCCATGTAAGACATAACTTGCTCCTCCTTGCCTTCTGACATAATTGTGAGGCCTCCCCAGCCATGTGGAACTGTGAGTCCGTTAAACCTCTTTACTTTATAAATTACCCACTCTCAGGTATGTCTTTACCAGTAACATGAGAGCGGACTGATACAGCATGTGCCCACCTGCAGGGCTGTGGCCTGGCCTCACTCCAAGAAGCATCATTTACATAGCCTTCCACATGAATGGTACACCTTGGAGTCAAACAATACAGTGACGCTAGACACGCAAGGGTCTTAGCACAGGCATGGGATTGCGGCTGCAGTGGCCTTCTTGGGCTGTGTTATAGTCACACTCAGGGGCCTAGGGCAACTCTTCATGTGGGCAGGTTCTCACTTAATGATAGAACCTGCTGTTTCTCCTCTGAACCTTCTTAGCAGCTACCTTCCGACTACCAGTGTACTGATTCAACACATTCCTTGAGAGCATCAGGCTGCTGAGGCCAACTGTGTTCCTGTGATGGCTTCCTCTCTGCCAGGCTTGGTTTGCTGGGAAGACAGAAGAAGTCTTGGAGAGCTGAGAGGGGGATGTCGAGTAAGGACAAAGCACCCCAACACCCCTTTCTTCTGTTAATGAAGCACGTTCATGAAGGACCCCCTGACTGAAGTGATGGAGGTGTCTATTCCTCTTGAGCCATTTTTTCGTTGGATACATTTGTCTTCAATATGGCAGCCAATAACCCAGTAAATTAAACAGCATGCCCCAAGGCCCACGGGCTTTGGAAGAGCTCTGTAAAAACCCCAGATAACCTTAGGGGAACTGTTTTCCCAGAGGATCAGGGGAAAGTGTTTTCGCCTAAAGTCTGAGGAAAGATCCACTTCAGGGTCATTTCTTTTTCTTTTTTCTTTCTTTCTTTCTTTCTTTTTTTTTTTTTTTTTTGGAGATGGAGTCTCACTCTGTCATCCAGGCTGGAGTGCAGTGGCGCGATCTTGGCTCACTGCAAGCTCCACCTCCCAGGTTCACACCATTCTCCTGCCTCAGCCTCCCGAGTAGCTGGGACTACAGGTGCCTGCCACCACGTGCAGCTAATTTTTTTGTATTTTTAGTAGAGACGGGATTTCACTGTGTTAGCCAGGATGGTCTCCATCTCCTGACCTTGTGATCCACCGGCCTCAGCCTCCCAAAGTGTTGGGATTACAGGCGTGAGCCACCGCGCCCGACTTCAGGGACATTTCTAAGCTGCTGTCACCAAAGTGTTCTGGGTTGCTATCTTGAGTAGGGACCAGAAATTTCCAGCAAAGCTTACCTCAGAGAAGAAACTCCTGCCTTTGTTATTACTTAATGCTTTCTCTTAACCCTGACTGCTATAGATTTGACTTGCAGCATCTTCTGATGAAAGAAGAAGTCAAGATAACCAGACTGTTCTTTTAGTTCTGAAATCTGAGAGGAACGGGCTACTAGAGCCTTGGTTTAATGAGCGTCAGCCGGTATCACAGTGTCCCTGTTAGTGAGTTTCTGAAGATGCAGACACATCCTCCAGCCTTGTGTCTCCCATGCCTGCCTTTTACAAGCACTGAGGGTGGAATGCTCAAGTGCAGGGTCTGCGGAGGTGAGGTCATAGGGCTGAGTGTGGAGACCTAGGTGTGGAGCTTCCTGGAGATCTGGCTGATTTTACAGCAGAAACTCAGGGGAACTCGCAAATTGGATGGTTTCATCTATTAGCTGTCACAGCTGGACTTCCGGATAAGGTGAATGGTAAAGAGAAATTGAACCTGAAATGTGCAGTGGGGATGGATCAAGAGAGCTCTGGGCTGTTGACGGGACACAGGGGCACAGCATGTGAGGGGGCTATTTATTTATTTATGTACTTCTTATTTACTGAATGCTGCTCTGCAACAGACACTGTAGTGGCGACTGGAGGTTTAGAGGTGAACCTGGTATCCTCCCCTGTGTCTTAGTAGCGACTGGAGGTTTAGAGATGAACCTGGTATCCTCCCCTGTGTCTTAGTAGCCCACACTCTCATCACAAGAACAGCAAAGATATGAACCTGTGGATGCAATACAAGCATATCATAACTATCTTAGTCATTGGAGGCTGGGCATGGTGGTTCACATCTGTAATCCCAATGCTTTGGAGGCCAAGGTAGGAGGGGTCACTTGAGCCCAGGAGTTGGAAACCAGCCCTAGCAACATAGTGAGACCCCATCTGTACAAAATAATTTTTAAAAAGTAGCTGGGCATGGTGACACACCCTGTAGTCCCAGCTACTCAGGAGGCTGAGGTGGAAGGATTGCTCGAGCCCAGGAGATCAAGGCTGCAGTGAACCACGTTCACACCACTGCACTCCAGCCTGGGCGACAGAGCAAGACTCCACTAAAAAAATAAAATAAAATAAAATAAAATAAAAAACCACTGTCTTAGGTTGAGCTCTCTAGAAATAGAGCCTGAGATAGGAGAACAGGTACATGTGATTTATTGAGGGAGGAACCTGTGGAAGAGGCAAGGATGTAGAAGGGGTTGAGTCAGAATGTGGTCAGGTTAAGTATCCTCTTAGTTTTATCCACAAGCTGAAGCCTATAGAGCAGCACCATCCAACAGAACTTCCTGTGAAGATGGCAGTGTTCTGTATCTTGGCTGATAGGAGAGTCACCAGCGACTCATGGCTACTGAGTACTCAAAATGTATTTTTTGGAGTTGAAGAACTGAAATATTAATTGTATTTAGTTTTAATGAATTTAAATTGAACTATCCACATATGGCCAGTGGCTACCAGATTGGAAGTGCAGCTCTAAGGCAGGGTGGACAAGTTTCTTCCATCAAGGGCCAGAGTAAATACTTTAGATCTTGTGGCCCAGACAACCTCTGTTGCAATAACTCAACTTCTGTTGTAGCAGGAAAGCAGCCATGGACAATTCAAAAAGGAATGGGGTGGCTGTGTTCCATTAACAATTCACAAAAGCAAATGGAGAGCTGGATTTGGTCCATGATCCATAAAGCACACTGTAGAGTTGCCCCTTCCACATATATTCTGCCAGGGGCCAGCCTTACATAGCCTATGCCAGTTTGCCCTTGGCTGTGGGCCCCCTGGAGAAGAATGGTAGTTTCTGGGCAAGGTGACACCTACCAGTTGAGGGCATTGCCTGGGGCAGGGGAAGGGTGGGTGGGATGCTGTGATTCCTAGGCACCTGATCTCACAGCAATGGGGATGGGTATAGTGGCTGGGTAAGGAGAATCTAGGAGGTACACTACAGTGTCTCCTACAATAATCAGCAATTCTTTTTGTGTGTTCACTACATTCCAGGAATAGTGATAGGTGCTTCACATGGATTCTTTTCATTCAGTTATCAAAATAGATCTATTGAGAAAGTAATTCAAGCATCTTCAGCACATTTCTATAAAACTCACTGGGTTTCATCACTTCAGTTTTGTTGGCTTGTAACCAATGACCAGGATATTTATTCTGCCTCTCTCTCTCTGTTACCCCTTTCCACACAAACACACACACAAATACACATCCCATCTGAAACATACATATGGTGCTAGTGGCAGTCATGTCCTTTTTTCTTGCAGGTGGCTTTCCTCTACTCCCAGAGACCTCAGTGACCTGATCTATCTTTGTTGTAGCTGCCTGTACTTACTCTGACTCTCCGTGGTATTTTACAGCCCATATTTCCTTCTTGATAGGAAACCCATCTCTCCGTATCTTATATTGGGTTCCCTCAAAAACAGATCCTGATTTAGGTGTAAGTCATTTCCTTAGAAGGTGATCCCTGAAAACACAGTGAAGGCGCAGGGAAGGGAATAAAGACCAATGAAGGATGTGTTAATGGGTGGGTTACCATTGTGACCAACTATGGTTCATCCCCACTGGACGCCCTGCTGGATACACATATACCTTAGAAAGTTAGGGTATTTATCCACCCATTCCCACCCCACACTGGATGAAGATCACTCATGGAGTGTTAACTTCCTAACTCTTCCACATGATCCAGAGTTGAGCACATTCCCTCAGGGAGTGCCCCTTCCCCTCCATGCAGGGAGACTCAAAAAGCAGGCTGCCTGTGACCTCCGGGCTGTGGGTAGGGTTTTGTCAGCCTTTGTCACACTCCCATGTCTTGACTTACCAGTAGTTCTCCAAATATGGACTTTTCTGACTTAGGGATTTGTAGCCAAATTCTACAATGCATTAGACTCTGCTTGACAAATTGCACTGTGAAGGAGAAGTTACAGACTTATTAACTTGGGGTAAGAAAATAAGGAAACCACTTCATGAGCCTTGGCTTTTACTTCTGATAGATGTAGCAAGATTCTAAACTTCTCTAGGTCTCAGTTTCTTCCTCTGTATAATGGGAATGATGGCAAGGCTTTTACTGTACCTCCAGTGAGAAATGGAAGAGCACATACTTAGTAATCTGTGCAGTACATATGAATATAAGTTATTGCTTAAGGACTAAGTGCTGTGATTAGGGCAATGTAAATGAATTACTGATCATTATCCCAGGTCTTTACCTTAATGTGTATGAATCTGGAGCTCCTTACTCACAGCCTACTTCCCAGAAAGTCCCTGAGCGCTCCTGGGGCCAGGCTCTTCGGTTACACTGAAGACCACTTTGCTGAGTCTCTGGACTTTGAGGGCTCATGACCAGAGAGGGGGAACACCCAGGATCACTACCCTCCATGCAAGACATCTTATTCTTCATTGCATCCTACAGCCCCTGTCCCCCTCTATCTGTGCCCAAATACAAGCTGCATAGGTAAGAGCCTATTGATGAAGAGCATATTGATAAGAGAGGGGGCATGAACACAAAGGAAAGCCCTGTGCTCTGCCTTGGGAGCATGAAGGTCAGTGCCCAAGATCTGGAAGGCTGTACCAATAAATTGGCAGGGGACTTGAATGCTGTTTTCGGGTGTTTCATCTCAGGGACATGTTGCAGAGCTTTAAGCAGAGAGTGACATGTGTTTTGGGAAGATTCTCTGGTTTGGAGTGTAAGGTGGATTAGAAAAGGTGAGTCTGGAGGCTGCAGGCCCCAAGAGGAGGCTGTCACAAAGGTCCAGGTGACAGAGACAATGAGTCCTGGATGAGAACAGGGCTGTAAACCTGCTCAGCCTGTTGAAGGCTCAGTTGCAGATTAGGATTCTTGGGACTTTACTGAGAAGTGGCAGGAGTGCAGTTAGGGCCCCCCTGGTTTCCTGCGGGTCTCTTCAGATCCATCACACAGCCTGGTTTTTAAGAGCACTACATCATGAAGAGCACTTCACTCCTTAAATCTGTGGATCTTGTGTTGCTTGAAGGCTTTCTTTCCTGATAGTGTTCTCTCTTCCCAGAGCACCTTGTCAAAGAAGGAGAAAGAGCCATAAGCTCAGAGAGGAAGGCAGCCAGCTCTTGATTCATGATGCCTGGCCTGGCTGAAAAGGGAGGCATTATGCTCAGGCAGGGGGAGGGTTGCAACCAGTCCTATAAAGCAGGTTGGTGTGAGGAAGCTCTCTTATAGCGTGCACAAAGCAATGCATAGTGGTTACGGTGGAGGCTCTGAAGCCGAGCTGCCCAGCTTCAAATCCTATCCCATTACGAACTGTGTAAGCTTGGGCAAGGTATTTAAATTCTTTGCACCTTGTATTTTCATCTAGAAAGTGAAGGTAGCTGGGCATGGTGGCTCATGCCTGTGATCCAAGTGCTTTAGGAGGTCAAGTTGGGAGGATTGCTTGAGCCCAGGAGTTTGAGAACAGCATGGGCAACATAGCAAAACCTTGTCTCAATTTTTAAAAAAATAGCTGAATGTGGAGGTATATAATGATTGTGGAGGTACATGTAATAATACCATGTACCTCATGGGTTTTTGTATAAGGAGTAAATGATACAATTCATGTAGAATGTTGGCAAAATGCTTACTCACCAGGTATTATCAGCATATATGAAGAAAATAGTATCTGTGAAGTAATGGAACTGCTTGCATCAGTCGGCTATTGCCATAATAATGCTGCATGACAAAACTCAGTGTGCATCTTGGATTAACTAGCAGGTCAGCTGGAACTGGATTGCCTCAGGTGGCTTCAGCTGGGTGACTCCACTTTAGTCCACCTGGTCTGACATTCAATAAGCTAGCCTGGGTTTGGGGTGTCTTCTCATGGAAGAAGTAGGGATCCAAGAGAAGCAGCAGAAACACACAAACATTTTTTCAAGCAACCACTTGCCCACAGTTTGCTGTTGTCCCCCCGGCCAAAACAAGTCATGTGGCCAAGCCCAGAGTCAAAGTGGGAGGAAACTACCCAATTACAAATCAAATAGTACAGATACAAGGAAAGCACTAAATGTAGTCATTAACACAGTCAATATCACTTTGGTTTTTTACATCAACCTCCCACAGGAGGGTTAATCCTAGAGCCAATACTCATTTCAGCAATCCTGTTCTCCCACTAACTAATTAGGTTATTCTTCCTTGGGAATTATTGGTATTAAAGAGTGTAATACTAGTTACCACTCACTGGGTGCCTCATTGATCTCAGGTATTTAATGTTCCTACCTCAGGAGGCTGTTACGAGGATTAGGTGGGATAATGTACCTACAGTCCTTAGTTTAGCTCAGAGCCAGCAGATTTTATTAACTCTACAAATTCACATTATTATTCACATTATTATTATTGTTGTCACCATCAAGATTGTTACTATTCCCTATCTTACTCCAAATGTAGGCATTTTTATCTCCATTTAACAAGTCACTGAGACTCAGGGAGGTCCATACCTCTCTCAAGGTCCCACCACTAGTAAGGATCAGAGCTTTCTCAGTCAGTTGGAAAATAATGTGGGAATAGTTGGAAGTTATTCATATAGTGTCATGTGAAAGAATGATCATTAACAGGCAGAAATTCTAATTCTGAGCCCACAGCCAAGGCCCTCTAGCTTTGGCCCAGTAACCTTAACTCTGCTATGAAGGGTCTCCAGGAGTGTGTGAGTCCTCTTCTTAGTGGCAGCCTTGCAGAAACATAGACCATTTGGCACTCATTTGTCTCCCCAGGCTGACTTTCCAGACGTGTTCAATATTATTTGGACAGGTGTACTGTTGGTGTAGACAGTCTGGTTGCTAAGTTGGATTTAATAACCTTGTGGATCCCTGTGTTTTCCAAAGCAAGCTCCATGCTCTCCCCTCTCAGCTCCATGCTAGCCTGTGAGACATGTATCTTAGAGTGCCCATGGAAGAGGGTACTCTAAGAGGCTTAGAAGTCAGTATGAGGCTGCATGGTCAAGACAGAGATGGGACTGGAAACTGGGACTTCAGGCTCCAAGCATTGCTCCCTGTGTGGATACCAGGTCTTACCTGGGCATGGAGGTATCATATCATGCCTCTCTAGCCTTTGCCTTGCCTCTCTTTACCACTCTTGGCCTCTGTGGCTGCTTATTCCAACTGCTTAAATTCTTTTCAAGGGACTATCAGTCATAAATGGCTCATCCAAGCCATTTGCAAGTTCTCTTTGTCCACTGGAAAGGATTACATTCAGCCTTTATCTGGCTTCCACTGATGGCAAAGTATACTAACAGTGTTTGTGTGGATCACAGACTTAGAGGGACTTTTCCAAAGTCTCTAGGCTTTGGTTTGAAGAGAAGCTGATGCCTGACCTACAACAGAGACCCTCATTAATGACTCTGTAAATGATTTTCAGGCGAGGGAGCGAGGAGACAGAGAGAATGTATAAAGCCCCCATCAAAGACAATTCTTGCAGACCTATAATTCTTCAATATATCCTATACTCGGCCAAGTGCAGAGGCTCACGCCTGTAATCCCAGCACTTTGGGAGGCTGAGGCGGGCGGATCACGAGGTCAGGAGATCGAGGCCATCCTGGCTAACACGGTGAAACCCCGTCTCTACTAAAAATACAAAAAATTAGCCGGGCGCAGTGGCGGGTTCCTGTAGTCCCAGCTAGTCCGGAGGCTGAGGCAGGAGAATGGCGTGAACCCGGGGGGCGGAGTTTGCGGTGAGCCGAGATCGCGCCACTGCACTCCAGCCTGGAGGATAGAGCAAGACTCCAGCTAAAACAAAACAAAACAAAACCAACAAACAACAACAACAACAAAGTATATATATATATATATATCTCCTATACTCTCAGCTCACAGTGCTGCTTATTCATCCAGGGTTCCATGCTGTTCTCAGTGCACACTTCATCAGTTCATGCAGTTACCTTAGGAAGGCCTCTCGCACATTGCTAGTGACAGATTGGCACGGTCCTTTTGGAAGGAATAGGAAATGTGTATGAAAGGTCTTAAAAATGACTCATGCTCTTTAAACCAGCAATCAATGCTGGAGAAATTATCGTAAAGAATTAATTCAAACCTTGGAAAATGCTATATGCAGGGCAATTTATGGTAGCAAAAATTGGAAGCAACCTAAATTCCCAACACTATGGTAATGGTTTAGTAAATCACAAGCATCCACTTAGTGGAATATTATGCAGCAATTAAAATGGTAATTATAGATGCTATTGGGCAACCTTAAAAATGCTTGTGATATAATGCTAAATAAATAAGCCAGGAGACACCACTGAACATACACAATGATTAAAATCATGTAAAAATATGTGTTGGTGTTGTCATTAATGGTGTGGCCCCAGGAACAATCCACATTTCAAATTCCCAGATGGAGTAAGAGTGGTTTCCAGCTAGAAAGCAAAATCTGACTGACACAGAGGCAGCCCAGGGAAGCTGAATGGTGATCCTCAATGTTGATTTAACAAATCAGTGTTGATTTAAGTCTCCCATTAATTTCAAACGTCTCTAGACATTTTTTTCCCAATGCTTATTTTCAATACTTGTGTTGATTAAAGAAGATTCTGACTGGGTGGCATGGCAGGTAATCCCAGCACTTTGGGAGGCGGAGGCAGGTGGATCACTTGAGGTCAGGAGATCGAGACCGGCCTGGCCAACATGGTGAAAACCTATCTCTGCTAAAAATACAAAAATTAGCTGAGCATGGTGGTGCACACCTCTAATCCCAGCTACTCGGGAAGCTGAGGCATGAGAATCACTTAAACCCAAAGGTTGCAGTGAGCCAAGATCATGCCACTTCCATCCAGCCTGGGGTGACAAAGCAAGACTCTGTCTCCAAACCAAAAAAAAAAAAAATTTTTTTTAAAGAAATCCCTATACTTAAAGATTGGTGCCCAGTGAATGAAGTTCCCAGTGAATGGTGACTAGTATTATACTCTTTATACAAAACAATGTGACTAAAATTTAAGCAAAAATGTATAGACAAAGAATAGATTCACATAACTACCAACAAAAAAAATAAATTTTACTGGTGCTGATGAAATCTCTAATATTCTAATGTGTGAGATTTACACTTCACGTTGGTTCAAGTAACACAAGGTGCAACATGCCCATTTGATTAAGAACTTGTTAGACTTGGTGAGGGCAGGTACAGAGGTGTGGTATGGGCAGAAACCAGATTGTAGCAGGTAAAGAATGGACTCAGTCTATGTAGACAACACTTTTATGATGTTTGGCTGTCAAAAGGAGATATCATATAGGTCCATAGCAGCTGACAGATGGCAGGTTAGAATTCCCAGCTTCGTTGTGGTTGTGGGGAGAGGGAGTTTCTGGTTATTTTGTAAAGCAGAAGCAGGGTAGGCAATTTGAAATGCTCACACTCACGGGTCATGGCCAAACTAAAAGGACAGGTTAAGTGCCTGGAAAGAATGGAGTAAGATAGCCAGGAAGGTAGAAGAGAGGTATCTAATTAATGTCTATTTGTGAACAATGAATTATAATACCTAAAAGAGCATGTGAAATCTTTTGATTGATTTGTGTCTCCTAGTGTCCTGAAATTTAGGAGCAATAGAAGGAGACAGGGACATCAAGAAGAGAAAAAGTGGGAAAGCTTGGAAAGCCCAGAAGACTGTGGGCTAAGGAGGAGACTTTAGGGAAAGTTCTCTGGACACTATTTAGTGAAATGCTTTTTAGTGAAAGGCTGTGCTAGGGGAATGTACCCTCCTGTGTCCCCTACAAAGTGATTCATGAAATGAAGATGCTTCCTTAGAGTTGAGACCCAAGGAATGCTCTGGGAATTGCTGAGAGAGCGGATTGAAGGCCAGAACAGAGGCTGCATGCAAAGGCAGTAGATGGCCAGGGCATAGGAGACTCAGGACTCTGGTTTCAAATTCAAGTTTCTTGCTTTACCACAAGGAAAACAGGGAACAGGCAGTGCATTCCTCGGCCAAAATGGGTGGTAAGACAAAACAGAGGCCCAAACTTACAATTAAAGCCAGTGACTACCAGTCTTCCTTGTTCTATTATTTCTTGGCTTGTTAAAAGAAATGTAAATGCCACTGTCAGGCTGCTACGGAGCACCTGTGAGAGGGTAAAATTATATTGTGACTAAAACAGGCTCCTTGTAGAAGAGGTCAAGTGTGCATTTGGGCCTTTTTCTGAGCTGGTTCAGATTTAAAGGTCAACTTGTCCTTCTTTTAGAGACATTAATCACTAAAAGAAACAAATGGGAAGGTTCTTTAAAATTTATGTTTGAGTTACAAAAATCTATCTCAAACCTTATAATTAATGTGCTATAGCAATCTCTGTTGCAAGAGATTTTTTTTTTCTGGTCTTTGTTTAAATATGTGGTATTTAAATTGGCTCTGCCATTTTAATTCTCCATCGATTCATGGGTTTATCTTAGACGTCTTTCTAATGTGTGGGAAAACAGTTTTTATAAACAGAGAAGAAAATTTAAATTCAACCTATATTTTGTGGTTTTTTTAATTGCAAAAACAATGTGACTAAAATTTAAGCAAAAATGTTTCGACAAAGAATAAATTCATATAACTACTACCAAAAAAAAATGAATTTTACTGGTGCGGTGTTATTCCATTCTGCCACTTGTGCCTTGAGTATGTATTTTATTTACTTGTGCTCAAACTTGGGTTTGTACTATTTTATATCCCGCTTTAAAAAAAGCACAGTATAGTCAGGATTCATTTAGTCATAAGTAAGACAGAGGGAGATTTTATGGACTTGTGTAACTGAAAACCCATTGTTGGGCCCGACTTTAGACTTGAATAATATCAGTCATATATTCTATCCATAGACTCAGGAATAGGATCAGTTTCCCCATAATACATGTAGAGCAAGAGGGAAGGGTGGCTATCTTCAAAAGCACATATCCCCATATCCACCTGTTTTATGTTTCGACTGCTCAGGCAGGGCAGAGTAGATGTTCATCCCCACTAAATGTACATCCTGAAATAAGATTTAGATAAGCTTCCCAGTCTATCCCGATATATTGTACTGAGATGTCCCATTTTCCCTCCTTTAATTGGCAACAAACCTGTCTCAACCCTCGTCTGGGTGACCAGTCCATGGGTGAGGCTATCAAACTGAGTAATGGAATGTGTTTATGGATAGAATCAGTAGTGTGCTGATAAAAATAAGCCTTGAATTGTAATGTTTACCAATTTCCTGCGTGTAAATATTCCCACTGTGATTGATTTCTACCTATCAGTGTAAAGTTACTGAATATGGGGTTGGGAAGAGATGTGCACAATTGACTCCTGTGAGTAGATACTATTCAGCCTTCTTTATGTATAACAGAAGATCTCTCATATAGTGTATATTCTTATTTATAGAGTGTTTTCATAGATGCAAGTTTGATTTTAAAACCTTAGACCTTTACCCCCTCAACTTTGTCAGTTTGGAGGCTGGCTTGTTTGCAGTTGCTCTTTCTTAAAATTATTTATTCAATCAATTATTCATCATTTTCTTTAACAAATTTGTATTGAATGCCTACTGTGTGTCAGATACTTTTTTATGCACTAGGAACTCAGCAGTGAGTCACACCAAGTCCCTGTTCTTAGAGGAGCAGACAATCAATCAATAAATATTATTTTTCAGGTGAAAATGATCTGACAAATTTTCAGGGAAGGGGATAGACAGTAATGAAAGGGGAACTGTGGAGAGGAACGATTTTAAGTAGGATGGTTATGGAAAGCTTCCCTGGACAAAGAACTGAATGAAGTGAGATAGCATGCCCTTTGAAGATCTGCGAGAAGAGCATTCTGGGTTGAGGGAGCAAGCAGCAATTGCAAAGGATGTGACAGGGGAACAAGCTTGGCATATTTAAGGATCAGTAAGGAGGACAATGAGCCTTGAGTGGTGCTAGCAACAAAGAGATGGGCAGGAGATGATGTCAGGAAGATTGTTAAGGCCTAGATCACGTAGATCCTTGCTGGCCATGGTTAGGACTTTGGACTTTTAGCCCAGTGAGAGGGAAACAGGGGTGAACCATCCTGACTTCTAAGTGAAACACCTAGACCAGTAGTTCTCAAAACATAGTTCCCTGACCGGCAGTGTCAGAATAACCTGAGAACTTGTTGAAAATGCAAATTATTAGGTCCCTCCTTCAGCCTATGGAATCAGAAACTCTGGGGTAGGATCCAGCAATCTGAATCTTAGGAAACCCTCTTGGTAATGCTGACGCATGATAGACTTGGAGACCTCAACTATGACTATGTGCGCTCTCTCCTCATCGTATCCCTCCAGAGTCAGAGGCACCATCTTCCATGAAGGTTTGAATGCTATTTTTCATCATATATATCAACACTGTTAGGTTACTGAAAGAATATAAGAGAATCCCTACAGTTGATACTTTCAAAAGCCATCAGATCCACACATACTGGAACTTGCACACCTCACCATCATTTCCATCTTTCACATCCATTTTATTTTAATTGATTAATTTTTTTTGAGTCAGAGTCTCACTCTGTCACCCAGGCTGGAGCGCAGTAGCACGATCTCGACTCACTGCAACCTCCATCTTCTCAATTCAAGCAATTCTCCTGCCTCAGCGTCCTGAGTAGCTGGGATTACAAGCGTGCACCACCATGGCCAGCTAATTTTTGTATTTTTAGTAGAGACAGTGTTTTACCATGTTGGCCAGACTGGTCTCAAACCTCTGATCTCAAGTGATGCCCCCACCTCAGCCTCCCAAAGTGTTGAGATTACAGGTGTGAGCCACAGCACCCGGTCCATCTCCATTTTAAAATCCTCCCAATGGCAATCTTAAAGCCATTGGTGATTATATCACACTCTTCACCAAAGGTTTGCTTGAACAGTTTTATGAAGTATATACCCATTTTGGTAATTTTATTTTGTAAAATGATTCTATTTGTTTGAAGTATAGCAGGAAGAGCAGTTTGCAACACAGCATGAAGATTATTTAACTTGTATGTAACAGGTATGAATTGTTCCATGATGATAAGTTTAAATTATTAAATATGGCCCAGTCCCTACCCACTTCAGACTTTTGCTCTCCCTTGAAACTATAAAAGAATGCCAGGGCTTGGGCAACCTCCATTCAGCCATAATGAACAGCCGATTCCCAGGATTTCTGGATTGTTTTACCATGTATAAGAGTAATCAAGTTTGAGGTTACTGTAGCCTAATATTATTCAAATCTTTAGTCAACTCTATTAATTTCATAAGTACATTTCTTAGGAATATATTCAGCATTAACTCAATGACTTTCCTTAAAAGCCAAAGAGAGTCCTCACAGTCTCGTAGTTAATAATCTGTTCTTCTGAGTTATGTATAACTACACTGTGTGCAAGTCCTTAAGATTCCAGTGCAATTCAGCTTGCAGAATTCTTGGTGATGATATCAAGCTGACAGTTTATAGCTACTATTCAGCAGGTGTTTTGAGCTCCATCTGGATCTCGTTCTACCAACTAGACCTAGAATTCCATTAGCTGAAAGTTGGGTTTTTACTTGGTCTTAAAACAAAAAGTAAAATAAAATCTAAGGCTTCAAAAAAGAGATGCCACTAACTTTATGTGTAATTCAGATTCTAGCATTTCCAAATATGAGAATTATTACCATAGTATTTGTTCAAATGCAATCATCTGAGCATATTACTAAACATATCTTTTATTCCTATTACAAGCAGTTTTAGCAACAAAAATAATAACAATTTTTCAAGGATTATAAGTTCACGTAATGGCACATCGGAGAAAAATATGGATGTTGAAGGCTCTTAAATGTTGAAATGCAGCAAATTGTTGCCTATTATATTTTTGAGGTTCTTGTTCATGAATTTCATCTGAAACTATATTCTTTTGTTTTCTTCAATTTTGCCCTTTTGTTCATAGATTTCAGGAATATAATTAACCATGGCATGGAATTTAAAGTATTGACACCGAAGTTCTCTTTGCTATCAAGTGGTTATTTCAAATTTTATTTACGTAGTTATTATTTTTCATCTGAGGACATACTCATTTATCTGTTTTCAATATATTTCTCAGTATGACTTTCCAAAGTTTATCATCCATCCATTCATACTGATTTAACATAAAATTAACTTGTCACGAAACCTCTCAGACCAAGAGGATGCTTGCCTTTCCGAAAAATATATATATTTTTTAGAATTTCTCCATCTAGTGTTCAAATTAACTCTGAGAAATTAAACCACAAGCAAGATTAAAGGTAATTAAGCATAAACTTTCCTTTTCATTCAGTCATCCCAAGATTGTGGATACCAGCGGTGTATCAGGCACTGTGCTTGGGGCTGAGGATTCAAAGATAACTAAGAAATGGAAATGGCTTTGGAACTGGAAATAAAAAAAGACTTACGTTAGATTTCACTTTGATGTTTGTTTTATAATCAAGTTGAGGTATAATAAGTCAAGTTATAATGGTTTGTTTAAATAATATGTGTAACTCCCAAAGCAGACTGCATTGCATGTGAATTTACAGTCTGGTCATATATACGTTTTGAAGCAAACTCATCTTTTTCATCTCTCTAAAATGCCAGCTATTAGACTACAATGCTTCACATAAACAGGGGTTGGGGAAGAAAAAAAGACCTATTTTTCCTCTTTTTAAGCTGTAAGGAATCTGAAATCTTTATTTTCCATTGACAATCTTTATTTTCCATTGACAATCTCCACTGACTGATTTTAAAATGAAATTTGCACGCCTGTACCTTCCTCTACTTGTCACTATAAGGTAGGCTGTCCTGCAAAACAACCCTGAAGTTCAGAGATTCAACATGATAGAAGTTCATTTTATAATCATATGAAGTCTGATGTGGGTCTGGTACCTCTCCTGGGAAGCTCTTCTTCAAACATCTGTGACTCAGGGATTTGGGCTGCTTTCTTCTTATAGCTCTGCCATCTCTATCATGGAGATTTCAAGGCCTTTGTGACAAAGAAAGAGAGAAATAAGGCATAGTGCACCAACTCATACTTACCTCAACCCGTCAATGAACACACATCACTAATGTTCACAATCAGTGGACCAGAAGCAGTCACACAGTCTATGAGACCAGTCATCTTTCATATTTCAGTTTTGTTCCTCATCTCAAGACTAAATTGGCAGTTATCAAGTAACCCATCAAACCACATACATATATATGTGTGTGTGTGTGCGCATGCGTGTGTGTGTGCATGTGTGTGTGTGTGTGTATGTATGTATGTATAGGTATATGTTTTGTTTTGGTTTTTTTTCAGACAGAGTCTTGCTCTGTTGCCCAGGCTGGAGGGCAGTGGCGTGATTACGGCTCACTGTGACCTCTGCCTCCCAGGTACAAGGGATTCTCGTGCCTCAGCTGCCAGAGTAGCTGGGATTACAGGCATGTGCCACCACACTTACCTAATTTTTGTATTTTTAGTAAAGACAACGAGGTTTTGCAATGTCTCGAACTCCTGGCCTCAAGTGATCTTCCTGCCTCAGCCTTCCAAAGTGCTGGGGTTACAGGTGCGAGTCATGGCAACCGGCCCGTCAAACCATATTCAAATAACCATTTTCTCCCACTGTCAGCTTACAACAAAGTGTTAGATTGGGGTTTAAACAGACGCTGCTTTGCTATCTAGCTATATAGTGTACGTTTCTTAAAAACTATGATACCATTCTCCAAGCACAGTCGTGTGTTTTTCCAAAGTTTGTTTGCTGTCATTGTTCTAGAAGTTATCCATCTGCATTTGATCAAATTCCAGTACATAAAATATATTTCAGGTTGCTATATTTTAGCCAGTCTGCTTCTGCTATCTGGTGTTAATAGCACATAAATTTTCCCATGAATCAATTTCAGATGGTTTCTGTAGCCTTTGAAATGAGGATCTTCTCAAGGACCTAGAATGTTCAATGTAAGCTAGAGGGGATAGCCAGAGATTCTTTGAGAATAATTCAGAGTTTCTCCCCCAAATGAGAAGACCGTTTTCTCCATATGAATAGCAAATGAAGATAGATATTGGAATCATTCTCACAAAGCACTCTTATTCCACCAGACAGAGCTTGGCTGGGTACTTTCTAACTTCTACTTTGCCAAATAGATCTCCTATTTATGAATATTTCACTTGTTTCCAGCTTTTATAGGTATGTACTGTGATGTGCCACCTGGATATCCCTTCAAGAAAGGATTTGTTACCCTAGCTGCTGGGACTACAGCTAGCAGGCAGCTCGTAAGCGCTAGCCATGTGTTAGGGGTCCCCAAGACTATCCTTATGCTTGATGATTCATAAAAGGACTCACAGAACTCAGGAAAACTGCTATACTCACGTTCCAGTTTAATGTAGTAAAATAATCCAGATTAACAGCGAACGGCTTGTTTTAAAAGAAGCATAGGATAGTGACTGGGTGCAGTGGCTCACGCTTGTAATCCTAGCACTTTGGGAGGCCGAGGTGAGCGGATCACAAGGTCAGGAGTTTGAGACCAGCCTGAACAATATGGTGAAACTACATCTCTACTAAACATATAAAAATTAGCTGGGCGTGGTGGTATGTGCCTCTAATCCTAGCTACTCAGGAGGCTGAGGCAGGAGAATCACTGGAAGGCAGGAGGCAGAGATTACAGTGAGCCAAGATCTCACCACTGCACTCCAGCCTAGGAGATAGAGTGAGACTCCGTGTCAAAAAAAAAAAAAAAAGGCATAGGATAGAGTACAGGAGAAAGCATGTGTGATCTTGGGGTTGTGTCAGCAATGCTTCATCCTTTCAGCAACAGTGTGTGACAATGCATAGGAAGGATTGCCAACAAGGAAGCTCACCTGAACTTTGGTTTCTAGGATTTCTTCTGGGGGCTAGTCACATAGGCCTGGGGTGCCTACGTGACTGCTCAGTCTCCTCAGGCATCAGACCAATACAGCATGACCAGGGCCCCAGGTGAACAAAAACAGGCATTCACCATAAATCACATTGTTTGCATAAACTATCTGGCCTATCCCAAGACCCCAGATGCACAAAGACATTTGTATCATGCTAGGTATTCCAAAGACTTATAGTTATCTCCCAGGATGGTCAAGGAGCCAGTCTTCTCTTTAAAATATGCTGAGTTTGAGTACCCCAAGTCCACTGGGTTAACCTTGCACAAGCTTGCATTCATTCGTTCATTCATTCATTCATTCACACAAGCTTCTTCAAGAATCTCCTCAGCTTTAGAGAGCTACCTTGCCCAAAGTTGGGCTCCTTCCTGGGGCAGCCAGTGTTCACTGACCGATAGAAGCAAGAATGTAAATGTTTTACCATTTCAGCCCCAAAACAGGACAACTCACATTCCAGCCCTAGAGCTCCCTAACGGGTTAGCTGAAGCTGTTATTGGGCCTACATCACAGCTTGACTTCTATTTCTGCCCCATTCCTGCTAACTTCCCCTATTCTCCGTAGCTGTTGACCCCAAGGGAACCACTTCAAACATTCTACATGCTACACTCTCAGAGTCTGCTTCTCAGGGAACATAACATGTGGCAATATGTGAAGCTGAATTGAGTATTTTCATATGTAGATCATTTTGTTTCTCCTAAAAGATTATCTTGATTTAAATCTTCAGGAACATTTTTCGCTAATTACTTATAGCTCTAAAATTAATATGGAAATTGAGTTTAGAAAAAAATGCTTTTTCATAGAATCCCAGTGTATTTCGTCACCAGGTGGTAGAGAAGTTCACCCATCTCACCCCACTCTCAACAGTGTTAGACTTCGTCCTGTTTTTGTAGACCTTCTGTATAAGGCAAATTGGAATTTTCTTCCTGTTTCTTCAGGTTATTAGCTTGACCTCTTTTGATACCATTGCAGATCTTGTCAATGTGGCCATATGTCTGAGAGTTTGTTCACTGGCACAATTTTATTAGGTGAGGATTTTTTTTTCCTGTGATGGTTTCTTGGGTAAAAGTCCCATCACTTCATCATAAGTAAGCTTAGGAGACCTGGAGACAAGACTACTTCCATGGTACCACTCACTGTGGTAGAAGAGACTTCAATCACTCAGAGAGTATCTGTGGTGTCAAACTCTGCCCATGGTTCTTTTCATAGTTCTGAGGTTATTGATACTAATCCATGAACAACTCTCTTGATAGTAACAGTGGACATTATGTCATGATGGTTATTGTGAATTCACTTAGGCCTGCATGGCAAATCTCTAATAACCCTTTGTTTCCATGCCATCTGTCCAGCAAGTATTTCTGTTTCTTTCCCTGTGTGTCAAGATTTGTGGATAAATAATGTGTGGTTTTAAATTAAGTGCATTGGATGAATTAAGTTTTGAAACTAAGGAAATTTTAAAATTGTCTTTACATTCTGAATCAAGCAACACCAGAGCTGAGAATTGGTGAATGAATTAGCAAGCTAGCCTGAAACCCGTTCAACTGTTTGTTGGGGACCTGACGTCGTGTGCTCATTTCAACTATTCCTCCCATGGTGAGAGTGTGGTGGTGTGTGGCTCCTTCCTTTACCCTCCCCCGAGTCAGGGCTGTTGTCTTAGTTTATCATTGCTACCATAACAAATTACCATAGACATACTGGCTTAAAACCACACGAATTTATTATCTTCTGGCCTTCTGGGGGTCAGATGTCTGAAATGGGTTTCACTGGGCTAAAATCAAGGTGTTGCCTGGATGTATTCCTTCTAGAGGTTCTAGGACATAATCTGTCTGCTGACTTTTTCCAGCTTCTAGAAGCTGTCTGCACTCCTTGGCTCATGGCCCCTTCCTCTGTCATCAAAGCCAACAGTGTAGCATCTTGACATCTCTCTCTGATTCTGACCCTCTTACCTCCCATTTTCAGTTACAAGGACACTTGTGATTACACTGAGCCCACCCAAAAAATGAAGAATAATCTCCCCATCTCAAGATCTTTAGCTTAATTATATCTGCAACGTCCCTTTTGCTAAGTAAGGTAACATATTCACAGGTCTCAGGGGTTGGGATGCGGACATCTTTGGGGACACCCGGCAGTAGAGATCACAGCTGAGACTCTGTAGCAGTTGTGTACTCTAACACGAAGAGTATCATTTTCCCCCCATTGGTGTAGGTGTTCAGCAGTGGCTGTTTTGAATCATGCCTGGTTCCCATGTCCTTTGGATCCTTGGCCTATTGACAGGTCAGCTCCCTTATTACTACTGCCTGGTTCTGGATTTGATCTTCTCCTTGTTCTTTAGAGGTAACGTGTCTGCTTTAAGTGATTGCTTCCTTCATAAGCTGCTTGTTTTTTTTGCAGGAGGCATCTTTGCACTCAGAGTACCAAGCAGACCATCTTAGGACCACTATCTCCTCCAGAAAAAATGACTTCTACAAGTTTGGAGGAACACTCAGAATATATCTTCCCCCAACCAAGCAACATTAGAAAACAATCAATTGTTAGGGCATTATGGTAGAAGAAGTGTTTGCTACCAGATCCCATTGTATAGAAATTTCCATTTCCATTTAGCCACATTTTTCTCCTATTTTCTTCTGGCTCACAGGTGCTCAACAGCACTTACCTACTTGGTTGTGCACAAGATACTTTGTGGTATCTCTGCTTAGACTGTCACACTGTAAATGCAGTTGACTGATCTTTGCATTCTTTGACAACTATAGTTCCATCTACTCTATTTAGAAACTAATGTAATTGCTTAAACTGGAGAAGACAGAACTACTTTTGCAGCAAAGTCAAAACATGCATCAACACTCATCTCTATAATTATTTCAGCAGGAAAAAAAAAAAGTCCTCATTGGCTTTTCTTACAAATGAAGAGAGTCTTCCACAGTAATTGGCTACTACTAAGTAATATATGTCAGATCTGTTCCTCTTACCATAAACCTAGCCTCGCCATCTCAGCCTAGGTGTCAAGAAGTCATGCAGAAAAAACTCACATACTTCTGTTGCATGACACAGCATTGAAGAATTATGGCGTTTTGAGGTCGATAGATCTGGGTTTGAATCTTTGACTTTGCTACTTTCTTGCTAAGTATTACTGGGCAAGAACAGGGGTTGGCAGACTTTTTCAGTTAAGGGCCAGTTAGTAAATATGTTAGGCTTTGTGGACCATATGGTCTCTGTTGTAACTACTCAACTCTGGTGAAATTGTATCATAAGTAAACAAATGGGCATAGATATGTTCCAACTAAACTTTATTTACAAAAACAGGTTGAATTTAGCCCATGGGCTGAATTTTACTCAATCTTGGACAAGACACATAACCTCTCTAAACCTCATATAATATTCATAAAGAATATTAAGAGCTAACTTCCAGGGTATTGTTAAAATTTAATCAGATACTGTATATTAAGTGCTTGGAATAGTACCTGACACAAAGTAGATGGTCAGTATACCTTCAGGTAGATGGTTGGATAGATAGGTGGATGGATGGATAGGAAGGATGGAGAGAGGAAGAGAGGTAAAAAGAAAGAAAAGGAAGGATCAACCGTATTAAGACTAAATATATTGAACAATAATTTGCCAGTTTCTGGGAGAGAGCACTCCTTTGCTATAGGGATAATGGACTGAATGAAACTAATTGGGCAGGTGACTCGTGTTTTGTCACACGGAATAGAGCAATAGTGCTATACAGGTGAGCTGCAGAGACTTGTGGCATCACAAAAAAAAGTGGTTGACAGCTTCTCTGCCATCATCTCCTCTGTCCCACCAAGGAGCTATTTTCTGTATCAGAACCATCCGACCGTCCCTCTGCCTCCTTATAACCACCTGCTGTGAAACCAAGGAGATTATTAAAATCCCCCAGGGAAATGGAGGCCCTAGAGTTGCCTATTTCCTGAATCTATTGCACTCCCATTTGCCTTTCTTCCCTACCCCGGGTGTCTTGTTAATGTCCTGGTGGGGTGGGGGCTGTGATGGCTCCTAGGCCTTAGGGTTTTAGGTCTGTTTCTGTAAATGACTGACCTGTTCTCACAGTGGTCCCATCAGGCATTACGGATGAATGAAACCTTGCCTATAAAGTGTGCATGTGCCCAAGAAAAGACAAGCCTTCACAATATTTGAGCAAATGACAAGCATTCCCCATTTGTTATTGATCATCCTCAGAAGTAAATTGAAGCGGCTCACACCGGAGCATCTGGCTGTAAAATTTTTTCTCTGAAACAGACTGTCTCAGATTGCAACTAAAATGTTAGAGAAGCTTTTTTAAAAAATACAAAAGACAGGAAACAAAACTACTCCACAACACTGAAAACTAGGGCTAGAAATTGGAGCTTTCTTCCAAAAATAGGACATGGAATTGTTCTGTTGAAGCCTCTGTAGATGTTGGCTCAAATATAGGTAAAAGGACCCTTTTTGCCTTACCTTGCTAATTATTAGTTTAGAAACAGGACATGGGGCCAGGCATGGTGGCTCATGCCTGTAACCCCAGTGCTTTGGGAGGCCAAGGCAGAAAGATTGCTTGATGCCAAGAGTTCAAGACCAACCTAGGTAACACAGTGAGACCCCGTCTCTACAAAAAAATTTTAAAAATTAGCTGGGTATGGTGGCACATACCTGTAGTCCCAGCTCCATGGGATGTTGAGGCAAGAGAGTTGTTTGAGCCCAGGTGTGCAAAGCTGCAGTAAAGCACCAGCCTAGGTGAAAGAGACCCTATCTCTTACAAAAAACAAAAGAAATAAAGGGCTGGGTGTGGTGGTTCACGCCTGTAATCCTAACAGTTTGGGAGGCGGAGGCTGGCGGATCACGAGGTCAGGAGATCAAGACCATCCTGGCTAACATAGTGAAACCCCGTCTCTACTGAAAATACAAAAAAAAAAAAAAAATTAGCCGAGCGTGGTGGCGGGCGCCTATAGTCTCAGCTACTCGGGAGGCTGAGGCAGGAGAATGATGTGAACCCGGGAGGCGGAGCTTGCAGTGAGCCAAGATCACGCCACTGCACTCCAGCCTGGGTGACAGAGCGAGACTCGGTCCAAAAAAAAAAAAGAAAGAAGAAAAAACAGTCTGCCACATTAATGCCACTTTTCACGATAAACATATGATTAGGCAGCATGGTTAAATGGATCAGGAGTTTTATGAGAGTTTAAGCATGAAGAAAATAAAATCATGTCAAAATTCTGAAACTCACTCTTTTAGAATTTCCTAGATGTGCCTAGTCATCCTGGGCATTGCTTTCACCAGTATGTTCATTATTCAGACAAAAAAAAAGTAAAAGATACAGAAATTGATGGCCATTTACAGAAGGAGATCAGACCGCCCCAGTGTGATAAATCTTCCCGGTAATGTGTAGCTGTGATTTAAATGAATGACAGTGGTTGTCATCCAGGGAATTCTCGTTAAACTCATATTCTGAAGGCAGAGAGTTGAGGTTTTGGCCAAGGGACTGAGGATTTCCTTCACTCTCACTGCTGGATTGGGGACCCAAGAAGTGACAGATCCTTAGTGGTCAAGTCAGACCTTAGGAAGGCTTCCCATGTCCTGGGCTATTGTAACTAATCAAGTCTTAGCCCCGATGCACAGTGATGCGTTCCACCTGACCCTCTGTGGCTACTCACAGGGGGCCGTTTCTCTGAGCTGGCTCAGGCCCTGTGAATATAGGTCCTCTTTGACTTCTTGAAATCTTGAGGCTAAAGAGGCCTGGCTGGGGCTGGTCAAGGCAGGATGGGAAGTCTAGAAGCTAAAATGTGAAGAGGACAATGTAGAAAAGAGGAGGGTAACTTGCTGCATTTAGTACTATCCTGAAGAGCTGATTTTCTATGCTTGCAAAACAGTTCCCTTTGGTTGTTATTGAGCAAGTTTTAGAAACATGCAACTGAAGAGGACGGCCATCCTGTGGCTGGTGGGTTCTTAGTCTAATCAGAAACTCAGCTGTAGAGTGGTGAGTGTTAGAATGGAGATGTGTGCGAGTTCAAAGGGAACACAGAGCAGAGACTTCTCACGTAAGCTTGAAGGTAAGGAGAATCATGTGAAAAATGGCAAGATCACCTGTCCAAGTAGCTTAATGCAGTGACTGTATGACTCAGAATTTCCAAGAGAGATTCAATTTTTGATAGCTTTTTTTTTTAAACTAGATGAGCCTCAAAATATATACAAGTAATTTGACTTTTATGTGAATTTTTTAAATGTTTGGCTTAGAAAAATATGGTCACTGAAAACACAAAAGCTCAGTAGTTAGTCTCATGCTGTTAGCTGATGTTGAAAAGTGTTTAGCATCAAGACAGCCAGTATTGCTGGCTCCATTCTGATTTTGGATGGATTGCTGTAGAAAACGGAACTTTTCATCAAAATCAGAATGGATTAGGTAGAGCATATTTGTGAACAAGCACTCAAGGTAGGAATATGTAAAATAAATGGACTCATTTCAGTATGTGGCCCTTCCTTGTGAGTGTTCAACCATTATCAGATTATCAATCACTGATTACCTCATCTCTGAGTTGACTGTTATTCTCTCTCATTGTGTTGGTTGATCCTATGCCCATCACCACTTGTTGCTTCTAATAATGTTCCTCTGAGAATTACAGACTCACCCACCCATCCATCACTTGGGTCTCTGTACTTCTCTGTGCCCTGGTGTTCTGAGGTTGAGATGTGGCATGGCCCCAGCTACATCTGGAGTTGAAGTTAAAGAGAGTGGGAGGGGCAGAGGGTCGGAGAAGGAAGAGAGAGACTAACAGCCACTCAGATGGAGGAACAGTCTGCTACCCAGACTCAATTTCACAGAAAGAATTAAAGAAAAAAAACACTAGGAAAGGATCTGGCATGTTTTATATGCTAGGTGCTTTATATGTTTCATTTCTTTTCAGTTACATACCTATTCTTTCCTTTATTCATTCTCCCTCTTTTATTCTTTTTCTTTCTGACATAGGACTTAGCCAATTAAGTCTTTTTAGATCTCTGGTTTGTGCATAATAAGAATGCACCCCAGAGAAATTAAACATCTTCTCCAGGACCCTGGAGCTAGTAGAGGTTAAGCCAGCCCTCACAGTGAGGACTTTCAGCTCCAGAACCCAAGTACTTTGCCATTCTCCCTTGTTCCATCCATTTTACTGCAGTTGAACAGACCTCTGATTCTGTAGTTATTTGTGGGGCCGCTGTGTCAGTGTTCGGCTTTTTACATGCTTTGAAAGAAAGACATTTAACAGTGTCTTGTTAAAGAGAATGCTTGGACCTGACCTTGTCTCCTTTTCACTTTGGCTGCCAGGATGCCTCAAGCCAAATTTGGAACTTGACTGTGGTACCTCTGGAGTCCCTTATGGCCAACAGGTGTGTGCCCTTCTGGTCAAGGTGTTCCTCACCCTCTATGCTAGTCCTGAATTTTTACACTCGTTTGCGTTTAGCCGTTGTTGTGTTGTTCTTTTTGTAGGCTGCCTCAAGCCCTTTGTGGAATGTGGCTGTGAATAAATAAATAAATAACTAACTGAATACAAAATGTGTTATGCATGTATCACTAATGATTGTTAATTAACTGATTTGCAGCTGCTCCCATATTTCCCACCAGTCCTGGCCCCTCAAATCTGGATTTCTGAACATGCGTGGCATTTCTCCTTTATCTACTCTTTTCAGAACATTCAGAACTGAGTTGGGTTATGGGGACCAAGACTGTCCCCATTCTCATTTCAACCTAAGCAGTTCTGAATAGTTTGTGCCTTTGACACACTTCTCCCAAAATGCTACTTGAGGTCTAGCCTTTTACTTTTAAAAATCGTAAGTTTTTTCAATAGTTTGAGCACCTCAATAAATGCATTGGGCTACTTGCAATATTAATAACTCATGCTGTTCTAACCTTATGTTCCTGATAAAGGAATTCTCTGCCGTTTAAGGCTCTGGGATGAATAATAGCTGAGTGTTTCTATTGTCCTCTTAAAATGGAGATTACTGTATGTTGAATCACAACAGAACTACTTTTTTATAGGCTGTGAATAGCATAAAAGTCCGTCATGTTGTTGCAGGCAGCGCCAACAGCATGGATAATGGCAAGCCAATTATTATAAATAATGCCTTGTTTCTCTTTGGCCCCTGTGCAAATTTCACAGAGCAGGATTCTATTAAAGGCTGGTAGGTTAAGTTAAATATGACAGTGTTCACTCCAGTACCTAGGACAGTGTCTGGCACAAGTCATGGCTTCATGCTAACTGAATCAGAATCTGCGTTCAGCAAGGTTTTTTGTTTGTTCGTTCGTTCGTTTGTTTTTGCTATTGTTTTGTTTTCCTTCATTTTTTGTTTGCCATGATAAGGGTTTCAAACAACTATCATTTCTCATTCAGTCCACTCATGGGGCTGGGGGAAGTGTGGCAGGGTATGAGCTCAGGTGTATTGCAGAGCTTCTAGACAGGTGAGCAGAATACTGTTTGGTGAGGCTGGTTGCAGTAGAACCAAAGGAGGAAGAAAACAGAATGGGACATTCTAGCAGAGCAAATGGGGCTAAGGTTAGCCTGAGAGAAGAGCCAAGGCTGGGTGTGGGAACACAAGTCCAGGACTCAGAGTTCAGGAAATTCACAAGCCTCCTGAAGTATGGGTATGGAGTTGGCTAAAACAACGGATCCCAGAAGAAGCACATGGTTGAAGTCAATATGCCAGAGTTTCTGCCGGGTGGGATGTTGACATGCTTTGCAAAAATTCTAATAACTCGAAGGCCCTAGCAGAATGAGGCCATGTCCATCAGGCCTCTCACACGCAGATGGAATAAGCACTAAATTCTATCACCATTTCATCCCATTCTGTAGAGTTTAACCTTGAGAAAGTTTATTCTCTCTAAACCTTAGTATCTTTGTTTTAAAAATAAAGGTGCTGAAACAGGAAAGTTCCCTGCTTCCCCAACAGGACATGTGACAGAGGTATCCCTCTCCGTTCAGCTGCCACAAGCTCAAACCCCTTACAGGATGGGGAGCACATAGACGGGCAGGTTCAGAAGCCAGGGCAAGCACTTTGGGCTCTGGCCCCTTGATCTTGTCTAGGGGTGGGTGTCTGCGACTCCTGAAGCCCAGCGGGCATGTTACAGTGTGCTCTTTTAGCTTTGCAATCTGCAGACAGCTAAAGTGTTAACCAGCTCAGTGCCCTCTTAGCACCTGGGTTCTTGTTTGGAGTCTAGGAAGAATCAGGCTGCACATGGACTTGAAGAGTGAATGTGGGGGTCTTATTGAGTGGTGGAGGTAGTTCTCAGTGGGATGGATGGGGAGCTGGAGGGGGGATGGAGTGGGAAGATGATCTTCCCCTGGAGTGTGGCCATCCTGCAGCTCATCTCCTTTCCAGTAGTCCCCAGCCGATCTCCTCCTGGTGTTCACATGTTCCTTTTCTCTTCTTCACTGCTGCCCCATTCTGCCATTCGTCTGTTCATCTCTTTCTGGAGCCTGGGGTTCAGGGTTTATGTGGATGCAAGATAGGGGGACATAGCAGGCCAAAAGGCAACTTTTTGGGCACAAAAACAGGAATGCCTGTTCTCAGTTAGGGCCGTGGGCTTCTGGGCTTGAAGGTGGGGGGCCTTTGCCTGGGAACTGCCTTCTTCAACCCAGTATTTCCCTATCTCCTGTCCATATCAGTGCTGGACTACATGTTCTGTAAGATCCATGCAGTTTTTCCCCGCAGGCTAACATGCATTTTGAAGCCGTGAACTTCTCTGTTTCTAATCTTGTTTTTTATTTCGACATCTACTGTTCTACACTGACTTCTATTTACCATCCAGCTACTGTACTAGCAATTGTAATTTCACCCAACAATGGAGCCAAAGACCAAGCTGAGTGGATTGTGGAAAGTATAATTTAATATAAATGCCTCTCTTAAAACTGTAAGTCCAGCAGGGCATGATGGTTCACGCCTGTAATCCCAGCACTTTAGGAGGCCAAGGTGGGTGGAACATGAGGTCAGGAGATTGAAACCATTCTGGCTAACACGGTGAAACTCCGTCTCTACTAAAAATACAAAAACTTAGCCAGGCGTGGTGGCAGGAGCCTGTAGTCCCAGCTACTCGGGAGGCTGAGGCAGGAGAATGGCATGAATCCAGGAGGCGGAGCTTGCAGTGAGCCGAGATCACACCACTGCACTCCAGCCTGGGCAACAGACTAAGACTCCGTCTCAGAAAAAAAAAAAATTGTAAGTCCATAAAGAAAAAGCTACATGTACTCCAAAGCTAGCATTACACAAGTCAGTGTCATACCCATGATTTTCAGTAGGCAGTCTCCATATGCCAGGATGTTGGTAGAGTAACAATATATTTTCTAAGGTAGAAGCATATTCAAATGTACTTCATGTTAAGAAGAGCCCTCTCCTTTAGGATGTAGGTGTGCAGAAGGGTTAGCAAGGTGTCAAGGAAATTTGAATTTGAGAGTACTTTTTAGAGAACTATGAAGTACTTCAGGTGACTGCCCTGACCCCTCATTTCACCTCTGCTTTTCTTAACCCTGCCAAAGGGATCTTTGCCCTTCCTAAGTCCCTGTCAGCCCATCACTCAGCCTACTACTATTAGCTGTTCTCTTTCATAACTATAATTGGATGTAGGTCACCCATGGAAGATGTTACAGTAGAGAGGAATGTGGGCATCTGGAATTTAGGAGAAAAAAGTAGACTGGAAGTAGACATACCTGAAACTGGGCAATTTATAAAGGAAAGAGGCTTAATGCACTGACAGTTCCACAGGGCTGGGGAGGCCTCATAATCATGGCAGAAGGCAAAGAGGAGCAAGTCACATCTTACGTGGATAGATGGCCTCAGGCAAAGAGACAGCTTGTGTAGAGAAACTTTCTTTTGGGAATTATGGGAGCTATGAGATGAGATTTGGGTGGGGACTGCCATGATTGTGAGGCCTCCCCAGCCCTGTGGAACTGTCAGTGCATTAAGCCTCTTTCTTTTATAAATTGCCCAGTTTCAGGTATGTCCTTATCAGCAGCATGAAAATGGACTAATACAGCAGGTAATGGGAGAGAATTCATTGCAGGGTGGTCAGAACATTCTTTTGGGATGGCCTCTGTTTGCTTCTATGAAGTAGGAGGTAAGATCATTTCCTAAAGTTGAGGGGATAGAGGAGCATGGTGAAAGTTGAAAAAAGCTGCAGTGGGGAATCGAAGGGGGTGGTGACAAAGGAGTGTTAGCTCAGCTGATGCTGGAACCCATGCCATCACTTGGAGGTTGTACAGTTTGATCTAGCAGTGCTCAGAAGCCTGATTGGGGCATAGGTTCAAAGAAAGTCATGGTTGGATTGATACAAGGTACTATGGAGCTGAATTATATGTTGAAGTCCTAACCCTCTGATCTCAGAATATAACCTTATTTGGAAATAAGGTCATTGTGGATGCAGTTAAATTAAGATAAGGTCATTGGGTGTGTGTGTTGGGGGGGAGTTTGAATCCATTGTGACAGGTGTCCTTACAAAAAGGGGAAGTTAGACAAAGAGTCATGCACTTGGGGAGAATGCTATGTGAAATTGAAGGCACAGAGCAGGGTGATGCTTCTACAAGCCAAGAAACGCCAAAGATTGCCAGCAAACCACCAGAAGCTAGGAGAGAGGCATCGAACAGATTCTTTCATAGCCCTTCAAAGGAATCCACCCTGCTGACACCTTGATCATGGACTTTCAGTTTGTAGAACTGTGCAATGATAAATTTCTGTTGTTAAGCCCTCCCCCTCCCCGCCACCCACCCTAGTCTATGGTACTTTGTTACGGCAACTCTAGCAAACTCATACACAAGGGATATCTATATTTTTTTCCTTTTCTTTCTTTTTCCCTTCAAGTGGTTGTGAAGGACTGAAAGCAAACATTTTGAAAGCACATTCTAAAAGTATTATTAAAGAGATAGCTCGAGAAATATTCAAAGTGGGTAGGAAAGGAGATAAAATGGGAGAGACTGAATAGAAAGGAAAAGGAAGGACTAAGGGATTTAGTATTGAAATTTTCTTTCAGCTTAGATAGTTGTAATTGTGAGTAGCTCGTAGAATGTGTTTCTTGGGAAGTCTCAACCCTATTCAGGATTTCCCTGTAAAGGTTAATCTTAGCCTCCAGGTCCATGCTAAAGTGATCACTCTGCTACTCCTCAAATTAGAATTGCAACTTAGATCATAGCCAAGGTGTTTGCAAATAATCATTTCTTGTTAGGCATTGACTTACATTTACATATGATAACCAGAGATCCTATATATTCTCAGAGGGAAGTTTCAAGTTATCTGAGCTATGTGCGTCTTCAAAGAGCTGCATAACTAGTATGGATTTAATGGACTATTTGCCCAGTGATTCAGCATTTCCTAGGTTCCAGTTCTCAGAGAATTTGCTCATTAGCTTCAAAAGACAGCTTTTTAACGGAACAAAATAAGGGGGACTGCAAGTTGTGGTTTCAAAAGTTACTGTGATTAAAATCATATGGACAGCTGCTGTTCAGTATGGTGTCACCCTGTGTGAATAAAAAAGTGCTCACTGCCAGAAAGCCATTGGGCTGTAAATTCTGTTTACTGTACAGCTGGCCACAGTCTGCCAAGTTTAAAGTTTTGGGAATGGTCCATGAATAGACTGTTGAGCAAAAACAACTTTTTCAAAAAAACTTTTCCCTTCATTGAAGAAAATGTGGAAAATATATGAAAATAAAAATCTTTTTAAAAAGCAGATAATCTCTTGAGTGTTAACATTTAGGGTGTCTCTCCATCTGGTCTTTTTTCCCCCTATGCATACATATATGTACATACATTTACTAAATTGGAATCATACTGTAAATACAGTTTTGAAACTTGCTTTAGTTAACATATCCTAACCAGATTCCCACACCACAGAAACACTGTTTCCATGATGGACCATGGTCCGTTTTGGGGGTTATCGTAATTTATTTAATCAGTTGCCTGGCTTTGGAAATGTTGGTTGGTTTTAGTTTTTTTGCTGTTAAAGATGATTCAGTGTATATTTTCATTATACAATGTTTTAAAAAGTTGAGGCTTCTGGGTTTGCATTAGAATCTGTTGCATGTCAGCCAGGGAAGCTGGCTGCCTTCTGTGGAGCAGAGAGCTGTCCACTCCTGAGTCCCTCTAGGTGACTTTTTTGAGCGTGAAATGCAAGGTCTTTTAGTAGGAGGGCACTGTCTAATATTTACTTTTACACCATGGAGAGGGATTTCATACAAACAGAAATGCATTCAGAGATGGCTGCATGGAAAATGGGCTTAAATGCAAAGAGTGATGATGTATAATGTAATAGGGGAGCCTCAGATGCTGCCTGGGCTTCTGTCTGATACGTTGAGGCTGTGATTCACAGAAGGGGTTGTGATGGGGTGATGTTTCTCCCCACTTCCCCATTCTTTCAGAATTCCCCATGACAGAAAATTCATAAACTGTTCTCGCTGACAGTTGTGCAAAATGAAAAGCTCTGTGGATGTGTGGAGAATAGATTTTCCTGACTGCTGTTAAGCATTTGACAAATTGGGAGTTTTGTCATACATCAAAGAACAATGGTGGGAGAGTAGGGAACTGTGTGCGTCACATAAATACAACACACCTGACACTGATGCTCCCTGCGTCAGTTGTCTTCCTGTGTGGTGGGGAAGGGGAAGAGTCAGGAGATGGGTGGGTGCAGCAGGTGCTGGCCTTATTCAGCAGGAGGCTGAATGGTGCAACTCATGACCAAGGGCCCATGTCAGCATGAGTCTTAGGAGGTGCTAGGTTGTTTAGGGTCCTGCTTGTTACAATTTTTTGAACCAAAGGGAGATTTCCTGGAAGTCTGATGCGGGAGGTCCCTGAAGCCACTGATGGACCAGGCAAGAGCCTCATGTGCTCCAAGAGGTGGGTGAAATAGCTACGGAGCCAGGAGGAGCTGAGTGGGGCTGGGTCTGGGCACTGGTGGAGGGGTTGGGGCAGAGAGGCATGTTGGTTTATTTCCTGGCAGTCTGGGCTGGCTCTCATCCTTGACAGAAGGAATGCTCACAACCAGGAAGGGATGGTTCCATCTCAAGGCTCAGGGGAGGAAGGTGAGTTTGGATAGAAAGTTCAGTCGCTGTCATTCCTGATCATCTCAGCAATGAATCACGTATGGAACACAAAGATAAACATATAGAGAGGGCTATGCAGCTGGCGCGATGGGCCTGAGAGGGTGGGCTGGGATACAGGGAAATGGGAGGGGTGTCAGGCACACCTGACAACACATCTTTATGCCTCTTTACCAGCTTTGCAACCTTGACAGGCTCAACCTCTTGGAGCCTCAGTATTGTGATCTGTATGCTGGGATAGTGCTGCCTGCCCTTGTGGCAGCATTCTGAAGATTAAATGAGATAATGTAAGAGAAGTACCTGCACACCCATTAGGATGGCCGCCATGATAAAAGACAGATAATAACAAGTGTTGGAGAGAATGTGAAAAAATTGGATCGTCATACACTGTTGTTGTGAATTTTAAATGGTCAGCCTCTTTGAAAAGCAGTTTGGGAGTTCCTCAAAAAGTTAAATGTAGAGTTCCATACTCAGTAATTCCACTGCTAAGTCCATATCCAAGATAAATGAAAACATACATCCACAGGAAACCTTGTACATGAATGCTAATAACAGTAGTATTTATGATCACCCCAAAGTAGAAACCACCCATGTGGCCATCAGCTGATGAATGGATAAATACAATATAGCATACCCATACAATAAACACCTTTTCCACAATAAAAAGGAATGAAGGCATACATGCTACAACATAGACAAACCTTGAAATAGCATGGTAAGTGAAAGAAGTCCGACACAAGAGACTAGGTAGTGTATTGCAATGTCCAGAATAGGTAAATCTATAGACACAGAAAGAAAATTAATGGTTGTCTACGTGAGAGTTTGTGGGGAAGTGAAGGGTATGGAATTTCTTTTTGGGGTAATGAACATTTTCTAAAATTGACTTACAATGATGGCTGTATAACTATGTGAATATACTATAACTCACTGAATTATACACTTTAAATGGGTGAATTGTGTAATTGTATGGTTGTGAGTTTTATCTCAATAAGGGTGTTATCCCCCACAACAACAAAAAAGAAAAAAGAAAAAAATGTGCCTGACACACAAGCAGGTAACTTATTTATATAATTCTAAACCCCTTCCTATCTCACAGATTAGTTTGGAAAATGTTACAGGGCTTCAGTTCTCAGCTTTTCAAGTTCAAATCTACATATTTCAGGCCAGGCACGGTGGCTCACACCTGTAATCCCAGCACTTTTGGAGGCCGAGATGGGAGGATTGCTTGAGGCCAGAAGTTCAAGACCAGCCTGATCAACATAGTGAGACCCCCATCTCAAAAAAAACAAAAAACAAACAAACAAACAAAAAAAACAAATAAACCCCCAAATCTACATATTTCTGTCATTAAAATGTTGTCTGCTCTCCAAAAAGAGACACTGAGCCTTCATTTAAGCCAAAAGTGCTCACCAGGCTGACATCCTTTGTGGAATGAGTGTATTCCAGAAAATCTGGGAGTCTGAGCTAAAAGTCTAGTTTCTGTCAACTGGGGTTTTTTCCCCCCCATTTCTATAGACAGCACTTTTATTTATGTGAAGGTGTCTATGGTGAGTATATGTATCACATTGCAAAAAAGTCTGCTGAAAACAACTGGTGTTCCAGAGAAGGAAAATTCTTCCCATTGTCTAACTTGAGTCTTCCCATAGTAATTGAAGCCTGCTTCCCGCCACCCGTCTGAATTCTGGCATCTGTTGAGGTTGGATGCTTGGAGTCAAATGAAATAAGTGCCTCCTTGGAGAACAGCTCCTGGAGGCCACAGCGTATTTGTCACATGTCACTGGGATCTGCATATGGAGGTGAAATGTATATTTTAAAATGTGCTCACACTCGGCTGCACGTTCATCCTGTTCTGAATGTGTTTATTCAATTGCCCATCATAGACCCGCCCTGGGGGCAGTGGGGGTCGGCTGATCTGCTCTTATTTGTCTGCCAGCCTACAGCCTCCCTAGGCAGCACACATCCCTGGGCCCCCCTGCTCCTTGCGCTTCTCCTAGAGGAAGAGAAGCTGGAAGGTTCTGGTTTGCAACTGGCTACTGAGCTCTAAAGATGGATTCCTTATCTTGGTAGAAAGAACGAGGCAGCCCAGCTGCTATAGCAGGCAGACCTGGGAGCAAAGAGTGTTGAATTTGGAGTCAGCAGCCTCCTTTTGAACACCAGCTGTGACACTTAGCAGACATGTGACATTGGCCATAACAAGTGACCTCTTTTGGCTTCAGTTTTGTCATCGTTAAATAAGGCAAGGACCTAGATTCCTTAAGAACCCTAAAACTTAAGAGTTCCCCTTATTCTTACGCCTCATGGATGAAAATGGTTTAATTCAAAGTGTTGGGGGCTGTGCGCGGTGGCTCAAGTCTGTAATCCCAGCACTTTGGGAGGCTGAGGCGGGCGGATCATTTGAGGTCAGGAGTTTGAGACCAGCCTGGCCAACATAGTGAAATCCTGTCCCTACTAAAAATACAAAAATTAGCCAGGCATGGTCATGTGTGTCTGTAGTACCAGCTACTTGGGAGGCTGAGGCAGGAGAATCACTCGAACCCAGGAGGTGGAGGTTGCAGTGAGCTGAGATCACACCACTTCACTCCAACCTGGGTGACAGAAGGAGACTCTGTCTCAAAAAAAAAAAAAAAAAAAAAAGAAAAAGAAAGAAAGAAAGAAAAGAGAAAGAAAAAGTGTTGGAGTGTTCTGTATTATCTTCCTCATGGAGACAGGGGGTGGGTGTCTGGGACCAGGGTATTCAAACTCAATCCCATACCAAACCCTGACATCCTTCCCTATGATGGCTTTAAAACATGGCCCCCAAATCTTTGAAAGTCTTCCCATCAAGAAAGTCTCTGATCCCTTCCCTTGAGTCTGAGCTGGCTAAAACTGTACCTTCCCCTTGAGAAAAGTTGGAACCACATGGCATTTGAGGGTGGCCTCTTGGGAGACCTTGAAGTTCCCTTGAAGATCTTCTCCTTCAGAACTCACTCTGAATGCAGTGGGAAGCCTGGACTCCATGGCAGGACCCTAAGTCCGTGCTCCAGGTGACAGTGCCAGCTGGGCTGACCTTCAGCCATCCAGCCCAAGCATGAGACGTGTGAGTGAAGAAATCTTGTTGGAAATCAATTCCTTCAGCTCCAGCAGCTCCAGATCTCAGGCATCCAAATCTCCCCTGGCTGTTCCAGTCTTCCCAGTTGATATCCCAGACAATGTCGAGAAGAGCATGCCATCTCTGCTGGAGCCTGTGTGCAAATCCTGATACACAGAGCTCATGAGCATCATAAAATGTATATTGTCTTACACTACTACCTCATGAAATGCTTGCTATTGTTATGAACTGAATGCTTGTGTCCACCCAAAAATATATATGTTGAAGTCCTCACACCCAATGTGATGGTATTTGGAGGTGGGGCCTTGGGGAGGTAGTTAGATTCTGATGAAATATTTTAATGAGGATGGGCCCGCATAACGGGATTGGTGCTCTTACAAGAAAAGGAAGAGACACTGGAATTCTCTCTCTTCACATGCACACAAGCAGGAAAAAAAAAAAAATGCCATGTCAGTGAGAAGCTGCCTTGCTGTCTGCAAGCCAAGAAGAGAGGCCTCGCCAGACACTGACCATGCTGACACCTTGATGTCAGACTTCCAGCCTCCAGAACTGTGAGAAAATAAATGGCTATTGTTTAAGGCAACCAATCTATGGTGTTCTGTTGTAGCTGCCTGAGCAGACTAAGACATCTATGCAGCAGTAGAAAACTCAAACATACTCAGATGCAGCCCTGACATTTGCCACCTGGTCTCTTGGTCACCATGAGTGTGGTCTACAAAGTGCAAACTGGTCACTGCAAATATACCAGCCAGCGGGGGAAATCAGCTTAAAACCCGCACCTGCTGGGAGATGGGCGTTATCTTTGCTCCCTTTACAAGAGGTCAAAATGAAGTGTTCTTTCTAGGGCAAGAGCTGGAGGGAGAGAGGGAGAGAATATGCATGTGTGTGTCTAGCTGGGGCAGTGTGGGAAATTCAAGAGCAAAGACACAGAGGTCCTCTGGGAAGACTGAAGCCTCAGCCCACTCCTCCCTTCCCCAGCCTGCGATGTTGGAACATCCTAGCATTGTTTATCCCCCAGACAGTCTCCTTCCTCCTGCCCTGCCCCAAATCAAAGCTATTATCCCAGGACAATGGGGGGATTTGGGGGCTTTTCATTCTGCAGCAGAGAGGCAGCTTTGACAGCATGGGTATTTACATCACGTTCTGGCTTTCCACAGGCCTCATATTCATTAATGAATTAATCCTCTCTAACAACGGTCCCTTTATTAGAGTGGCATCATGATGTGCGTTCATCAGACAAGGGGACTGGGGCAGAGACTGGGGCTGCCCATGACGCATGAGGCACCTCAGCTGTGGCCATTGAGGACTTATTCTGGAAACAGATGAGACCGTGAGGTGCCAGACGCAGTGTTAGGGCCTTGGAGCCTGGAGTCCGGATGCCATTCTACCCTCTGGTTATACCTTGGACAGACAGCTTTACTGCTCTGAGTCTTAGTTTCACCATCTGTAAAATGGGTGGAGATAGTAATCCCACCAGGGCATAGATGATTGGGTGGCACATGAAGATGCTCTGTGAGCTGTGACACAGGGCCACTGTCACTGCTTCTGGTCCACATGAGGACGCCCTAATGAGCTGTCATTGCAGGGAGGATCAGCAGTTGCACCTGGGATAAGG
This sequence comes from Theropithecus gelada, assembly GCF_003255815.1. Lineage (NCBI taxonomy): Eukaryota > Metazoa > Chordata > Mammalia > Primates > Cercopithecidae > Theropithecus > Theropithecus gelada. The sequence continues at coordinate 60,061,229 of NC_037678.1, forward strand.
GTAAGGATGTGGGCACTGTGAGGCCCTCTCAGATCTCCCGGGCCCATGATAATGAAGAAGACCCAGAAGCAAAAGCAAGCGCCCACAGGTCCCTCTGCCTGCTCATTCAGGCTCCCCCACTATGCACTCCCAGCCCCATGCAATTTGCCCGTGCCCTATACCCTCATGCTCATCACCCTCACATCCTGGTTTTCTTGGTTCAGGCATGCTCAGGGCTTGTTTTGTTATTTATTTTGTTGTTTTATTTTCTTGGTTCAGGAAGCATTTCATTGTTGCTCCAAGTGTAAGAATTTTCACTGATGAGTGATAAGAAATCAACACTTCAAAGCAATGTCTTGCATATCTGTGCTCAGCCTCTGAATCTTGGAGGGGCTGACGTATTAACATATTTCTGTCCAGTCCCAGTGGTCATCCCATTCATGATTGGTAGCTCAGTCCTAACTTCCAGTTCCCAGATCTGGCCTTTACACAGGAAGCTGCTTTCAATCTCTTCCCCCACCTCCCATTTTTTTAAATTGTGGTAAAATACAGGTAACATAAAATGTACCATCTTAATCATTTTTAAATGTAGAGTTGAGTAGTATTAAATACATCGATAATGTGCAACCTTCACACCATCCATCTCCAAAACTCTTTATCTTGCAAAACGGAGACTCTGTGTCCATTAAATACGAACTCTTCATTTCCCTCTTCTCCCACCCCGCTGGTAGCCACCATTCTACTTTCTGTCTCTATGATTTTGACTACTCTTAAGTGTCTCATGTAAGTAGAATTATATAGTATTTCTTTTTTTGCTATTGACTTATTTCAATTAGCTTGAGGTTAATCTATGTTGTAGCATGTGTAAGAATTTCCTTCCTTTTTAAGGCTGAATAATACTTTATCCTATGTATGTGCCACATTTTGATTATTCATTCATTCGTCCATGGGCGCTTGGGTTACTTCCACATTTTAGCTATGACAAAAATTTAACTATGATGAATAGCTGCTGTGAGCATGGGCATACTCAGTGCCCCTCGTATTCAGGATGAGTGGCCCCATCTAATGGAAATTCAGTGGCAACTGGACACAATGCTTCTCCATCCTGGACACTCATCATGGCAGAAAAGGCGGGAAAAAAATGGGGGTAATGTTCAAATGACCATGTATAGCAAATAAATTCATCACATTGAGTGTAAGGGGAGAAAGCCAAAAAAGTGAGGATCCCGGCTCAAAAGCTATTTTTAAATCTTGGGCAAGTTATTCAGTTTCTTGGAGCCTCGATTTCATCATTTGTGAAATGGGGATCATGCTTTCTATCTCACAGGCTCATTTCTCTGTTGTATGAGTTTGGAGTGAATGTATTTTATCAACCACAAGGTATTATATGAATGGCAGCTGTCATTCTTGCAGGGATTGGCACATAGCAGGTACTCAGAAAGTATTGGCTGGATTAATTATTGCTGTTTTCTTTGCTGAAATCTGTGAGCAATTGGCAAGGCTGTAGCCCCCATACTTTTTCTGTTCTCATTCTCTTGCCCTCAGATTGGCTTTGCTGAGGTCCCAGATCTGCTGGGCTGGCCCTACCACTTCAGCCTTGGTAGGTGCGTGTGTGTGTGTACATGTCTCCCCGCAAGATTGTGTGGCTCAGAAGGTCAGTTCTATTTATCCTGGGATGGAAGGGGTCCCTCAGGGAATTAGAGGTGAATGAAGTGGAGTCACAAAACACAGCCAGAGAAAAATCTGGGCCCAGAGAAGAGCCAAGGGGGCTCACAATGTGGTCAAAGCCAGCGTTTCTCAACATTGTGCACAAGAATCATTGGCGATTCTGTTAAAGTCAGACTCTGATCCTGTAGCCTGAAATTCTGCATTTCTATGCTGTTGCCTGCAGTTTGCCATCCATGCTTGGAGCACCAAGGCTCTGAGACCACACCTCCATCAGGCTCATGAAGGAGCGCGGCCACCTGGACATTTCTGGGTCTTTCACCACATCTATAGAATCTGACTCTCTAGGGCCAGGGCCCTGGAACCTGCATGTTGACACATTCTCCAGGTAATTCTGATGCATCCTGAAACCTGTGACCCTCTGATCTGTGGACTGAGGTGGGAGGCTCTGTAGGAGGGGGAGAGAGCCCCTTTCCTGGTATCCGCATTCCTCCCCAGAGCAGCACCCAGTGGTTGGTTCCTGTACAGATCGGTCTTTGCTCACATTCTTCTTTATGCCAGTTTCTGAAAGCCACAACCACTTAAATCAATCATTTGCAAACTTCACCAGGAACACCCTTTGCTCCAAGGTATGAAGCATATTTGGATAAGATAGTGAGACATTTGTGAAAATTGAGGTTGAGAATCGATGGCCGAGGCCGAGGCGTTAGCTCAGCCATGATTATTCATCTAGCCCTTGACCTTTCTGCGGAGATGTCTAAGAAGTGAGTAAATTAACACCAGCAGGGAGTGACAAGGGCCTGCAGACCTGCAGCTTTTCTCACTCAGGGGCTGATGAGCAGAACTGATCCTGGGATGTCAGTGTTACCAGTCCCCCCTTGGCTTTTGAATCTCTTTGCCTGCCCCTAAGCCAGGGCAGTGAGCTCCCCAACTGCAGGCTGTGTCCTGGAGTCAGTTCTGACCTGAGGCAGAAAGTGGCTGGATGGATTCAGCCCTGGGTCCAGCTCTGACCATGTGACCCCCCCTTCACCTGCTCCGGGGCAGGTCTAACTGAATTCTGAATGGACTCCTCAGGCATCCGTAGAGGCCTGTGCCTTGCACGTGCCTCTGTCCCTGTAATGCTTGGGTCGTGCCTCACTCCATGAGTTCTATTTTCATCTCTGCCCTCTCCAACCAACAGAGACTCTGAGATGCTTTTCCTCCTTTGACCTTGGAGTCTCACAGCCTACATCAGACATCCCTGCTGATAGCTTGCCTGCTGTCAGCAACACAAACCTCTGGACTGGGTTTCTTGTCAATGCCTGAAACAGGAGTCACCCTCTTAGCACACACCAAGCCTCAAGGGGGGCCTGGGTCAACTGGGCCACTATCATGTTTCACGAGCCACGCCAGTGCAGGCCATGCCAGGCAAAGTAGGGTGCAATTATGGAACTCGGTGTCTTCGGGGTATAGAAGAGAGGTGTAGAACGTCACTGGGCCTCAGTTCTGCCATCTGTAAACCCTTAGGAGGGCTTATTGATTCCAACGAGTGGTTGGGCCCAGAGCCCCTGGGGTGCAAGCATCTCCACCTAGCTCCCTAGTAGATGTGTGCATGAGAAGAATATGAAAATGAGAGAACCTCTTCTAGCATGTTCTTCTCTCACCATAGCCACCCACATTGGTGCTAGGTAAAAAGGAACATGGTCAGGAGAGAAAAAAGTGAAATAAATCTGCTACTGAGGCATCGTTCTGGGATATTAGACTCTCTTCTTTAGGAGCCAAAAAGCCTAACTCACAGTATTGATGAGCTCCTGAGGATCCAAATAAACCAGATTCCTGTCTCCAGAGGGATCGCATGGCCCCACCATCTCATGCCCAATATGGGTAATTCAGATGCATATCAAAGGCCTTTATTTTAACAGAGAGGAAGGGGGAGACAAAATATCATAAAATGTGTGGGTTTTCCCCAGGTGTCTCTGTTTAAAAGACCAGGAAATGCAGAGGTGGGAGAAAAACGGAGGAGAGATATTAACTAGAACATTGCTGACTCAAGGCCGTCCAGCTTCAGCAGGAGTCCTGATTAGGCCCCATGTCTGCCTGATGCCACCCGCAGCATGGGCTCCACATGTGCCGAGACACCAAGAACTGCTTGCCCATACTTTGATGTATTTGTCAGTGTTCTTACTTTTCAGTGTATTTATGTGTTAATCTTTTATTATTTGATTTGCTTCTACAAATATGTTTTTACCATAAGACAAAGGGAAAAGGAAGATGTTGGTTCTGTGGCAATTGTTGCGTCTGGGTTTTCTGAGGGAGCCCTAGGTTGAGAAGAGCTGGATATTCACAGAGGAGGGAGTCTGGAAGGTGGGTGGAGAGTGATGACTCACTGTTTGTGCCAATATCCTCTCTCCTGGATGTCTTGGGAAACACATCTATGGAGATAAAGAAGAAATGTCATTCTTGTCCATCTATGGAGTGAAGCTTTGAGGTCTAATGTTTATCACAATCTCCAGGTTCCACTTCTAAATGTATTCCACTCCTTTTTTCCATTCTTCACTTCTTATCGAGATTGAGCTTCTGAAAACATAAATCACAGTATGCCAGTTCCCTACTTAAAATGCCCTAAGAGCTTCCTATTGCACTTACGATGAAATCCAAACTCCTTGTTTATATGGCCCACAAGGCCCAGCAAGATCTAGTCGCGTCAGCCTCTCAAAGCTCATCTCCTTCTATTCTGCCGGCCATGCACTATGCTCCAGCCATACTGGCCTTATTTGTTTTCCCAGAACCCTCTAAGTTTTTTTGCCTGTTTACATTTTGCATTTGTCATTTTCTTTGTCTAAATTGTTTGTCCCCTCCCCTCTCCACCCTACCCCCAGTCCCCCGGATCTTCACTTGGCTGGCTAATGCTGCTCATTTGCTCATTTTAGTCTCAGCTCAAATATCTCCCAGGCCAGTCTAAAGCAGCTCTCTCCCTCACACCCTCCTCCCCAGCATACCATTACCATCACTCATATCTTCTGTTTATGGTCTTCATTGCATTGATCTGTCTCTGAAATTGTGTGTGCCATTGGTGTATATGTCTTTTAATCTCTGTCACTCATCACTAGACCATAAGCTCCATGAGGACAGGAACCTTCCCCAGCACCCCAGGCAATGCACGGCACGTGGCTGGTGCTCACTAAAGAATTGTTGGGTAAGTGAATGAACGAATGAATGAGTAAGGAGGGAAGGGAACAGAGCACCCCTCTGTTCTGCCTTGGGACTTTCCATTTCAGAGCATGTAGGACATTTACTGACTCTTACGTCTTAAGTGTTTGCCAAGGTACCATGAAATATTTATCATTTCCATTTTACAAATGAGGAAGTTAAGATTTAAAGAGGTGCTTCAATCTGCCCACAATCGTACAAGTAATTTGGCACAGGCAGGGGTGGAGATCAGTTCTGACTGCAAAGCCCCTGCTCCTTGTTCCATCACCATCTAGTATTTAGCATTGTCTGTGGGGTAGCCAGGAAGGCTTCATGGAAGAGGAGCATATGTAACTACAGGAGGAAAAAAGAACATGGTGGTAAGAGTATTTGCTCTGGAATCATGCTGCCTGGGTTCCAAGCTTGGCTTTGCCCATTCCTAATGAGGTGACCTGTAGAGTTTCCTAATATCACTATGCCTCAGATCCTCCCTCTCAAAAATGGAGATACTCACAGCATTCCCTCACAGAGTTATCAGGAGAATTAAATGAAAGGATATATAGAAAGCCATTTGACCAGTGTCTGGCAGAAGGTAAGCACTATCAAATTGGCGTTTATTACCCTTATGATTATTATCCCATTCTACAAGTCACGTTGCATGTTGCTGAATCTTCTGAGGGGTTCCTAAGAACAATCTAGTTGCACACGGGTCTTATTGAAAATGCTCCAGTCTCTCCCAAGACTTGCAGGAGCTTTTAGGAGTTTCTCTGTTGCCTGTGACTTTGCAGGAAAGTGGTGATGTTGTGCACAAAGGAACATAAACTTTAAAAGCAGAGAAGGAAATGAATGTGTTAGTGGCCCAGAGTTGTGGGAAAAGCCACCCACTCAATTACATTTCTTCACCAAAAATGGATTTCAGGCAAAGTGGGAATGAATGACAATGGGATGGCAAAGACATTGAGAAGCAGAGCTGGTAACAAGGCATGGAGCCCTGTATTATTTCTGGCATCAAGGAATGTGTGGTTTTATTATTACTTTCATAAATGGTCTCAATTCATTTTTTGTTGCTTCTTATCCACATCCAGGGCAGCTGGTGTTTGCCGTGCCTGCATTCTGCCCAGCACAGTCCCCAGCCTGACAGCCAGTCTGCTAACCAGAAATTGACAGCTAGAGACAAAAGAGTGCCAGAGATGTTCTTGGGAACCAGCACACCTAAATATGCTCATCTAAAGATGAGAAAACTAAGGTCATGATGCAAAGGGACATTTATTTATTCATTAATTTAGTAATGATGTATTGAGATTTATTCGTTAATTTAGTAATGACTTATTGAATTATTGATTTGTTGTACTGGGTCCCAAACTAGGCACTGGAGAAAACCAAAAGGATCCTTTTCTTGTAGGGTAAAGCATCCATAATTAACTCTTATAGCAGACTAATGGAGGTAACATGTAAAGAGACCAAGTCTGAGAATTACAAGTCTTGAGTTCCAATCTAAACTTGGTATCTGACTAGATTAATTTACTGAGCCTCATGTTTCTCATGTGTAAAATGTGGAAGATGGTTTCTGGCCTTCAAATCTCAGAAAGATTTTATGAGCACCCAGATAATTATGACATGTGCTGATGCTTGATGGCCTATAAAGCAATTTGTAGATAATGCTTTTGTGACTGGTGAGATGGTAATTTGCAATCACTTGCGTCCACTGGAATAATATGGGAAAATGAAAGGGGTGATGGTGCAGGTGGAAGGCAGATTGTGTATGTTGGAGATGGAGCAGAGAAGAGCCCAAGGTGACCCCCAGAATTGTATTCTAAAAGGGGGTTTTTTGCACTGTTTGGAATCAATGGGAAAGGGTTTTCCACCATGGAGAGTAGCTCATTCAATCAAGCGGCAACTACCACTCACTAGTACATAACCTGGTAGATGTGAGGATGGAGCTGAGGATGGTACTGAGACAAGGCACAGCAACCTACGAGCTCCGAGTAGTGTGGGAGATGCAGAATCATAAACAGAAAGGTTCAATGCAGTGCCTTGACATTGACTCAGGACAGAGGGGTCCAAACCCTCCCTGTTAGAAAGGGGTTGAAGATTGCCAGGAGGTGCACTCACCTATTCCTTGCGGTATTATTCACAATAGCAAAGTCATGAAATCAACCTAAGCGTCCATTAACAGAGGACTGGGTAAGGAAAGTGTGTTGCATATATACCGTGGAACACTATTCAGCCATAAAAGAATAAAAGTATGTCTTTTGCAGCAACATGGATGGAACTGGAGGCCATTGTTTTAAATGAAATGACTCAGGCACAGAAAGTAAAAAATGCTCTCACTCATAGCTGGTAGCTAAATAACGGGTTCACACAGGCATACAGAGTGGACTAATAATCATTGGAAACCCTAAAAGGTACAAGGGTGGGAGCAGGGTCAGAGATGAAATACTACCTATTGACACAATATACGCTATCTGGTGATATGGATGCTAAATCCAACTTCACTGCTGTACAATATATCCATTTAACACAACTACAATTGTACCTTTAAATCTATAAAATTTAAAATGTAAAATAATTATAAAAGATCCCGGCCGGGTGTGGTAGCTCACGCCTGTAATCCCAGCACTTTGGGAAGCCAACGCAGGCGGATCACTTGAAGTCAGGAGTTCAAGACCTGCTTGGCCAACATGGTGAAACCCCGTTTCTACTAAAAATACAAAAATTAGCCAGATGTGGTGGCGCATACCTATAGTCCCAGCTATTCAGGAGGCTGAGGCAAGGGAATTGCTTGAACATGGGAGGCGAAGGTTGCAGTGAGTCGAGATAGTGCCACTGAACTCCAGTGGGGGCGACAGAGTGAGACTCCATCTCAAAACAAAACAAAACAAAACAAAATAACAACAACAACAAAACAAAATAAAAAGTAAAAAAATAGAAATAAAAGATCCCCCAGGCCAGATGACGACTGAGCTAGGTTTTGAAGGCTGTAGAGGGCTGAACTAGTTAGGTTACATCTGAAAGGGCAATCAAGGCTGAGAGGACAACACCAAGTCAGAGTGATGTAGCAAACTTAGGAAAGTGGATGTGGCTCCATGGAGAGGCCTGGAGCATAAATGGATGTGGTGGTGGGGATCATTTTGCAGATTATTTGAGTGCCAGGCAGAACCTGAGCTGTGCAAGGGGTGGTGTTTGTGGAAGGCTGTCTTGCAGTGGTAGCTTGGTGGCATTTGATTAAGATCCCCTAATTACAAACGTAAAATTCATGCTCAGAGTCAGACTTCTCCCCCTTGTAGATGCTCTTTGACATCACTCATGGCTTTATGAAATATGTGGCCAGTTTTGTGTAAAAAGTTTTCAGAGTGGGGATGCACTCAGCCTGCATCATGCAGGGAAGGCAAATGAAGGACGAAATCATCCCACTGCAGAGGGAACCAATGCAAATGAGCATCTTCACAGGGAGCAGAGTAGCAGACCCTGGAGCTCCTTAGCCCATGCAGTGCCTGACACTGTAACTCAACCCTCCCATTGCACCCCATCTCTCCGGGCTTGAAGAAGTCACAAAATCCTAAGGCAGGGGGAATTTCATCCCTGAGGAGGGATAGATGAATTTTACTCAGAAGGCACGCATCGATTAAGTTCCTGTGGTTTGCAGAATCAACCCTGTGTGTGGTGACAGCTGGGAAGATGACATAAGGGGCTCCTTGTGGCACCTCCCAGATGTTTCTGCTCATCAAACCCCATGTGTTCAAACCTGAAGTTGTCATGTTTTTCTCTCTCAAAACTTTTGCTCCATATTCAGGCAAATGTCACCACCCAGTTGTCCAAGCCAGAGCATGGGCATTACCCTCAATGCTTGACTGCTGTGGACACTTACTCCCATTATTCCCCAAATTCTGTCCTTTCCACTTCCTGTGCATCTGCACTGCTGCTCCCTTGCCACAAGGTCCTCAATATCTTACCACTAATAAACCAGGGCATCTTGTCTCCCTGCCTCCAGTTTGCTCCCTCAACTCCATCCTTCACCATTGCAAAGAAGATAATTGTTGGAACACTTTGCTTTGCTTACAAAGCTCTAGCCTGCCAATATCTTCTTCATTTATTTGGCCACCGTGGAGTACTCTGTGGCAGGCCCTGTGACAGGCACTGGAGGTGCAGAGGTGAATGAGACAGGGGTGCTGCCATCAGTACCCTCGCAGCCTGATCGGGGAGGCAACCACAATAGAAGGCAGTGTTAAGCCATGGGGGAAGCTGTGTTCAGTGAGGGCTCAGATGTTGGAGGCCATCTCTGCCTGGAGACCAAGGAAGTGAGACTGCATTTGGCTTTTTTTTTTTTCCTACCTATGGTTCCTTTTCTACGCTTAAAAAAAGATAGCAGGAATTTGGTTTGAAAAACTGTGAAAATAATGTACATGTTATATTGGAAAAATGCAGGAAACAGCTAAAATGGAACCTCAAGACATCCCATAATACCAACCTCTGTGTAGCCACTATTAAAATTTTGTGTCTTCCCTAACAAGTTTTCTTCTTCCCATCTATATTTTACAAAACATGAGATGCCCTTGAGTATACTAGTTTGTACACTACTCATTTTACAAACCAATACTCTAGCATTTAAAAAATAGCTCTTTTGTTGTGTCTTGTTATAAAAGGAATACACAGCTATATCAAAAAGTTTCACACCATAAAAACTACACAGAAAATAAAGATTGCCATCTATTCCCATACCTGGAGATACTGTCTGTTAGTAGCTGTGTGTATGTTATTTTACCATTTTAGGTTCATTTTCACAGTTATATATAAATATAAGTATAGATGGACTTAAACTTGCTATTTCCTCTTAATACATTATAGCACTCTTTTAGCTTAAATACCTTTTGATCACTTGTGTTTTTTTTTTTAACATCTATGTGATAGCCCATGTGCATATATCATAAATTATTTGAACTCATATTTATGGATATTGGGGTTGCTACTATAATATATATTCATGATTTCAAATAGCAGATGATGAAAAGGCTTCTGTGGGCATATATATGTTCTAGTCCACTTAATTCTTTGGGATATAGTCCTACAAGTAAAATTACTATGGCAAAGATTGTAAACATTTTAAGTTTTGGTCCATATATGCTGTTGGCAGAATTATAAGATGATCTCTGATGAGCTGTGTCTTACTTTAATCCCTTCCCTTTGGGCATGGGCAGAACTTGTGACTTGCTTCTAACCCATGTGTATTACTCTGTTCTCTCCCTGCTATAAAGAAATACCTGAGACTGGGTAATTTATGAAGAGAAGAGGTTCAATTGCCTCACTGTTCCGTAGGCTGTACAGGAGGCATGGCAGCATCTGCCTGGCTTCTCAGGAGATCTCAGGAAACTTACAATTATGGTGGAAGGCAAAGGGGAAGCACGCAAATCTTACCTGGCCAGAGCAGGAGAAAGAGAGGTGTGTGGAGGTGCCAGACACTTCTAAACAATCAGATCTTGTGAGAACTCACTCACTATGCAGTACCAAGGGAAGATGGTGCTAAACCATTCGTGAGAACTCTGCCTCCATGATCCAGTCACCTCCCTCTGGGTCTGCCTCCAACATTGGGATTACAAGTAAACATGAGATTTGGGCAGGGACACAGATCCAAACCATATCACCATAGAATATGGCAAAGACGATGGGTGTCACTCCTGTGAATATGTTTCAATATATGTTAAAAGTGAGGGAATTTTGCAGATAAAACTAAGGTTTCTAATAGACGACTTTAATCAACAGAATTAATTTTGAGTGATCCTGACCTAATCAGGTGAGACATTTTGAAAGAGAGTCTAGAAGTCAGAGACCCTCTTTCCTGCTGGCCTTGAAGAAGCAAGCCTCAAAAAGTCTGCGGCTGCAAGGAAATGAATTTTGCCAATAATCACGTGAGCTTGGAAGAAGACTCTGAGCCTAAGATGAGGTCTAAGCCCTGGCTGACACCTCCATTGCAGCTTTGTGGGACCTTGAACAGAGAACCCAGTTAAGTTCTGCCTGTACTCCTGAACCACTAAAACTATGAGAAAAAGAATGTGTGTTGTTTTAAGCCACTACATTTATAGTGGTTTGTTATGTAGCAGCAGAAAACAAATACAATGAAGGAAAATCGCCTTTGACAAATTATACACCAGTTTACATGCCCAACCATTATGAGAGTTCCCATTTTTATGAATTTTTGTCAACACCTGCTGTTGCTAACCTCTTACATTTTTGCTAATCTAAGAGGTTAAAAAATACTTGTTTAATTTGTGACCCTCAATTACAAGTAAGGTTGCATATTTGTATTTTTCATTTTAAAAACTCATTTTTGATATTTGCTTAATCATGGCCTTTGTCTATTTTTGACATTTTCTTACTGATTTGTGAGAGTTCTTCACCTAAGTAGAAGCCAGGAGAGAGTCAGAAATACAGATATTAGGTTATCTGTTACAAACATTGTAAGTGTTTTTGTTTCTTCCATGTGACAATTTTATTTTTATTTTCGAACATTGTTTATGGTATTTGGTGAGGAGGGATATGAGTGTTTTCTCATTCTGTGGGGTTTTACAAAGACCACTGTGGTATTCGGTATGGAAGTGGTAAGGAAGGGCATGAGAAAGCAATTACATTAGTTCAGATGAACAAACGAAGATGAAACCTGAACAATTAATACATTAGGGACTGCAAAGACGGAAAGATGTTTCAGAAGTAGAATTGGCAAAGTTTTGGTATTCTTAGGACTAATTTTTACTAGGTGGGACATGGAGACAGAGGGATGAAGTGAGCAGCACATATTCCTGTCTGGATCAGTAGGCACTGAGTTCACCAAGGAAGCTTCCCCTTGGTGGATCTATACCATTGGATAGTCTGGGCCTTGCAAATCCCCTGAGACCAAGAAGTTCCTATCTCCTCTCTTGTGATCACAACCCTGCCTTTATTACCAGTGGATGAATGAATAAATCATTGTTGGAGGCTCTTCTTCTCTTCCTACTAAGAGATAAAGTCTTCACTCTTTGTTGTAGTTTATTTGAAGCCCCCTCACCAGGAAGACCTATGGTTTTAAAAATGAACAGGTAGGCAAGGGTATTTGCTCAAAGAAAAATTTACTTGGACAGGCCTGGCACAGCACTGATTTCCCTTTAAACAGCCTGGGCAGCCTTGTCTCTAGGCAGGTGTGGGGGTGAGGTGCCAGGAGAAGTGTTCGTCCTTGCAACAAGCAAACTCCAGTGAGATGCTCAACGTCACATTGAAATTCCTGGCAAGAGGAGAGAAGGCAGCCTGCTCTGTTCCTAAACTCTGAAAGCTTCTATCTGAAATGAAGAAATGTTGCCCATAGTCTGTAATGGAATAAATGCAGATCTGTTAACGGTAGGGGCTGCAGCATGCTTGGGGTCTCCAGTTGGTGGGCTTATAGGAGAGATGTCAGACTAAAAAGCTGAGGTCCTGCAAGTACCTCTCCGGCACCACTTAGCTCAGGTATGGATTATTCAAAACTTTACTCATGGTCCCTTGAATAATTCAGTGCAGTAGTTCTTAACCAGGGGGCATTTTGCTACCCCCCTTACCAGGGCACATTTGACCATATCTGGACCCATTTCTGCTTGTCACAACCGGGAAAGTACTACTGACATCTTCTGGGTAGAGGCCAGGGATGCTTCTAAACATCCTACAGTGCACTGAGCAGTCCCCACAAGAAAAGAATTTTCTGGCCCACAATGTCAGTGGCAGTGAGGCTAAGAAACCCTGGTTTAGTAGGCACAAGAGGGATGGTGTGAATTAATGATATTTCTGAGTTAGAGATTCATGCAGTTATCTCCCATGCACTACACCAGGTTGTGTGAATAATGAATCCCATGCCCAAGAGTCTTTTCTCTTTCCCTGGGGTCTCATCTGGGTAGAGTTTGGCCTCTGTGATACTGAGGACAGGAGTGACGACCCAGCCCCAAGTGGTAGGAGCCCCTAGGTTCACCCCCAGAGTTGAGTTCTGACCAACATTACTTGTCTTAAAACAGGAGACATGTTAAAAAGCAAGTCTGTTTGTGAAGTACAGCAAGATCTTTCCTTGCAAACCTGAGGTCTAACATTTATAAGCATTCATTTCTGTTTGTCAAGGTTCCCACGTCATATACCAACCCACAGAACCACTGACGTCAGCTTTGATTCTGGTGATCCACTCATTTCTCCCAGTTTGAGGCAGAATTTCTGCCAATGGAGGTCAGCTGCAGGAGGAGACAGAAGGCTGGATCTTTGAAAATCTGGAAGTGGATAAATATTTGATATGTCTTGGCTTGAGCTGGACATTCTATACCTGAGAGTCGGAGGAGACTAATTCAGAATCTCAATTCTAGGGACACTACTCTTCTAAAGCAGTCTGGAGAAAAGGTGGAACCAAATAAATTGATATTAAATACTGTGCACATCTCTCAGGCATAATCTGATTTCCTTGTGTATACATAGAGGTGTATGTATATTACATACAGATGTTAAGAATTTTTTTGAAGATTGATTCCAGATGGAACAAGATTATATTTGATTTTGTTAATGTTTATTCACTGATATTGGCAACATTCTTTTCTGTCCCAAGAGAAAGAGAACAAACATTATGAAGTGTAAATATTGGCCCTAAATTGTCACTCATAAAGGATATTAATGCCTGTAGTCTGTTTCCTTAGCCAATTTTACAGAAAGAGGGTTTTTTTTTCATGTCTTAAGCGTCTGTCTCTCAGAAATCGTCATGGTGGGACAGGATCTGGACCGACAGCAGCAAATGAGATTTGCATCGAGGCAGCATCTCCAACCAACAGCCCCGCAGAAAGTTCTCAGAACTCCTTGTTCTTAATCCCCTTTGGCAGGAGTTGCCACCCCTTCCTCATGTCTCTCACTTCTTTCCCTTCACATTGGTGTCCGGATACTCCTGCTTTGGCTGTCTTGACTGTTTCTATTCTAGCTTGTTCTCTAGGACCGCTCCCCACTTCTCTTCTCCTCTGGTACTCTCTGGTACTGCAATTTCATTAATTCCCAAGGCCTCAACCAAGAGACTCTGTAGATAATTCTGAAATCCCTGCCTCCAGCCTCAACTGCTCTCTGAACCATAGACGTGCTGGCCAATGAGATGAAAACATATTGAGAAGGGTAAACTCATCTCCTCCCAATATCTTCTGCTACTTAGCAATGGGGCCATTTACCTATTTGTTCAAGGTTTAAAAAATGCAAAGTGGTGTTTGACCTATCTTTATCCCACAGATTAGGAAACAATTCCAAGAGAGCTTAAAACGTGTTCCTTCCTGGTGCTGGATTCTTCATGCAACCGGGACTGCCGTTGTGAGTGGGAGAGTTGCTATCTTTGCAGTTGTCATTATCTCTATTGTCATTATTAATCTTAATGTGCTTCCAATCAACAACTTCCCACTCTTCGAAGAGAGTTTAAGGTTGTGAGCAAATGTGGAAACATTGAAGTCCTCACTTTCCACCAAATCTGGTTTTAACAGATTAAATGAACTCTCCAGCTCAGTCTAAATGGTGGTAAGTAAGCTACATGATGTCACAGTCAGAACCTCCATGCCTGAGTCAGCACCTAACACAGCTATTAAGAAGGCAAAGTCGGACAATGTATTAGAGGGTGACTGAGAGGGCAGACAGGGAAGGTTTCTTGAGGGAGGTGAACTAGGAGTGGGTGTCTGAGTGGTGAACACAGCTTCCCTTCCTAATATTTCAGAGTAGTTTCAAGCCTGGAGGCTGTCAGAGGCTGGGTGACCACTAGATGAAGAAGATGTGCAGAGAATTTTGGCATCCAGTAGTGATCACAGAGACGGGTTTTGGGGGATCCTGCTTCTCCAGTAATTCTGAGATTCCATGATGATTACTGTGCCAGTGCTGAAACCCCAGTCATGCAAAGGCTCATGAACTAGATGCTACAATTCGGTTTTTGCCTCTGCCTTTCTGTGCATTCACTACCCTATTACTTAGAAGATTCCCCAGCTCTTTGGTTTGATTCATTACTGGCTTAATCGACCCCAGGATTTTCCAATGACTGAGTTTTTCATATGCAAGAAACTTACCATTTCACTACACTGGAAAGGGAAGAAAAGTTTGGGTTATTCCCCCATGTCGCTTTCACTGACAAAGGATACAGAATACTCTTGAAAGCTGCCCCTCCTGTCAGCTAAATGGAGAGGCTGCCTTTCAGATCCTTGATTTAAAGTGGCAGGGACTGGATAACATGGTTAGGTGAAGTCCTCAGAGGCCTCATGATGGAAACCAGGAAGCAGAAACTGACAGGCAGACACCCCAAACTTGAGCTTTATAAGGTCTACACAAATAGTAAACTCCAGGGAGTTGGTCAGCACCTTCAGAGGGGCTAGCCTTGTGTTTTCTAAGCATAACATACCTCCATATCTTTTTTTCTCTACCTTGTTCTGAAAAATGCTTGATCCGCTTAATGCCTCCCAAGCTTCACTGTGTTTAGGGAGGAATGAGAAACAAAACCCTAGCTTTGACAGCTCCTTATCTCTCAGCCTGAAATCATGGGAGTGTGGCCTATGGCCCAGCGTCTCGAGTAGCAGCTCAGGGTGCTCTTGATGCTTTCATTTTGTTCCTCTGCATCTTTGGTAATGTGTTCTGTTCGTCTATGCAATGCACCTTAAAGGCAGGAAACAGAATAGGAAGAAATGATCTCTCCTCCAGACAGAGAAGCACAAGTGGAGGTTGCTTATTTATCCAGTTGGCGCCTGGCCTGCATATTTGTCATGATAGAATCTCCGGTAAAGCCAGGCATGGTAGCTCACGCTGGTAATCCCAGCACTTTGGGAGGCCGAGGTGGGCAGATCACAAGGTCAGGAGATCGAGACCATCCTGGCTAACACGGTGAAACCCCGTCTCTACTAAAAATACGAAAAATTAGCTGGTTGTGGTGGTGGATGCCTGTAGTTCCAGCTACTCCGGAGGCTGAGGCAGGAGAATGGCATGAACCTGGGAGGCGGAGCTTGCAATGAGCCGAGATCGTGCCACTGCACTCCAGCCTGGGCGACAGAGTGAGACTCCATCTCAAAAAATAAACAAATAAATAAATAAAATAATCTCCAGCAAACTAACCATGACAGTAATGACTCTGGTGGCCACAGAGACTAAGAACAAAGTTTGTGCTGTGTCCTACACTAGTGCTTGTTCTCTTATATACATTATTCTCATTTAAATGCTCAGCTGCTTTCTGAAGCCATGGGCATTGTGCCCATTTTACTGTACTGATGGGACAATTAAGGTTCAGCAGGATACAGCCAGATCCTGACTTTCGAAGAAGTGAGCCTCAGGTTAGGGGAACAAGGTGAGATCCATAGAACAATGCCTGATTCTTGGGCTTGCTTTAATGCTGCCTCTGTGGCCTTGCCTGGCAGTCTTGATCACTGCATCAATGTATTACCTTGAAAGTGGTGATGTGGTTTTTCCAGGAATGAGGTGGTGGGGCAGTAGGGAAGCAATTAGCTGTTCTACTTCCTCTAGTGCATGAAACACATATGTGTGCACATACCAATTTATTTATGTTCCAGGTCACATAACTATCTGAGTCAAGATTAAACCAGAACTTCTATCTTAGTGGAAGCTTCTTTAACAGGATCATGCAATATATCTTATTAAACATCTACTCTGTTTCAGGCCTTCTGTAAGAGGTTCAAGAAGCTATAGATATCTTAGCATTGCTAAGGAGAAGCTGCAGTTTTTCAGGTTGGCATTGTACCTATCTTCAACCTTCATAGAAGTCTTTGTTTATAGACTTAGCTTAAGGCTTCTCTTTCCCTCTCTTTTTGTCTTGGCATTACATAATTTTTTATCATGTAGTCAAATTTATCAATCTTTCCCTTAATATTTCTGGATTTTGAATTAAAAAAAAAGACTTTAGATACCTGCAAAGTTATACAAAATTATTTTCTTTCTAAATTTGTAATTTTCTATATTTTCTTCTAAACTTACAGTGGATTAGAGGTTTCTTTTTGCATTTAAAATCTTGACCTATTTGGATATTGTCTTGGTGTATATAGCATGCAGTACAATGCATTTCTGGAAAAGTTGCTGTTTGGAATGCCCCATTATACACACACACACACACACTCACACTCACATACACACACACACGTGTGCACACACACACACATGCATGAAATCTCTGTAACATTTGGGTCTATTTCTACACTTTTACTTTTTGATGTTTCATTAGTCAAATGGTCTGCCAATAAGCCAATTTATTATTGCGGTTTTAATAATATATTGATTATTGAGGTTTTATAATATGTTTTTAAGTGAGCAGGCTTTCTCATAGTTTTTCTATCTATTTTTGCTACATTATTTTCCCAAAATTCCTTAGAATGAATGAAAAGCTCTGTTTTCCTTCATCTAGTTGACTCTGACTCATTCTGAAGACTCAGTTAAACAATCTTCTCCTCTGAGTAGGCTTCCCTGATGTCCTCAGGCCTCGTTACATTCCCGAAGCCTGGTTTGTTCAAGTATCTTGCATGCCCCTCTGTCACATGTTCATACAGTGCAGGCTTGTGATTACTTTTTTATGTTCCCACTAAACCATAGTCTCCTTAAGGTCAGGGACAAAGTCTGCTTCAACTGTCGTTAAAGCAGATTGCACAGTGCCTGGCACATTGCAGGTGCTTGCTTCACTTATCTATCGCTGCGTGCTAAGTCACCAGAACCTTAGTGGCATAAGACAGTAGTGTTGTATTTTTCATTATCTCTCATTGTATGGTGAACCATGACTAGCTCAGGTAGGTGGCTTCATTTTGGGGCTCCTTCCTGTGGTTGCATAAGACGGTGACTGGAGCTGGAGTTATATCTAAGTCAGCCTCCTCACTCACAAGTCTGGAGGTTAATGCTGGCTGCCACCTGGGGGCCTCAACTGGGGCTATTAGCTGGAACACCTATCTCTGACCTCTTCATGTGGCTTGGGCTTCCTCCTCACATGGTGCCTGGGCTCCAAGAGTGAAAGCTTTTCTCTTTTATGACTTGTTGTAACTTTTATGTTTAGCTTCAGAAGTCACATAGAAGCCTGTTCGCCATACTCTGTTGGTCCAGCCCATCCAAAAGGTCCATGACATAAACTCCACCTCCTGGTGGGGAGTGACAAGATCATATTGTAAGAACTTGTGGGATAAGTGGCATGGTCACGGCCATCTTTGCAAGATATAATCTGCCACAGTGCTCAATATGTATTTGCGAGATATTTGTAAATGCTTGATTTAAGATCAACAAGATGGTTATATTCTGGGTTTAGACTTGAACTAGGACTTCTGGCTGATCAAAACAGATCAGGAGCTGAAGTGAGTGTGCATCCTACCCCCAGAGCCCAGCTGAGTGTGAAGCCAAGTTGCAAGGCTCCTAGGCAAATTTTCCCATCTCAGGAGCAGTTTCAGGAGCTGAAGGGGGATGTGTGCAGCCATGTAAATAAAGCATTTTGAGTTATTTATCATAAAGTTCCCATCTCCCATTCAAAGTACCAGGTTATTAGAGTTTGTTTTTCCTTCTCTACTTTCTAAAGTAAGTGCTTTGAAGAAGATGGATGCAGGAGAAATGACACATTAAGTATTTCTGCTGAAATGTGGGGTTTCTGCTCAAATGGAAGGTGCTGTGTTTATGACTGGCACACAAATTGAAGAACGGAACTTGCTTTTTGAACAATTGAGCTTATCATTTTTGCTCTCAGAGGTACCGCTTGCTAATGGAGAAAGCTAAAAAGGTTTGAAATAACTGTCCTCTTTGATTCTGCCAGATAAAGATAACTTGGCTGATGTCTAAGAAATGCTCGAGATTAAATGAGAGAACTCCCCCACCTCCATAAGGACCCTGTTGAGTGCCAACCAGTCTGATGGGCAGTGAAGTGCCTAGCAATGTGGATAGGTAAGAGCTGGGAGAGTGGAGTTCACTGCCGCCCATGTCTCGGTGACAGCATTTAATTGGTCCAGGGCAAGTTTCTTCCCTGTGAGGTGACTCATTTGTAGGAAGGACTCTACTGAGGCAGCCTATACTGAATGTGTCATTTCCTCTAGAACACAGGTTCTGGATCCGGATGTTGTCAACTCAAATCCTATTTCTGCCTCTTACTGGCACTTTACCTTGGACCATATAACTTTATGTCTTAGTGCCTCAGTTGTGCCATCTCAATAATGGGCACAACAGTAGGGCCTACTTTCAGAGGTTGCTGTGAGGACTTAAGTGTTTAGAGCAGCGCCCAGCACACGATAAACACTTAGTTAGCTATTATTTTCACTGTTGCTCTTGTTGTTTTTTTTAATTGTCATTATTACCCATGAACTGTTCTTCCCAGACCTCTAGACCTGTAAACCGTATATGTAATTTAACATTTTCTAGTAGCCATATTTTTAAAAATAGGAACCAGGTGAAATTAATTCTAGTAGTATATTTTATTTGTTTCAAATATTATTTAAATGTGTAATCATTAAAAACTTATTAATGATACCTTTTGCATCCTTTTTCTCATTCTAAGTTTTTGTGTCTTTGAAATATGATGTGTTCCCTACAGCAGATCTCAGTTTGCACCAGCCACATTTCTTTCTTTCTGGTTGGTTGGTTGATTTGACTTTTTTTTTTTGAGACAGTTTCACTTTGTTGCCCAGGCTGGGGTATAGTGGCACAAAACAATCTTGGCTCACTGCAACCTCCACCTCCCAGGTTCAGGTGATTCTCCTGCCTCAGCCTCCTGAGTAGCTGGTATTACAGGCATGCACCACCACACCCAGCTAATTTTTGTATTTTTAGTAGAGATGGGGTTTCACCATGTTGACCAGGCTGGTCTTAAACTCCTAACCTGAAGTGATCCACCGACCTTAGCCTCCCAAAGTGCTGGGATTACAGGCATGAGCCACTGTGCCCAGTTGTACCAGCCACATTTCAATTGCTTAATAGCTGCATGTGGTTGGTGGCCACAGTATTGGACAGCACAGCTCAGGAGGACTTGTTCTTATACTAATAATGCAGCTGCAGCTGACAAGATGCCTACTGGGGAAAGGGATGAACTCTATGTACTGTGAGCTCGGTACTTTACAATATTATAATTTAATCATGACCATCATGACAGCAGGTATTTTGTGCCCATTTTATACATGGTTTCTTCAGAAGGCATGTAATTTGATGGACTAGAAGTAATTTGCCCAAAGTCACCCAGTTAAGCAGTGGCAGAATGTGAACTCAGGTCTGTGGGACTGAGATTTCTTCCCCATGGCAAGATTAGATGCTCGTGGTAGGCAGTAGATCATAAGCACCGTCCAGAGCCGAGGCAGGGCTCACACAGAGCCATCTGCCTACTGTGCCAAGTGCCTCCTGTGTGACCACATTTGAAGATAGCCAGCTGGGCTCAGTCACAGCCAAGGTGAGGGCTGAGTCTGGGCCCAGGGTTAGGGCTCAGGATAGGTCTGGGGCTTGGAACTGTGTCTGTGATCTGGGTCATGACTCAGTGTGAGTGTGAGGGTCTGGTTGCAGTCTGTGGCGCGAGTCAGGGCTCAGGCTGTGCAAGGGTCAGAGTTGAGTCTGACCAGGGTGAGGGCTTGCTCTGTGGTGAGACAAAAGTTTGATCTGATGCTAAGGTCAGGGCTCTGCCTTGGGTCAAGATGAGTTTATTTTATGACCAAAGGGCAGAGTGCAGCTAGTTCACAAAGGGCTCATACCTTTCGGTGGATTCTGGCAGGGCCAGACCCCATGCTAGGCAATGTGTCTGTAGATGCTGGAATGCTGTCCTTCCTCTGCCTTCTTGCAGTAGCAAGTGACCCAGCCCACCATGGGGAACAATGCAATTGCATGTTTGGAGCCTCAGCTGCAGTATGGGCTAGAGTTTAGCATGAGTGGGAACTTACCTGGAGAACGCTGGGGCGCAAAATGGTTACTGACTCCTCTGCCATGTCGACCCTGGATGAAACAAGGATTCCAGCAGCTGTACTGGATCTTACATTGGTGCTGAAATGTGGTTGAGGGTGGTGAGGCAGAAGATGGGATTCTCTTGGCTCCCAGGCAAGGTAGGCAAAGCTTACAGGGATCCAGCCAGGCTGGACTGTGGGGTCCATCAGGGCATTCAGGGAGCCAGGATTCACATACCACTCACTCCCAAGGACTGCACTGACTTGGTGGCAATACCAGCGGGGTACCTGAAGGTTCTGTTTGTTAGACCCAGCCAAGTGCCAGGCAGTGGGCCGCAAAAGGTCACCCCGTCTCAGGTTATATAAATGGGGTATAGCCATCCAGCGATTATTCAGCTATAGAAATGAATGAGGAACCATTTTCAAAGAAATCATTAAGAGAAAAGCAAGGTGGGAACAGGATGTATAGCATGCTCTCTTTGATATAAGAAGATATGGAAATAAAAATATAAATGTAAATGCCAAAGGATGTGCAAGATACTAATAAAAAGTTATTATTACCTTGAGGTTGTGTAGGATTTTTTTTTAATTATTATTATACTTTAAGTTCTAGGGTACATGTGCACAAAGTGCAGGTTTGTTACATGTGCCATGTTGGTGTGCTGCACCCATTAACTCGTCATTTACATTAGGTATATCTCCTAATGCTATCCCTCCCCCCTACCCTCTCCCCACAATAGGACCCGGTGTGTGATGTTCTCCTTCCTATGTCCAAGTGATCTCATTGTTCAGTTCCCACCTATGAGTGAGAACATGCAGTATTTAGTTTTCTGTTCTTGCGATAGTTTGCTGAGAATGATGGTTTCCAGCTGCATCTGTGTCCCTACAAAGGACACGAACTCATCCTTTTTTTATGGCTGCACAGTATTCCATGGTGTATATGTGCCACATTTTCTTAATCCAGTCTGTCACTGATGGACATTTGGGTTGATTCCAAGTCTTTGCTGTTGTGAATAGTGCCGCAATAAACATACATGTGCATGTGTCTTTAGAGCAGCATGTTTTTTTACCTGGATCACATGTTGAGGTCAAAGTCCTCTGAGTGTGGCAAAAAGTGGAAAATGCAGGCTCTGGTGGAGGAGTCCTCACTTTGGGAGCTAGATAAGTCCTAACCCACTGGAAGCAATTTCCCTGTGGTCCTTTCCTCACAGCAGGGATAGAAATGTACTTTGTGAATCTGACCATAAACTGCTTTCTCTCATTAGTTTCAACTGAAATCAAAATGGTTTTGCAAGAAACCCAAAGCAGTGAAAAATTATGGAGCTAAACATCTCTGTGTTGTAGATATTTCCTTTGGGGTGAAACAGGCTTGTGGTGTTGGGGCTGCCAAAGTTCTGAAGCAAACTGTTTCCAAAAAGTATTGTGCATTTATAATGCAATTTAGAGGCGCTTATGTTTTTATTTGACAGATGCATATTTCATGAGAACAACATTGAACGTGTATTTAATCAGGATTTGTAGGGAATCACTGGTAATCCTTTTATGTTTCTTCTTTATATTTCTATTTTATCAATTTGATTCACTGAACACACCACAAAAATTACTAAACAACTAAAAGGATTGACAGTAAAAATGAGCTGAATAAGAATACCAGCAAATGCTATATAGTGTGTGTTTGTGTTAATGGACATAGGCTTGTGTGTTTGTATACATATGTATATTCATACACGTATATAAGAATATGTTACAGACATGTTACATATTGTTATAATAAACTGTGTTGGAGCACTTGACAATTATTTGGGAAAAAATAATTAGACCCTCACTTCTCCATGGAGTAACCCCAGAGATTTATATTATTAAATAATAATCACAAATATAAAAACTGAAATCATAAAGCAATCTATAGGTAAATTTATATAAAATTGTGTACAGGAAATGATTGATTTCATAGCCCATTGCCTCAGTTTCTTTATATAATGAGATAATGTTAGTGTCTACCTTATAGGATTGCTGTGGGAATTTAATAAGCAATGTATGTAAAATCCTCAGAAAAGTGCCTGGCATGTGGTAAGTGCTATATAGTGTTAACTATTATGACTTTGGCTAAGCATGGTACCAAATAGAGGAACTAAAATAAAATGATAGATGTAACTACATAAAATGTTAGAATTTTTGAGTGTCAAAAATAGCATACACAAAATAGCATGCAAATGACACATTAAAAATTCAACCTAGATGACAGAAAAATTTTCTTTATGCATGGAGTTATTTCAAGTCAATAAGAAAAAAGAGACAGACTTCTCAGAGAACACATGAGCCAATAGCCTTTCAATAACAGAAGAAAACATCTATATTAATTCATTCTTTCAACAAATACTTATCACATATCTCTTATATCCTAGACTCTATCTGGGATGCTGGGTTAGCAGTGAGCAAATCTAAACCCCTGCTCTCAAGGAACTTACTTTCTAGTGGCCAATAAGCATATGGAACAAGGAGTTCAGTTCACACAGAATCAAAGAAAGTTAAGTTAAAACAAAGGGTTACCATTTTTTCCATGTATCCACATAGCAAATATTTTTGAGTGACTTTATCCTATATTGGTGATGATGCAAGGAAATTAGCACTCTTACACATCCCTAGCAGGATGTGTAAGCACCAGTGCAGCCTGTCTGTAGGGAATTTTAGCCAATATGTGCTAGAAGATTTTGAAATGTGTTATTCCTACACCTCCACAACTTAACTCATAGGAACTTATTTTGAGGAATAATTAGAAATAAATAGAAAGATTTCTATCTAAGAACATATACTAATTAATTCATTCATTTACCAATATTTATTGATCAGTCCTACACCCAGGACAGTGTTTTAGGTACTGGGGATATAGCAAATATAAAAGCAGACAACGTTTCTGTTTGGGGAGAATTTGTACTAGAGAATGTGCCTTTATTTATGGGGAGGAGAGGCAGTCTAGACAATAAACATATAAATATTAAGATTGTGAAAGTGGAATGAAGAAAAATAAAGCATGATAAGGAGAGAGAGGTGTTCCCTTGCTCTCCAGGGGACTGAGGTGGAAGAAAAGGACTCCTATTTTAGGTAAGGTATCAGAGAAGACCTCTCTGATTGATTAAAATGTATGCAAAGGTCTGCATGAAGCCAGGGACCATGCCATGCTGACATCTGGGGGAGGAGTATCCTCACAGAGGGGAGAGGGAGTGCAAATACCATGAGGTGGGAGGATCATGTTTGGTGTGTTCAGGGAGGAACAAGGAGGCCAGCGTGGCTGGAGCAGGTTCAGCCATGGCAACACCAAAGATTAGATCAAAGAGGAGGAGAGTGGAAGATCACGTAGAGATTTGCGGACCATTGTGAGAATTGTGGCAGCATTAAGAAGATTGGTTGATGCTTAAAAACAACAGCCACTTTATTTAATATCTCATGATTTTGTGGGTCAGGAATGTGGACAAAGCTCGGCTGGAAGATTCTTCCACTCCGTGTAGCATCAGAAGACAGGTCTCTTGGTGATATTCAGCTGGAGGATAAGTTAATCTGCAGAGTTCAAGATGGTTTCACTCACATTGTCACCTTGGCAGGGATGACTGGAGGGCTGGGCTCAGCCAGGTCGGTTAACTGGCGGGCCTACATATGAACTCTCCACCATGGTGGTCTCTAGAATTGACTCAAATCTAGAACTAGCTGGAAGATACAGTGGGCAAAATGAACTTAGCAGCCACATTTAATCTACCACATGGAGTAAAAGAGAAAGAAAGGAGTCAAAGGGGCCTAGTTTATTTCAATGTGATTTAAAATTGTAACAACATAGAAATAACCAAAATATCCAGCTGAGAAAATGGCTAAATATAGGTTTATATTCACATAATAGAATAGATTTACATTTATATACTAGAATATTTGTGAATGTAAATCTGTATAATATATTTAGCCATTTGAGAATATTGATGAATGAGAGAAGATAATGCATGGTATGCCTCTGTGTGTGTCCATGTATGTGTGTGGGGGGTGTGCATGTGTATATTTGTGTATGCATGAACATAGTTTTTACTCTTTTTAAAAGCTGTAGGCAGTGGAAGTTCAATGTTCAGCCATGACAAGGGCCCAATGTCATGGGCCCGCTGTCATCATCCTCTGTCCACAGTGATCCCCAGGCACTTTTGCATGGCTGCTTAGACAGAGCTTTCCTGTAGTTCTTTTGGTCGTAGCTCTTTAAAGTTTAACCCCTGATAGTTAATGATGAACAGTGGGGCTTAGGAGGCAGGTAGGCCTTTGTGCAAATAACTCTGAGCAACTGGTTGCCATTGTCAGTTCCCATACCAGGCGTGCATTTGATTTTTAAAAGCACTCCCCAAAGTTCTATTTAGGACTACCGAGTCTCTAAGAATGTACTTATACTGTCAAGGTCAGGAGCAAAATCAACTCTGTGGACCTGTCGGTTTGAAGGAGTTGCAAGATATTCTCATCATTCATTGATTTATGTATTCGAAAACATATATTTACATGAGCCGGGAAAAGGTAAGGAAAAGGAGCCTTCATGTGCCAGCCCCTGTGCTAAGCCCTGGAGCTGTAGAGATGAGGGAGATGGATTTTTTTGTCTGTAAAGAGTTTGCTGATGGGACCAAGTCTGTCATCTCTCTTTCCTGGCCTGACTGAGGACCAGCACTTCATAGTAACCCTGTGAATACTTGGATGAATGAAATGAACAAATCAGTAGGAGAACCATTTGGGGATTAATTTGGGACTCAAATGTGTAGCTCAAATTTGGATTGGGAAAAGGAAGCTTGAAATGTTCCATAGGTTTCTCTATAGGTCCGGTTTTTTGGGCAAGCTCTGAGAAGATCAGAGTTAGTTTCTTCTAGTTCCTGCAGCTTCTCTTGACCAGAGCATGCCTGACTCTACAAAAGAAACCAGTAAAGGGTGATCACAGACAACCACAGTTGCCAGAGTTTGGAGCGTCTCTGTGCAAATTTGGAAAAGGTAACCTCTTTTTGTGAACAAATTGCAAAAAGATGTCCCTCCCTCTGAACTGGCTCAACCCACATGAGGGATAGTGGCCCCTAGGCTAATTTAATTTCAGACCCACTCATCCCCTTGACCTGTAGTTTTGTGCAAAACTGTAGGTGGCAGCCCACATGGCTTGGGTTTTTCCAGTTCATTGGTGACCTGCTGTGATCCTGTCTCTGTCCATCTGAACTCTGGACAGTGTGGTCCAGCCTGTGATTCCACCTCTAACCTTAGAGCTTCATCTGGCCAACCCTGAGTTTGAGGTTAATTCTATTCTCCCCAGGGGCCTCCACCCCAGGCCTCGCCTTTGGGACCAGCCCTCCACACCAAGCCTGCAGGAGCTTCTCCACACCCCAGGAAAGGGAGCCTACAGACAAGACCAAGACAGATGCTTCCCTCCTCCCTTTTCTCCACAGAACAGACCAGAATCAGATTCATCTATGGGGACCCAGGAAGGAAAGAGGGCTGCGCTGATACTCTCCCCACAAAGCCACCATTATTATGATCATTACAGCACTTAGCAAGTAACCTGGAGTGCTGGTTTCAATGGGGCAAATCAAAGCCAGTCAAAGCCAGCATTCCAGCCCCTTTGTTGTTCCAAGTGCTGATTTGTTTCCCTGTGAGGTTGTGCATTCATTTCAGTTATTCCTTTAGACCAGAATTTAAGTTGCTTATTGATTTGGCCTGTCAATTGCCCAGTAATGCTTTAGGCAGGAGCCCAGATAAGAAAGAATTCCACTGCATCTAGCAGCACCCTCCCCCTTCAACCTCTGAGTTATTTCTGCCTACAATTGCAATGTTTTAAGCATCTTTGCTTTTAGATATTACTTTCTTTTTCCTACTTAAAGGCAATGCAATTTACTCTTCTCAAGAACTTCTTTCATAGTCTCATTCCATGTTTTATTTCCTTCTCTATGCAAACTCATTTGTCAAAATTACACATTCAGCTCCTCCTATGAAAGACTTAGGGATGGAGTAATGTTTAAAAAAATGACTTTATGACTTAGAAAAATTTCCTCTCCTGTGAGTTTAAGCCTTTTTTTTTTCTGCAGTCACCAATTAGAGAGATCGTGCAATTCAATAGATATTCATTGAGAACCTGCCATGTGTCAGCTGCTTACTAGGTTGGGATACACCAGTAAACAAAAGAAACAAATCCTTTCCTTCATGGTGCTTACATTTTCATGTGGGAGACAGACATAACCAATTAGCATAATAAATGAGTACAGTTCATGGTATGCTAAAAGGTAGTAAGAGAAAATGCAGCAGAGAGAATGCGGATTGGAAATTCTTGCAGTAGAAGTGGTTAATAATTTTAAAGAGTAGGCCTCATTGAGGAGGTGATTTATTGACAAAGACTTGAAAGAGATGAGAGAGATTTAGTCTCATGGATCATGAAGGGTGGAGGAAGAAGGGAGAAGGGAAGACTTTCTAGTATACGGCCAGCCAGTGCAAAGGCCCTGGGGCAGGAGCATGCTTGTAATGTTCAAAGAACAGCAAGGAAGCTAGGGGGCCTAGAGCTGAGTGTGTGAAGGAGAAAATGGGAGGAGACTAAGTCAGGAATGTACCTGGAGAGAGGAACTTGCCAGACTCAAAGGCCATTGTAAGGGCTTAGGCTTTGGCTCTGCATGAGATGGGAAGCTGTTGCAGGGTTCTGAACAGAGAGTAAAATGAGTTGCTTGCATAAGAAGAGGATCACTCCAGCTACAGAGCTGAGAATAGACTGTAGCAGGCAATTACAGATCCAAGATAGGGCAGATGGTGACATCTGCAAGGGGAGAGCTGGTTGAAATGGTTTGATTCTGGATATATTTTAAGATCCAGTCAACAGATTTGCTGGTGGATTGGTAGTGGAAGTGAGAAAAAGAGAGGAGTCTAGGCCTGGGCAACTGGAAGGATGAGATTGCTGGCAAGTGAGACGGGGAAGAATGTCGATGGAGCAGGTTTATTGGGGAAGATCAGCAGTTCAGTTTCAGACCTGTTAAGTTTGAAACATTTGCTGGCTATCTATTAGACAACATGAGACAGTGGAAACGTTTTGGAGTTAAACAGGCCTTCATTGCAATCACATCTGCACCATGATTAGTTCTGTGACCCTCAGAAAAATACTTACTATCTCTGAGCCTCAGCTTTTATACTCTTAACATGGAGATAATTTTCTCCATTTATACTGCACTGGGAGATTTAGATGAGGATTAAATCATAGAGTGTGTCATGGAAGCAAAAGGAGTGAATCCCTGGTTAGTGTGCTTCCAGAAAGGCCAGGGACCAACTGTAATCTCAACTCGTAGACTCTCCTGGTTGACTTGAGGTAACTCCTTTTCCCACTCTGGGCCTGTTTTCCCATCCCTAAAACAAGAGAGTTGACACAATCAACCATTCAGTTTGTTTTGGCATTAAGGTTGCATGAATGTGAGGATCTCAGGGTCAGAGGGGCTCTGCCTTCCAGCTTGCTAGCATCCCACCTCCTAATGGGAATTCACACACATGTGGGCATGCCTGTACACACACACACACACACACACACACACACACACACACAGCCTTGCTCAGGTCTGATAAACTGCTCTCTTGTTTGGATAAACTGCTTCTCCCTGAGCATGCCAGTGCCTGCATCTGGCCAGACCATTTTTAATTTGAGACACACACATCTCCATGCTGTTGATCTCCTTCCTCCCTGGCCCGTAGTCTGGGTAGCCCTGACCCTCTACGGTGGCCAAACTAGATAGGGAAAGCAGTCTAGGCTGTCACCGTTAGCCTAGTTTAACCACAATCACTGCCAAGGGAATACTCCCCCACCTCTTTGAAGCAGTTTCGTTAAGAGAGGAGCTAAACATCCCCAGTCTGCGGTATCATCTTATTTACTTTATTGCATCCAGGTCAGAAGAAAAACAACAGGTTTTCACTCCTTCCAATGTTCTCAAACCTGCATGCTTGGGTCTCTCTCTGTGCCCCTTCAGCCCCTCCCTCGGAAGAGCCTGCAGCATCACCTGGTGGTCCTTCCATACTGGCTCCTGCCATGTATCCCTCCCACCAGGTTTGCTCATCCGCCTTTTGCAGAGGTGTGGCAAAGACTGGTACCTGCATGGCCATCTGGGGGTAATGAATCATTTTAACGCTAGTTGATTTCCTTGCAAACCACATTATGCTTCTGTGATCCAATTTTGTAAAGAGCCTGATATTTCTTTACTCTTCTGTTATAGCGATTGTTGACATTAACCTGACCTATCTACCTTTATTTTTAACTGCCTCTATATACTCTTTCTTGGTAATGGCCTGGTTTTTTTGTTGTTGTTGTTGTTTGTTTTTGCTTTTTTCAGCTTGTTAAGTCTGCTTATTTCTAAAATACTGCTTGACCTGAACTTTCTTGTATACTTTATTGTCAGTTTTACTCTCCCTCATTTTACTCCCCGACGTTGTCCCTGAGCATTCATTTATCATACCATTTGCCACACTGTATCAAGATGGCCTGTCTTCCTCATCCAACGGTAAGGCAAGAATTGGGTACCAGCCATCTCTGTGGATGCAGCCGCTAGTCGAGGGGCAGAGACCCCGTGAGAGCTCAGGGAACACTTGTAGAATAAATAAGTGAAGAAATTAATAAATGAATAATCATACTAAAGAAAAGATGATTGAGAATTTACTTATGCTTTTACCCAGAAAAATGTGTAAACATGTTAGTTCCTTTGTGTCTTTCTAAACCTTAGTCCACCTTATAATACACATAAGATTCTGAAAGCCAGGTTCTTTTTCTGACCCAGATAACTCCTGAGTCAGAAAACTCCAGACTCGCAAGTTCCAGAAAACTCGGGGGCAGAAAGCCATCCCAACGAGGGGAGGCAAAGCCCCAGGGAACTCAAGCCACAGAATTTCTGGCCTCTGGGGAAGGATAGCCAATTGCAGATTCTCTGAGCTACATCCTCCTATTGTGAGAGAGTTAATTGATTGACTCACTGATGCATCCTGTAAGTCAGCAGCTGTTTACGGAACACCAGCTGCAGGCCAGGCACCGTGCTGCAAGGCGTAGATATGTTGCCGAACATGACTCCCTTCCAGATGTTCAGGATTTAACAGGCAAGTAAACAGAGGGTCCAGAGAAGGCGCTCAACACTGCCTCATGACTTCAGGGAGGATTGCTTAGAGGAAGTGATGCCTAAACTGAGATGAGTCAAAGTGAGGAGAGGGAAGGGTGGAATTGTCAATGGAGAGAAAGTGCACCCCCACTAGATTATCTAGGGACAAAGGCCCAGGAGGGAGAACTCATGCAGATGCTCCAACAGGCACTTACCCCAGCTGGATCACAGTGTAATGGATTGAGAGGTAAACAAGAGCTGATTTCCTGGAAGGCCTGAGTCTTGGTAGGTTGCCAAGTCAAGAGTATCGATCTTCCTGTGGAAGCAATGGCGAAACTCTGAAGAGTTTTAAGCAAAGAGGTGACAGGATCAGAACGGCATTTTAGATGCTCACTCTGGCTCCTGGGTGGAGGAGACAAAAGTGAAAGCAGAACGAGGGAGACAAGCAGGGAGGCAGCCGCTGTGGTCATCTAGGCAACAGAAGATTGTGGCTGGACTAGTGTGGTGAGGGTGTGGGGGCTGGAGAAAAGTGGGCAGATTCAGGAGATCTTTAGAAGGTAACATTGACAGGCCTTGACAGTTTGTTAGATCAGGGTTTGGCAAGCAGTAGCCTATGCATCAAATGTGACCCACTGCCTAGTGTTGTAAGTTTTATTGGAACATTCACACTACAATAGTGGAGTTGAGTGGAGTGTATGTTCCAATAGACAGAGGCCTGCAAAGCCTAAAACGTTCACTGTCGGTCCTTTACAGAAGATATTTGTCTGCCCCCGGGTTGGGTGCAAAGCACTGTGGGAGGTGAGGTTACAGAAGGATTTGAGGTTGCCACCTAGATTGTTGAGGTTGGTGCGTGTTACTGAGATGGAAACCCAGGAAGTGGAGAAGGGGATAACCCAGTCTTTGCAGCCATGCCTAAGCCTTCCTTTCCACCAGTTTTTAACTGGGCCCTGCCACTTTGCCTGGCTCTTCACAGCCTTCTTCTCTGGGAAAATGGTCCCTGTTCTTCCTTCTCTGTCTAACTGTAGCTCTGCTAACACTTGACTGTTCTTCCAAAAGCTTGAGCTTGCCTTCATTGGGCCACAGGATCACTTGCTGCCCCCCATCACCCCGACCAAGGGATGGGTCTCTCGGCCGGGACCCACCTTCCTGAGTCTTTCTATGTGTATGTTATCCCCATCTGGGACTCCAGAACCAGATACAGTCATTTTCTCAGCTTTGCACCAGTCAGTCCTTGTTCCCTGTGTATTAGACCATTCTCACACTACTATAAAGATATTACCAGAGACTGGGCAATTTATAAAGGAAAGAGTTCTAATTGACTCACAGTTCTGCATGGCTGGGGAGGCCTCAGGAAACTTGCAATCATGGCAGAAGGTGAAGGGGAATCAAGGAACGTCTTATATGATGGCAGGAGAGAGAGAGAACAAACGAGAAACTGCCGAACACTTATAAACCCATCAGATCTCTTGAGAACTCACTCACTATCATGAGAACAGCAAGGCGGAAACTGCCACCATGATCCAATCACCTTCCACCAGGTCCCTTCCTTGACATGTGGGGATTACAGTTCGAGATGAGATTTGAGTAGAGACACAGAGCCAAACCATATCACCTTTCTTCGCACAACTCCCCACCCCCACCCCAGCTTTGTTGCTGAAGCCCCAGAAGCCTTTCTGTCCATCTGACCCTACTCCAGTGGTCTGGCTAGCACCTGGACTGCCACTGCCCTTTGTTCTTCCTCTCCCTCTCTCCCTCCCCTGGAGCAATGGTAACTTGTAGGGACGTAGGGTGCACTTTCTTCTTTGGAGGCCAGGAAATAATCCCTGCTGTCTGTTTCTAAGCAGGTCACCTTTGGTGGGTGTGTAAATCCACTTTTCTGATTGCCAAAGTGACATTTTCGTGATACCCAAAGTTATTAAGTGGCATCTTTGGACAATTCCTTTTTAACCAAAGTGGAGTAGGCTGGGAAATGTCAATAGTGATAATGTACAGTTATGTCCCCAATACGCTTTTGATTGAACACATGATTGAAACAGTGTAAACTGCAGAGCGCTTTGCAGGGAATTGCCAGTTAAAGAATTTGTTCAGACTCATGGGTTTTTAACTGTAAACTCTGAGTGTTTTAAATAAAATACTGGCTGCCATGGCCCTCCAACTGGAAATGTCAAATGCTCTGCCTGGCTCTGCAACCTACATAGGCAGGCTCAATGCTTCTCCAGCTTGGGAGCCCAAACTGCCCTCAGTCAGAAGCATAGAAAGAGTCTATCTTGCCATTCTGAGACCACCGTGCCGATAACGGGGTTGTATCATCCCCCACACAGGAGAACCTGCTCTGATAACTGTGGACAGAAGTTTGAATGGAAGGAAGGTGGGAAAGTAGGAAGGCAAGGAGAATCTGGTGAAATCAGAACTTAGATCACAGGGTAGTCACCCAGTAAATGTCCTTCAATTCAAACTCAGGCTACGGGCTAGAATTTCTCCCAGTCTGAGACCAGCAGATGCCAGCTTATTCTCACCACAACGCTGTCTAATGCCACCTCTCTATTGCCAAGGACAATCCCTCTCTGGGGCTCAACAGCTTGTGTCCTTCCAGAAAAGCTCCTATCTATGGAGTAAGGGTATTTTATCCAGACCATCATGGGCAGGGAGTTGGAGGCTGGGTGGGTGGGAAGTGGACTCATGCTACCATGGAAGGCCCCTAGTGGCCAGGGTGCTTGTCTTGCCCAGTGCAGGTTGGGCTTTTGCAGCCAGAGGCATTCCTCTGACCTTCCTGCTGACCACTCCTTGGCTAGATGCACCTTGTTTCTCTTATTTCCATCTTCCTGTGGGCACCCTGCTCACTGTACTTCCTACACCTTGTTGCCCAATTCCTACAACATTAATTAGTTGTTAATTCATTCTGTAATCTGACAAATATTTGTTGAGCTAAGGTGCTGGGCATTGGGAATAGGATGGCAAACAAAACAGACATGGGTCCTGCTCTTGGAGCTTATGTTTTAATGGAGACATACATGCAAAAAAAAAAAAGACTCTCAATTGTGTTTGGATGTAAAAACACAAACAAACAAACAAAAAAACCCTTATCTCTAGTGTTAGAGGTCAAGGTAGGCATTGCCTTAGGGGACTTAGTGACTGGAAGAGGTATGAGTGAGCTTCTGGGATTCCCCAGAAGGCAGAGAATGTTTTATTGCTCTAGACGGTGTTTACACAGGTGTGTTCAGTTTGTGAAAGTTCACAGAGATTGTGCTATGTGCAAGTTGCTGGATAGATATCAAACTTTGATTAAAAGCTAAACAACGAATTAAAAAGTTAATTAATTATAATCATGATGAGTGCTATGAAGGAGAAGAATACAGTATGCGAATGCATAAGAAGTGGATCTTGCCTGGGAGGTAAAGGAGGCTTTCCTGAGAATGCTGCATTTTATTTGGGCTCTAAAGGACAAGGGAGAGATGCTGAGGCCAACAAGAATGTGAGGAGAGCATTCCAGGCATGTGCCAGGGCCCTGGAGTAAATGAGAGCATGGCCTGTGAGTGGAAGCTGGGGGAAGACCCGTGTGGTCACAACAGAGAAGGTAAGGGGTGAGGGTTCTTGGTGGGTGGTGAGGCCAGAGGGTGGCCAGGAGAGGCCAGGGTAGGGAAAGTTTTCTTTATGTAAAGAGTAATGGGAAAACAATGAAGGATGTGCTGTGGTCTGAACATTTGTGTCCACCCCAAAGTTCTTGTCTTGAAACTTAACACCCTTGGTGATGGTATTAAGTAATAGGTGGAAACTTGAGGTAGCAATTAGGTCAGGAGGATCCCCCCACCATGAATGGGATTAGTGCCCATATCAAAGAGGCTTGAGGGAGCCCCCGGCCTCTTCTGCCGTGTTAGCATGCATAAAGTCACCATCTTTGAGGAATAGACCCTCACCAGACATCAAATATTCTGGAGCCTCATTCTTGGCCTTGCCAGTCCCCAGAACTGTCAGCAATGAATTTCTGCTGCTAATAAATTACTCTGTCTAAGGCATGTGGTTATAACATCTCAAACTGATACAGGAGAGCAGCAGGCTCTAATTCGGGTGTTCATGAGATTCTCCTGGCTGATGTGCGGGACACAAGCTGTGGCTACGAAGAGGGGAAGTGGGAAGACCAGTGAAGGGGCTGGGGCATTCTTTCCAGGGGAGGCAAGGGCATGGCTTGGACAAGGGTGTGGGAAACTAAGATGGAAGGAAGTGAATGACTGCCCCGGGGCAGTGGGGGTTGGGGTCCTCTTCCTGAATCATCTACCAAAGTTGCCCCTCAGCCTTCTTGGATAGCAGTTTGGCAACATCTAATCAAGAGCTCTCAACACAGTCACGTCCTCTGATCCAGTAATTCCACTTCTAGAAATCTGTTTTAATAGAAATCTGAACTACGTGAACAGTTCCATTCACAAGGGCACTTGCATTAGTTTTCCCTTGCTGCTGTAGCAAATTACCACAAACTTAGTGGTTTGAAATCATACAAATTTATTATCCTGCAATTCTAGAGGTCAGAAGTCTGAAATGCATCCTACTGGGCTAAAATTTATGTGTTGGCAGGATGCATTCTGTAGTATCTAGAGGTGAATCCATTTCCTTGCCTTTTCCAGCTTCTGGAAGCTGTCTGCATTCCTTGGCTCATGGCCCCTTCCTCGAGCAATGCAGCATCTTCAACTCTCTTCCTCTTCTCTATCCTTCTTTCCCGTTTAGAAAAATGCAGACAGAAACAAACAAGTGTGCATCATTCAACTACCAAGTATAATAAATGAGAACTATTATTCCCCTGTCATCTTATTTGTTCATCATTGTTCATCCTTTTTACACTTGTTATGCAAAGCATAATACTTTTCAAATTTGCACAGCTTTCTACCAAATATTATAGCATCAGCATGGGCCATGTTCTAAGCAGTTCTTTATAAGCATTTTAATGGTAGCACATGCAATGTGTGGGGAGAGATTATTTAACTATTTTCTTCTATGGGAGGCTTAAGTTGTTGCAGTGCTGAATATTAGGGTGGGCAGAATAACCCATCCCCACCCCCGACAAAAAATGTCTACATCTATGTCCTAATCCCCAGAATCTGTGAATATGTTGCCTTATACTGCAAAAAGGACTTTATAGATTAA
The DNA here is from genome assembly GCF_003255815.1 of Theropithecus gelada. NCBI lineage: Eukaryota > Metazoa > Chordata > Mammalia > Primates > Cercopithecidae > Theropithecus > Theropithecus gelada. Next base: position 60,096,129 of record NC_037678.1, read on the forward strand.
GTTAATTAATTAAGTTAATTAAAGCAATTAAGTTAAAGATCTTGTGATGGGAAGATTAGCTTGGATTATTCAGCTGGGCCCAATGTATCACAGGGGTCTTTATAAATGAAAAATAGAGTCAGGAGGAAGAGGGGGAAACTCCTTCTCTCTCCTCTTCCTGCCTCTTTTTTTCTCTCTCCCTCTCCTATTTAGCTGTAGGCAGAAAAGTTTAGAAACCAATGAGATGGGTGACCAATTCAGATACCAAGAGATATAAAGATGACAAATAATGTGAATTTCCTTAGAAAATCTTTGGCTACATTTTCTGGAGACATCTAAATGTAGGAGTAAATGGCTTATTAATTATGAGCCTCTCACCTTGGTAATTAAGCAATAAAGACCCATCAGGCAGTGCATTTGTGGGCGATTAGCGCTGTGTTTGGGGGAGTCAGAAACTTGCAGCTGAAGATTAAGTGGTTTTCACCACCTGAGAGATGCATTAATCACCTGGAGCTCCCCTGGCTGGTGGATTTGGTTGCTGATTTGGAATGGCATTTACACATTAAAGTGAGGAATATCCGTACATGCTGAGGAGAGCTCTGGAGTGAAGGGTGGTTACTCATCAAGGACGTGGTGGGTTTCCAGGTGTGACATCCTGACTCAGTACAGCATCTGTCCAAGGGTCACCTTTGTGCTACTGTCAAGGAGGCACAGATGGGAGAGATGCCCCAGACACTGACGACACACACTGGCTGTCCTGCCAGGTGTAAGGACTGGATGTCCTTCCAAAGGACAGAGGGAGCCACATCTGGTAGCAGAAGCCTATCTGCTTTAGAGACAGACAGAGCTAAATTTATATACTAGCTTCATTCTTTCCGTGACATGTTGGGCGACTTACTTAAACCTTCTGGTCTTCAGTGTCTTCTTCTGTAACATAGAAGAATAGTCAGTTATTACTATGTAAGGAACCCAGCACAAAATATCAGTGACATACAACATGAATACATAAATAAATAAGTAAATAAACAAACAAATATTTATTTAGCTCATAAATGTGGCTAAATGATGATAAATATCTTCTTGGGGGAACTTTTGAGACCTTGAGCACAAGTCATGCTAACTGAGGGCCAAGTGATCTTGTGTGAAAGAGTCAGGCTAAGAGACCTCTGCTTCTTTCTGCCTGGAACATTTATTTAGCTCAGCTGGATGATCCCAGCTGAGTTTGTTTATGCATCTGCAGGTTGGCTGGGGGGACAGCTAGTCTAGGCTGAGATGGCAGGGCCAGCTGTCTTCTCGATGTAGTTCTGTGGACCTGCAACTCTTCCCATGCCTCCTTTTCTTCTCTCAGGACCAGTGAGCGAGTCAGGGCTTCGTATTCTCATGGGGAAAGCAGCCACTTAGAGAATAAGAAGTGGAAACATGCAGGGCTTCTGAGGACTAGTCTCCAAGCAGACATACCATAGCCTCTGCCTCAGTCTATCAGCCAAAGCAAATTACTAGGCCGAGTCCAAAGGGCATACCTTTCCTTTGGTGGGAAGAACTGGAAAGTCACTTGGTAAAGAGCCCTGATAAACGGAGGGTAAAACTGTTGAGCCAACAGTACAGTCTACCACATAATTCTTTTATATAGTTGTTATATTTTTAGGAGGATGACATGTACTATGTGTTACTTACTCTGCTAGGTACTGGATGTAGAGTTCTGAACAAAGCACCTTCATGCCTAGTGAACATGTGAGACTTAAACAAATAATCATGTGCATGCGCAAACATTAATACAGTTGGCTTAAATATGAAGGAAATGTAAGGGATGCCAATAGGGACTTATAACAAGGTGCTGTCATTAAAAGTTTTGAGCAGAGTACCTCGTACATGGGAGGTATTTAGTAAAACCAAGCCCTGTGTACAGGTGTGCAGGATGTGCATTGTCTGTAAAGACTTCCAGTCAAGGTGAGGGTTGAATGCATGTTCTGCTCAGCTTGCGTGCTGGTATGGGGCTGTGAGGCAGCGCTACAGTAAAGGGAAATGCCTGTCCTCCCCAGACCCCAACATTTCCCCTAGTTATGATGCACGGTTTGTGCAGAAATGAGCATTTCTGCTCATTATCACTATGAGCAGAAAACTGTGTCCCACAGGAGCCTAAACTGAGGTTCAGAGTCTGAGTGGTCTGCTGAACTGGTCATCTTGTGTCCTGCCTTCCTAGCCATCTGGCAGCCTGAGTTGATACATGTGGAGGGGAGGGACCTGCAAGGGCAGGGAGAAGGAAGTATGTAGAGGTGGGAGTTAGGAGAAGGCTCTGGGAATGGTTGCTGGGTGATGATAAATGTCTTTGTGGGGGAACTTTTGAGACCCTGAGCACAAGTCATACTAACTGAGGGCCAAGTGATCTTGTGTGAAATAATCAGGCTAAGAGCCCTCTGCTTCTTTCTGCCTAGAGCATAGCATGACTCTGGTGCAGAGAACTCTAATTAGAACCCATTCCCATTTGGCACCTAGGAGTTCTGCCTCCCTGGATGCTCTCAGGAAGTGCATGGGCTAGTGAGGATGAGGCTGGTAGAGAGGAACAGGCAGGAGTGAGTTTATAGACAGGGTGCAGGCTCAGGCATTTGGCTGATATTCCTGTGATAGCATCAATCATTAGTTGATTTGTTACAGGCCTTCCAGAGATTCTGTGGCTCCCCAGATTTTATATGACTTTTATCACTTCACGCCTGTATTCAACAATTATTTACTATGCAGCTGCTGCGTGCAGGACTTTGCGATGTGCACTTTAGATACGAAGGAGAATAAGGCATGACTGTCCCTGCCCTCAAATGGCTTGCAATCTATTGGGAAAGGAGACATTGGGCATTTAATTTCATAGTGAAATATTTATTCATGGTAACTTTTGCCTAACATTTCTGAGCCTGTTTTACCATCTTTGAAATTGGAATCATAGTAGTCTCCTCATAGGGCTGTAAGGGTTGAGTGAGCTGTGCTGTGTAAAATGCTTAGAGCAGTACTGGCAGGGCATAAAAGTTGAAATAATTATATATATATAATTACACATACACACACACACACACACACACGTATATATATATTAGAGGCGCTCGCCACCATGCCCAGCTAAATTTTGTATTTTTAGTAAAGATGGTGTTTCACCATCCTGGGCAGGCCGGTCTTGAACTCCTCACCTTGTGATCCACCCACCTCGGCCTCCCAAAGTGCTGGGATTACAGGCGTGAGCCACCATGCCTGGCCGAGTATGCATTTCTTGAATGCCTACTGGCTGCCAGGCAAATATGTGTTGGGGGCTTTCACTCCTATTATTTCACTGAATCCCAGTAGAACCCTCCAACGTTGGTATTATTATCCTCCACTTTACAGGTGAGAAAATTGAGGAGCAGAGAGAATAAGTAATGTGTTTACCACTGCTCACTTCGTAAGTGGAGCTAGGTCTCCAAAGTCCACCTATTACCTGCTTCTTTTCAAAACAGCATCTTGACATATGATTGATCGCCAGGCTCCACTAAGAACTGTCATAAAAATAAATTCAATTTCTTCCATGCCCCTCTGGGTTGGTTCTCAAATAAAAGCTGAATGCCAGAACTCAAACAAACTGCCATAAACTGAAGTCCAGTTGTTGAAGCTGGGACTTGGGGTCAGAGGTGACCCTCCTGGCCTACAGAGAGCTGTCTGAGCTGCTAAACCCAGGATCCTTCAACTGTCCTGGATTCATCTGGGAATAAGAATTATTCCAGCTAGGCACGGTGGCTCACGCCTGTAATCCCAGCACTTTGGGAGGCCGAGGCGGGTAGATCACGAGGTCAGGAGTTCAAGACCAACCTGGCCAATATGGCAAAACCCTGTCTCTATTAAAAAATAAAAAAAAATTAGCCAGGAGTGATGGCAACCTCTTGTGGTCCCAGCTACTCGGGAAGCTGAGCAGAAGAATCGCTTGAACCCGGGAGGTGGAGGTTGCAGTGAGCCGAGATGATGTCACTGTACTCCAATCTGGGTGACAGAGTGAGACTCTGTAGCAAAAAAAAAAAAAAGCAACCCCCACCTATAATGTCTTTGGTCTTTGGGTGTTCAACAGATGGCATTGAATTGACTATTAAAGCCATTTTGCCTCATCAATACTAATTAAGACAGTCACAATCATGAGACCAAGTGCCATGTATCAATGCAGACACTCCAGGCCACCAGGAAAATATATCACAATTATAAAACAGGTCTGGTGTTCAATAAATACTTTGCAACTGATTAATCATCCCCTACATCTGTGCAGTGCTTCAGTTAATGAAGCAGTTTTATTCTGGTTGGTATAGTGAATGTTCACAACAAATAGGTGAGGTTGGCATTAACTCATTGGGCAAATATTTCTGAACACCATGACGAATGTTGTAGCTTTGATGCAGATGAGGTTTCTGACTCAAGGAAGACTTCAATGTGGCTTGGGAAATAGGCAGTGCTATTAGTTATTTCTCTTGGGTGTGATCGAGGAAGAAAGTGTACAGTACCTCGCCCCCTGGTAATCACAGGAAGCTTCTTAATGGAAATAATGTCAAAGTCAAGTCTTAAAATATGACTAGGAGCTTTACAGGTGAAGAGAAGTGCATTTGTTAGGGTAGGCGTGGCTGCAGTAATAAATAGACCCAAAGGTACAATAGGTCAATACAGCTATTTTAAAAATCGTCTCTCTCTCTTTTTTTTTTTTTTTTGAGATGGAGTTTCACTCTTGTTGACCAGGCTGGAGTACAGTGGCACCATCTCGGTTCACTGCAACCTCTGCCTCCCAGGTTCAAGTGATTCTCTTGCCTCACCTCTTGAGTAGCTGGGATTACAGGCCCCTGCCACCATGCCTGGCTAATTTTTTGTATTTTTAGTAGAGACGGAGTTTCACCATATTGGCCAGGCTGGTCTCGAACTCCTGACCTCAGGTGATCCACACACCTCGGCCTCCCAAAGTGCTGTGATTACAGGTGTGAGCCACCATGCCCTGCCTGAATATTCTTCTTAATAAACATTTGGTTTTGGAATAAATTTAGATTCATGGAAAAGTTACAAAGATAATATAGAGTCCCCATCTACTGTTTATTCGGTTTTGCCTAATAATATTAACAACTTACATGACCATGGTGCATTTGTGGGTTACTGTTAATACCAGATTTTGTTAAGGTTTAATCAGTTGTGTGTTTTTCCTAGTTACATGCTTTTTCTGTTCCAGGATGCAATCAAAGATACCACATTGCATTGAGTGTGGTATGTTGGATTGGTAACAGGAGCAATAGTCCTTTACTTGGTCACTCGGTCACCTGGGTGGGCAGCAGCCCTGACATACATCCTCAATGCATGGCTTCCAAGTTTGTCCTGGTCATTTCCACCCCAGCAAGCTGAAAGAGAGAAAGTGCCTGGAGGAACACCTGCAAGCGGCCTCAGGGCAGGGCCTGGGAGTCACAGCCATCACTTCTGTTCCCATTTCATTGGTGAAAACTAGTCTTGACGTTCTGAATCTTCTGCTCAGTTTTGATGTGAACCTAAAGCACCTCTTAAAAACAATAAAGTTAGCTAGCTGTGGTGCCTGTAATCCCAGAACTTTGGGTGGCCGAGGCAGGAGGATCACTTGAGCCCAGGAGTTCAGGACCAGCCTGAGCAACATAGGGAGACCCCGTCTCTACGAAAAATACAAAGATTAGCTGAATGTGATGGTGCACACACATAATCCCAGCTACTCGGGAGGCTGAGGTGGTAAGATCCTTTCGGTCCGAGAGGTTGAGGTTGCAGTGAGCCGTGGTTGCACCACAGCACTCCAGCCTGGGTGATAGAGTGAGACTCTATCTCAAAAACAAAAATAAATAAATTAAATTGAATCCATTTTTTAAAGAAGCCTTGTCTTAAAGCCACACAGAGCCAACATACGGTAGAAAATATACTCTCTAGCTGAGTAGCTCCTTCCCAGCTACAGCCCTGTGCTACGGAAGGGGAGAGTGAATCTGGGAGAGAGCAAGTCATCTATGCCCCAAGGAGGATGTAGGAGTGTATATGAACCAGAGAAAATTGCATTAATAAAAGCAGGGAGGAAGGGCAAGTGGTAATATTACCATTTGGAAAGCAAGAAGGTTACAGGACCCAGTGGACACTGCACAGCTGTTAAGCAGTGCTGCAGGAGCTCAAACCCCACGCCCTGCCCCCGGCTCCCACACCAATGGGCTCATCCTCTTGAGCCAAAGGCCTTCAGACCCACAGGCTGACTGCAGGAGAAGCCACAGAGATGCGTTTAATCTCATACATTTCTTTAAGGGCATTTTTATCAGAAGTTTTACAACTGTTTAATTTAAAATGTAGGCTTTTCCCCAAATTCCTTCATTCTACCTGAAAAGAGCAAGTGGTGAGAGAGCGTATGAGATCCTCTAAGGGCCCTGATTGATTTGCTTTTCCCACCAGGCTCTGGGCTGCATCTGTGCCCAGAGGCTCAGTCACAACTGGGCATGAGGAAAATGTGTGTGCATCAGAGGCAGTGTGTCTGCCTGTCATCTCATATGTGATGCTGGTGTCTGTTTATTTCTGGCCGGATGGAATATAATTGCTCCCTGGGCTGACAGTGACAAATGGTGGTATGGGGAGTGTATTCCTCTGAGTGGTGGGCTGCACTTGTGCACCTAGGCGGACAGAACCAGGCCCTGTCAGACAGCAACAGGGGGTTTGCTTCTCAGTTTGAGGACTCCCAGGCATGGAGAAAGCTCCAGGTGGGTGGGCTGTGAGCTGCCTTGGGAACTGGTGTCTGTGTCTTTTGGGATGTGAAGGGCGGCCAGGGATATTTCAGGCCCCCTTCTTCTCGGGTGCTGTCTTCATGTCCCAGCCCTAACATGAAGGACCCAGGATGCCAGAACACTAGGGCACTAATTGCTGCTTGATTTACAGTGGAGGGCTGTCTGATTCCTCTGCAAAGCCGTCAGAATGGAAATACAGTCAACCCTCAGTATCCTCAGGAGATTGGTTCCAGCATCCTCCCTGGATACTAAAATTCTTGGATGCTCAAGTTCTTCGTATAAAATGAGGCAGTATTTGCATGTAATATATACACATCCTCCTGTATATTTTAAATCATCTCTAGGTTACTTACAACACCCAGTGCAATACAAATGCTATGTAAATAGTTGTACTGTATTTTTTTATTTGTATTATTATTATTATTATTATTTTACTTTAAGTTCTGGGATGCATGTGCAGAACGTGCAGGTTTGTTACATAGGTATACATGTGCCATGGTGGTTTGCTGCACCCATCAACCCGTCATCTAGGTTTTAAGCCCCGCATGCATTAGGTATTTGTCTTAACACTCTCGCTTCCCTTGTTCCCCCCAACCCCCGACAGGCCCCAGTGTGTGATAATCCCTTCCCTGTGTCCTTGTGTTCTCATTTTTCAACCCCCACTTATGAGTGAGAACATGTGGTGTTTTGGTTTTCTGTTCCTGTGTGAGTTTGCTGGTATTTTATTGTTGCATTGTTCTTTCTAATTGTTTTTTCTTCAAATATTTTCAGTCCATGGTTGGTTGAATCTGCAGATGCAGAACCTGCAAATATAGAAGGCTGACTGTAGCTTTATTGAGCTTTTCTGCTCTTCTTCTAAAGGTAGCCCACATCTTTTGGGAAAAATCTGGACGATGTGGAAGAGTGAAAGGAGAAAGCAAAGTTGATCCCAAATATTTCTAGCCAGACCTAATCATGTGAGAATTTTGCTGTTTCTTTCTGTGAAAGAGACTAGGCGGTTGCTGGGTATACAGATAGGCTACATCGCTCAGTCCCTTTGCAGTTAGGGGTTACCCTGTGGTTTTGTTTTAGCCAGTGGTATATGGGCAGAAATGAGTCACCTCCAGCCCTAGCCCTGTAAACACCCCACCCCCGCTGTTTCTTCTCTCTTCTGAGATACAGAGGGCCCAGAGGGGGACTTCAAGACTCTTTGAGACAGTAGAGCCACTGATGGAAGGAACCTGGGCTCCTCAATGACAAAGTGAAGCAGAGCCACCCTGCAGATTCATTTTTAACTGTGACACGAGCCAAAAAAGAAATCTTTCTTGTGTTAAATCTCTGAGGTTCCCGAGGTTCCCGTAACCTGAATAGAACACTTTCCAAACACTTGCTGTGGGCACGTGTGTGCATACACGCATGTGCACAATAATGGAATCGTATCTTGACTTATTTTTTGCAACCTACTTCAGTCTCTCAAAAAGGATATGAACATTTCTCCATGATAAAGATATATTTATCCAATCACCTTAATGGCTGCATGTAATTCCATTGTATGTATGTACCCTACTTTACTTCATGATTTTCCTGTTTCTGGACATTTAGGTTGTTTCAGTTTTTAAGTTTATCTGCACCTTTGTTATGAACAGGCTGGTATATATCTTTGTGTGTATATACAACCATTTCCTTAGGGCATCTTCCTAGAAATTTAATTACTTGGCCACATTTATGTGGTGTTTGATCATCATAGGAATATCTTCTTGGAAAAGAGGTATTCATTTATAATTCCATCAAGAGTATATGAGAGGTCTAATTTCCCAAAACCATCAATTGTCTGAAAACTAATCTGATTAGCAAAAAATAATAGCTTGTTTTGATATGTTATTCTTTGTTGATTGAATATGTTGAGCGACTTTTTCTCACTCATTGGACCTTTATATTACCAACTGCTACTTCTTTATGCATTTTTTTTTCCTTTGGGAGCTTTATCCATCTCTAATTATTTTTCAAGAGCCCTTTGCGTATTAAGGATAATATGTGTTTTTCAACACATTAATAGTAAAAAATAAACTAAATAAATTTAGTTGTTAACACATTTATCTTCTTTATATTCTTTTTATATAGAGATGTTTTAAATTTTTATTTCAGTCTTTCTTCCTTGCTTTTAACCTTATTACACTTTTAGGAAACCAAAGCAAGAATATGAAAAGATACTTCAGATTTTCTTCTAGCACTTTTACTGTTTTGTTTTGTCTTCAAGTCTTTAATCTTTCTAGAATATATTTCTGTATAAAGGGGATGTAGTCATCTGGCTTTAATTTATTCTGAAGGCCAGGAAGATAGAAAGAGAACAAGGCATATTCAAAGCACTAGAAGTTCAGGACGGCTGGCCTGTAGCCCTGGAGGAGATGTTTAGCCCTGAGGCCGGAGGGATTGTCAGGGCTGAGTGATGAGGGTGATGGACTCCATGTAGAACCTGCTGAGTCTCAGGTGCCTCTGGGCATCAAAATGTGCTGATGAGGAACTTAAGTGTGGAATGAATTTTGGTGCTTAAATCCCTGGTACTGGACCATGGAATAAACTCAGGAGAAATGAATGCATATTTCTATTAACATTCCCACATCAGAATGTTGGTAATAGATTTATTTGTAATAGTCCCCAAATGAAAACAACCCAAATGACATCCAAAGGAGAATGGATACATTGTTGTATTATACTGCTACAGTGGAATACTATTTATCAACAGAAAGGGACTGGCTATGGGTACACTCAAAACTTATATGTTGAACAAACAAAGCTGGACACAAACAGTATATACTGCAGGATTCCATATATATGACATTAAAACGTAGGCAAAACTATTCATGTTGATGAAACCCATAACAGTGGTTCCCTATGGGAGTCTGGCATTACCTAGGTTAGGGAACAAGATAATTCTGGAGGGCTGGAAATATATGTTCTCTATATTGGGTTGGATGGCAGGTGTGTGGATGTATAGAGATTCATTAGGCTGTACACTTAAGATTTGTTTATTTTACTGAATGCAAATTACAACTCGGAAGAAAATAGTGGGAAAGGATTAAAATATTCAACCTTACTTTACAGATGAAACAACTGAAACCCAGAGAGGTGAGGCAACTGGCTCTGAGTTAATGTTTTTGACCAAGGTTGCCTGATTTCAACACTGGAACCAAGGGATGATAAAATTGGGATGATTGGATTTCCTCCATCACCAGTCGGATGGAGGTACAGCTCTAGGTTCCTTCCCTGAGAAGGTTCTAGGGGGAACAAGAGCCAGTATCAGGGTTACAGTCAATGAGGCAGCAGTCCCAACAAAAATCTGGCACAAATGTGGAAACTGAGGCAGAAACTCCATTTTAGAGTTTCATGCTCTTCAGCAGCGCATGTCAGCATGAACTGGCAGCACCTGCTTACTGGGGGCCAGGAACAGAGTTCCCCTGATCCCTCACTCCTTTAGCATATCTAGCTTGGAAAAGGCAAGCAGCATGACCGAGTGTGGAGTCCAGCATTCTAAGCCCACACCCTAAGTCCATGAAAAACCAGACCTGGCAAGAACCAAACAGCGGTACACACAGTTCCATAACTGGAGAAGCCATGCCAGGGTCTACATATAGTCTAGGAGAACTTTAAACCTAGCTTCACAGGGACATACCTGTGGGATCATTTGTGCCGGTTTTTTCCTTAAGATGTCCCCAAGGCTTGCATGGGGCACTGATAGTGACACCAGGGCAGCATCATTGATATTAAATATGCATCAATGACACTTACAATCCAGAAGCAAGTCAGACCCAACACACCTCCCTGCTGCCTTCTGGAGTCCTGGCCCAGCCTCTGCCCTTGGCTTCAGCCCTTTGCAGGGACTTAGGAAAATAGGCAGTGATTGCAGGTCTGTGATTTCCTCTTGAGTTTGTGGAAGGAGGCCAGTACCTTCTCATGGTAGCCTCTAAGGAAACTGGCACAGACGTTTACTGATTCAAGAGCAGTTCATCTCCAAGGTTATATTTCCAAGGGAGAAAAAGCAATTGTTACAGTCCTTAAATGAAGCAAAGGCAGACCTCATTTAGAGCTGATTGCTGCATCCTGGGGACCAGCAGCTTTTGCTGCCAGCCACAGGTTAACCACAGGGCGCTGGTGCCAATTCAGAGGCCTCCTAGACCTTCTGTTCCCCAGGAGGAAATTGCCCACAGACATGAAGAGTCATTATAAAAAGAGACTGGGAGTGGGCCAGGCGCAGTGTCTCACGCCTGTAATCCCAGCACTTTGGGAGACCAAGGTGGGTGGATCACGAGGTCAGGAGATCAAGACCAGCCTGGCTAACAAGGTGAAACCCTGTCTCTGCTAAAAATACAAAAAAACTAGCCTGGCGTGGTGGCAGGCGCCTGTAGTCCCAGCTACTTGGGAGGCTGAGGCAGGAGAATGGCGTGAACGCGGGAGGTGGAGGTTGCAGTGAGCTGAGATCATGCCACTGCACTCCAGCCTGGGCAGCAGAGTGAGACTCCATAACAACAACAACAACAAAAGAGGCTGGGAGTGGAGAGTGGAGGGAACAGGGTCCCTGTGTATTCTGCTTCCACTGAGGAGGAATCCAGGAAAGAGAGAATTTCACTAAAGCCACTGGGATTTTAGCAGCACCTAGAAGTGCTTCCTTCCAGTGGCCACATTGTGCTTGGAGCCTCCTGGGTGGGGTGTGCTGTATGCAGGAGCCCTGATCACTGCCCTCAGAAGGCTTGCAGTCTGCTAAAGGACACAGCACCTCCAATTACATACGAGGAGAATCCAGATTGAGGACCACATATGCTAATATTCACTTCCCTTGGGGTCCCAGCTACTTGCAGAGAGCATTGTGAATGGGTTACAAGTGGGAATTAAATGAAAGGGCCGTCTATAGAGATGTACACTGGGGCAGTTTTACCCCCTATGAGAAATTGGCAGTATTCCCCCAGAGGACATTTTTGGTCACATTTCGGTCACAACCTGGGGAGTGTGCTACTGGCACACAGTGAGTAGATGCCAATAATGCTTTGAAATATCCAACAATACACAAGACAAGATGACCCTCCTTCACAGACAGTTGTTCCGCCTCGAATACCAATCAAACTGAGGTTGAGAAATGCTGCCGTAGGAGAATGTAGCCACTTGTATAAACCATAGAAAAGCAGGGAGAGAATGAGTGCCCAACCTCTCCATCCTCCTATTCTCTAATCCCATGCCTGTACCTCCTATTGGCTGAACATAACCAGAAGTTCGAAACTGAGAGCCCATTGAGGCAACCTGTAGAAGTCGGCTTCCAGAACATCAGTCATTGATACCCTCAGAGGTTGAGGGAACCAGACTCAACCCAGAGTTCCCAATGAGCCAGGTCTTTCTCAGACAACAGGGCGGGTGCTCAGCTACCCTGTGTTGTTCTTTTTTCATCTATGCTTCTGCCGATGCTCTTTTAATGTTCTCCGTCAAAATGAGGGCAGGCCATGGGAGTGGGAGCTTTCTCTGGGTTCAGGGAAGAGAAAATGTGCAGGATGCCGAAAGAGAGCTCTGTAATGCTGCTGAAATATGGATTTTCATACAGTTCAAAAACTTCTCACCTCCCACCCGGCTTGGATGAGAACGTAAGAATTAAGGAGCTGCAACATTTTTCTAGCACAATGAACTTTAAAAATGGAATTGCTGTGCAAAGCAATGACTGATATTTCAGCAAACAGGCTAAGTACAATTGCATTATGGTTATTTCAGCTTTGACATTTCTTTGCATTTAGAATAGCATCAGCAGAGATGTTCGGAGACCAAGTTGTTCTTCCTTCTCAGAGCCCAGCTTCTTCAAGTCAGGGGTCAAAAAGCATCAACGGAAGAGACTATACTGTCATGCCATGCCCTGTGGACTCTAAATTAATCATTCCATTCTCTTCCCTGTCACTTACTGTCCCTCCTTTAATGATAGTGGCATGCCTTTAGACATCATGAAGCAGAAACTTATAATATATTAGAAGTCTATCAAATGAAGTTATTGGAAAACAAAAGTATGGCATGGAGGCAAGGAAACACAGGTTTGCTGCTCACCTAGTGGGTGCCAGGCACTCTAATTAGCTGCTTCTCATAAGTTATGTATGTTGCTAAGACCGGAAGCTTCCCCCAACTAGCCTTGCTTCCCTGTTACTATGGTCTCTGGGGCCACAAAAAGAAAGATGGTGAAGGCAAATTCCAGGGTGGTTTGCAGATTTTCAGATGACTGGTTTAACTTGGAATCCTTGTATACATCTCAGATCAGGCAACATGGAATTAAACATTAAATCCTGCTCAAAGGGTAGAATTTAGCAGAAATTTATATAGATTTAAGCCTCTACAATGTTCTATTCCATCAGCATAATCACCCACAGTTCATAATTAGCACTAAGGATATTATTAGGACTGTGGGAAGACCGTGCAGGAACATCTGGCCTTTGGCCTCATTTTGGGGTGTTTGTCCTCATGAAGTTCACCCAGAAAACTCACACAACCTTGATGGGGACCATCCAGTTGACACGTGAAAGCTGTGCCTTGGTCAAAGTGTGCCCGACTCCTTCGCATGGAAAATTCTGTTCAGAGTCTTAGGGATGCTGAGCCCCAAGCTGGCGTGAATCCCAAGGATCCTATTTCTGGCCAGCTAGCTTTGCATCAGCCACAAGCTGGTATGGAGCAACATTTTAAGGTAAATGCACATGGCTGTATTGTAGGTGGTTACATCAGTGCAATATTCATCAGGAGAGTAACTCTCAGCTGGTCCTGATGAAAATCAAAATCCATGAGGGTGAGTTGGGTTTGAGTTAGTAGCAACACTCAACTCCATTTGGGAATTCACTGAGTGCAGGACTACCTGGGGTGGGCTTCTTGCCTGACTTCTTTCCAGGAGCCAAGAGATGTAATAGATTTTGCTTCCTCCCCTCTGTACCATGTGAGTCAATTTTCTTCTTTATGGGTTTGTCAAGATCAGCAGTGACTGGGCTAATACACACTCCCACCAACAGTATATGAGCATTACTTTTTGTGGCAATTCCTCAAAGACCTAAAAACAGAAATACCATTAGACCCAGCAGCCCCATTATGTTTTATACCCAAAGGAATATAAATCATTGTATTGTAAACACACGTGCATGTGTATGTTCATTGCAGCACTATTCATGATAGCAAAGACATAGCATCAACCTAAATGCCCAACAATGGTAGACTGAATAAAGAAAACGTGGTACATGTACACCATGGAATACTATGTATCCATGCAAAATAATGAGATCATGTCTTTTTCAGAGACATGGATGAAGCTGGAGGCCATTATCCTTAGAAAACTAACGCAGGAACAGAAAACCAAATACCATGTGTTTTCACTTATAAGTGTGAGGTAAATGATGAGAACACATGGACGGACACATAGAGGGGAGCAACACACACTGGGGCCTTTCAGATGGTGGAGGATGGGAGAAGGGAGATGATCAGGAAAAATATCTAAAGGGTACTAGGTTTAATACCTGAGTGATGAACACCAGGGGTTTGTACAACAAACCCCTATGACACAAGTTTATCTATATAAAAACCTGCACTTTCACCTCTGAACTTAAAAATTTAAAACAAACACCAACAAGTGACAATACTAACTACATTTCAGTTAAACAGGTGATTCATTCATTTAACTGAAAGGATATTTCCATTTGTAATTGCCCAATGGGTTGGCCATGGGCAAGGTCTCATGGGTCAGGGGAATGACTGTTCCAGCTTTCCTGAGAATTTCAAGATTGGAGCTGGGCTATGGGGCTTATGCATGTAAAGGAAGCAAAGGAGAGGGGCACATTTCTAGTTTTTCTCTACATAGGCAACTCAACCATTTTCTTCGTGTGTTTATTTTTGCTTGATAGTTTGTTTTTGTTTTTACAATTTTATACAACCAGAAGTTGATACTCCAAAATGACTTTCTATCCCTTAGCTATTGATTGTCTGGATCCGTTTGCTCTTCTACTCACCTGGAAACATTAAAAAAATGGTGAGATGGGCTAATAGTTTGACGTCTGGTAGTGGAGTTGTCTGGGTTGGGCTGCCCAAGGGTGTCATGAAAGGTGGGGTTATGAGTCAGTTTTACTTGTATTAGCAGAGGGATGGAGATTCTAGGGGAATTCTACCTGCCCATGACCTGTCTCTGGCTCTGAGACCTCCTGTGATCTGGGGGACTACTGTGGCTAGTTGCAGAGGCTCTTTTTGCAGAGCAAGGGTAGGAGCAGAGTAGCCATTCTGTGCATTTAGAGTGAAACAATGGTAAGGGTTTATAGGTGTTCGTGGAGCAGATTGTCTGATTGCTATTGCTGTATTCCTACGATCTAGAATAATAACTGATATATAATGAGTACTTAATATACATTTAAATGAGTGAATGAAGGAATCAATGAATGAGTTGTGGGGTGAGCCCACAAAACAAGCCTTTGGGGTCATTGCTTAAGGCCATACAGCCTTTCCATGGAAGAGCTGAACTTCCAACCCTAACCATCCTGCCTCTGCTACACTGGGTTGCCTTTTGTATGTATAGGATGTTAGTCTTTCCCAATAGTGAAAAATGTCTAGCAAAGCAAAAGTGCAGGGGAGAGAGACACACATCCCTCTCACTGTTATTCCCCTAGACATTTGGCTGGTGGTGGTCTCAGACCCTGGTACGGAGTAGCTCTTTCTGATTGAAGGCACATCAGGATATGCAGCTTCATGTACATTGAAACTAGCTCTCCCTGGGCACCAGCAGTGTCACTCAGTTAAGGATGAATTGACTAAGCAATAATGTTAATTGAACTTCTTTAAACTAACCACATTGTGCAATGTGTTTGGTGACCAACAGCCATTGTTCTGCATCCTCATAGAAACTCACAAAAAGGACAGGGCTCGTGCCGTGCACAGGTTCTGGGGTGAAAAAAATATTTGGTTCTAATCTTGCTCTTCTAAGTTGTGAGAACTTAGAGTTACTTTATGTCTCTGAGCTTTAATTTCTTTATCTATGTATTATAGAGATAGATAGATAGATAGATAGATAGATAGATAGATAGATAGATAGATAGATAGATAGATAGATAGATAGATAGATAGTGAATCGATGCTCAAATACTCAAGTATATAAAAATTCTAGTGATGCAGTGATATTCTTGGTTTCAGGAAGGTGGGGTTTGCACCACCAACATCCACTTACTTCATGATTTTAAGGAAGTCGCTTAGCTCCCAGCCTGAGTGTTCTCATCTGTAAATATGAGATGCTGATATTCACCATCCTACCCTGTCTCACAAGCTAATTGCAGGGTTCTAGTGAGATGTAAAAGATGAGAAGGAGATGGAAGAATACAGCAGCAGACTCAGTCACACTTGTCTTCAGTTGAAGGAGAGGGCCATGTGCCTCAAGTAACTTAAGGAGAGAGGCTGTATATATAATTGGCCAGGATGGGAAAATATTGCTGACCCTGTGGGTTTTGTGATCTGAACTAGGCAAGTCCCTGCCTGAGGAGATAGTGTGAACAAACGCAGAGACAAAGATTTTCAATAGAGTCTTTATCACTTCATAGATGTGTGGCTTGAGAGAGTTACATCACTTCTCTGGACCTCAGTTTTATCATCTTATCTCCTTCCAGTCTTGGCATAAATGTCACCTTCTTAGAAAGCCTTTTTTATATTAATCGGCTTTATGGTGGTAACAGAAAAATCCTATCATTGGCTTACACGACGAACTTGTTTTTTCCTTGCTCACATCCCTCCTAGGTGTGGGCTTGCTGGAGGCACGGCTCTCGTCACATGTTTTCTCATTCCAGAAACAGGTGGGAGGACCAGCCCTTACCTGGGACATTTCATTTACATGGTAGAAGATAGACATGAGAGATTGAGCTAAGTGACACAAGTACATTCCTTTAGATGTTGTGTACAGCAATACCAGTTCATATTCCATTGGTCAAAGCAAGTCATATGGCAAACCTCATGTCTCTGGGGCAGGGAGGTCTCCTCAGCTAGCGGGGAAGGACTACAAGTTACCTGGCAGTGTCTGGGATGCACAGTCATCTTGGAGTGGAAGAAAAATGAATATTGAACAATAACACATACTAGCACAACTTCCCTGACTTCCCTGTTGAGAGTTGCAGTTGCTTGCTAGCAACACCTGAACTGCCTGCCGTGATTGCTGCATTAGTTTTCTCTTGTACTCATCATGTTCTATTATCATTATGTATGATTTACTTATTTAGTTTTTAAATTGTCTATCTGCACCTGGCCACCCTAGACTGTCAGCTCCATGAGGGCAGGGATATTTATCAGTGTCTCTATGACTGTATCTTCAGACCCTGGGAAAGTAGCATGAATACTTTGAGTTGATTAATTAACCAATCTTTTACATGAAGATAAACAATGGATGATGTACCAAGTGACTCTCAGGGCATTAAATCCTTCCTTCCAGGCCCAGAGCATTCTGTACCCATTAGATTTCCATCTGTCCCTGAATTATTCTCTGAGTTATTCTGAAGGTCACATTGGAGAGCTGGACTATCTGTCAGCTCCCACAATCTGATCTGCTGACAAGAATTCACCTCTCTTTGTAGATAAAATACTAGGATAAGCATTGGGACAGGCAGCGCCTACTCCATAACACAATACTTTGCTGAAAAATTGCATAAAAGTCAAATGTCCAATGTTGGAACGGTTGACTTAGGTTTTCTTTTTGTGGTAGGGAGTGAGGAGGTTTGCTTCAAGAAATCTAAAAAAAAAAAATGTAAAAATTTACCCCCCAACTTGCCTCACCTTTTACATAAAATCTTCAAAGCTCTGTTTCCAACATTCAATTTATCTTTAATTTCGTTCTTTTCATTGACACTTGAGCACAAATTTGACCAGCATAAGTCCAATGAGCATCCAATTGAGACTAAAAATGAACCACTTCCAATGATGCTTAATGATTTCCATCATTGCCTCAGGTTTATGGGCCTGCACTTATCATCAAAAATGCGAGTGGTTCCATAATTTCATTTCAATATTCAATTTTTACAGAACAGTAATGAATGACAACATGAGAAAGATTTTAAATATTTATTCATCCCAGCATATTTCCTGAGTACCCACTAAGAGGCTGTCACTCTTGCAGGCAACTGGGACCTGGGCTGAGCAGTGAGGACAGCCTCCCTGCCCTCACAGAGTTTGTAAGCCCTTTGGGGATATAATTGTGTCAATGATATTGTGCAAAGAGATGATGCAGCCAGCATTTAACTAGTGGTGGGCAAAATTTGTTATCCTGTGATAGCTCTACTTTTAAAAATCCATTAATGCACAAAGCTTAAGTTTTACAGATTTTTAGAATTTCAGCAGCTTTGAGGCTACAGGTGCTCTCTGGATACACAAAGACATAAAGATTGGTATTAAGGACATTGGAGTAAAAATATTTTAAGGATGCCCCTGAATGGCATATAAGAGGGAGAACTGCCCAGTTGAAGAAATAAAATTCAAGGACTCTCTGTAGCTAATTGTGGATTCTTTTCTCTTCACCTAAGAACATTTTTTTGGTCTGAAAATCCTGCAAGGATTATATTGCCTTAGATATAGGTGCTCTAGGATCAAGGAACACCCAGGCCTTTTCCTTTTACCACTTTCTGTGGCCTTGGTGACATTTTCTACTCTGCTGTCCCTGCTAGAAACTTTGACGTCATCTTAGGTGCTACCATTCATTCACCAAACGGTTGCTCAGACCCATCAGCTCCACCTTAGAAATGTCTTCTGCATTCACAGTTTTCCCCTCCTTCCTGCTACTGCTGCTTGGTAGAAAGAACTAAGCTTCATCCTAGAATACTGCAACAGCCTCCTGCTTCAGGTCTCAACCCAGTCCTGGCTACCCAGTGACTGCATAAACTCTAATTTTCTCTAATCTTCCATTTCACCCTCTTCTCTGGGTTAGAGAGGAAAACTGAGTGAGAATGAAAATAAAAATGTGTGTGTAAAAGTCACAGTGTCGGAGAGAAAGTAAAAGTGTGTCGGCGGGGAGAGGTCAAGTAAAAGTATGTGTAAGAAAGAAAAGAAAACTTCAAGAGAGAGAATGTAAAACTATTAACTGTGAGAATGAAGTAAACATGTATATAAGAGAGAAAGTAAAAGTCAGTGACAGAGAAAAAGAAAAAGTTTTGGGGGAAGAGAGATAGGAAGACACCATGCATGAGAAAAAAAACAAAAATGGCTTCGAGAAAAGAAAAATGGTCAGCAAGAAGGAAAGTGAATGTGAGTGGAAGGGGGAGATAGAAGGTAAAAGTGAGTGAGAGAGAGTGAAAATGGGTTGAGAGAAAGTAAATACATAGGTGGGAGAAGGAAAGGAAAAATGTGTGGAGAAGAAAGACTGGTGTCTGTTTGGCACAGAATGGTATGTAGTGAGAAAGTAGAAATAAATTTAAAGAACTCTTTTGGGAAGAGATTTTATTTGAGCTAGCCTATCATTGAATTTCAAGCTGCTTCCAATTTTCCATTATTATACCATTTTAGAGAACATTGTTGTACATGCATCAATGCAAATTCACAAGATTCTTTCAGGTAAATTCCTAGAAGTAGAGTTGCCACGTGAAAAATTATACACATTTTGAAATTTTAGACGTAGAATAGAGCTAGAGACTAAAAAGGGCCAGGCTGACCTCTAAAATTGGCTGTACCACTATTCAAGGGGGTTCTCACTGCCCTTGCCTGCCAGTACCTGAGACTATTTTTCATTTTAATCAATAAAAACATCATCTATCATATGTCAAAAATCTTACTGTTTTAATTTTCATTTCTTTGATACCCAAAGTGGAACCGTTGTTCATGCTTCCTGGCTACTTGTATTTCTTCTTTTCTTAGCTACGAATTTACCTCCTTTGTAAAGTATCTTTGGGGATACTCATTATTTTTCTCATTGATTTGTAAGGGCACTTTATGTATTAACAACATTAATCTTGGTTGGTTCTGTGCACGGCAAATATTTTCCAATTTAGATATGTGCCTTTGAATGTGCTGATGGCCTAGGATCATGAGAAAATACGATTCTTCATGTGATTAAATGTATTTATTTTTAATGGTTTTGATTTCAATGTTTTGTAAAAACATTTTTGTGCAAAAAATTTTATATTTACCTAAATTGTGGTGTCATTTTTGTTTGCTTTTGTCCTACACTGAGAGCTTTATTTCAGCTGGCATTTATTTTGGGATAAGGTTGGATATTTTTCACACTTAACCCATGATGGCAATACTATTGAATAATGATGTAACATTGTTCTGCTGCATTGATATATCTTTAGATTCTGAATTTTTATTTATATTTGTGTTTGCTTCTGGATGTTTTGCTATGTGCTACATATGTGTCTTCAGTGGCATCTGCTGTCTCCCCTCCCAATTCAGGTTAAGGAGGTGTTGTTTGCCTATATCTGATTCCCAGGGTGTCTGAAACTGCTCAAGAAGCTGGTTTGAAAGTTATTCCTTTCATGTATTCCTTCTCATCTTCCTCATGAGTCTAGCAACAAACCTTGAGGCTTTTATGCTGTTGTGGGTTTCCCCATATTTACTCCCTGAATAGTTTCTATGAGGAACACAGCACCTGTTGAAAAGAACTCTCTAGAGGTTAGAAAAGAATGATGCACAGCAATATTGGTGTTATAGATTGATAGTAACATAAGAGAAGCATCCCCCTCATGTATAGGTGGTAATGAAGGTTTGAGATCAGTCAGATTATCCAGGAATTGCCAAATAGTAGAAAGGGATTAAGAATGAATGGAACCCCAGGGAAAACAAGCAAGGAATGGGGAAGGTCCAGGAAAACAAAGTACGCAAGGATGTGGGTATAGGAGTCATACCAGTGTTTATGTGGGAAAACCTAAGCGCGTGAAGGGTTCTAGAAGGCAGGGCTAGTCAACTAGACCTCCATTCAACAAGTAGGGCCACAGGTTTTCTCAGAGAGTTCAAGGAGCAGACCGTAAGTCAACAAGCTAGAAATTGCCAATGCATAATTTGAACCTAGAGATTCAAACTTCTTTCTATCACAGATGTAGACATGAACACTAAAAGCTAAGCTTATTACACCAGATAAGCATTGACTAACACATTTTGCATAGGGGGAAAATGCACTTAGTCAAACAAACAAACAAAATCTCTGTTTAGCCATCTATTTCAAATTTTTATAGAAAATTGTGTAGGCAGCATCAATTATGCTTGGGCAAATTTAGACTAATTAATGGGTTGACTAAGATAATTATTGAAATTTGTCTATAGATGAAAAGAGGAAAGATGAACCATTTAAACTGCTTTTTGTGTGTGCCTGATGACTATTTCTAAAAGAATGAGCCCACTGGGAAGCATTTGAAATGGGGGTGGCCCAGCTCTTTGCAGGGTATGATGATAGAGTAACAAGGCAGATGTTTTAATCAATACACCAGGATTAATGCCTTAAAACGTCTAATATGCATGAATCCATATAACATACACCTTATGTAAAGAGATACTTAATTTTTCGAGGGTCAACAATGTGCGAGAATTCTTCCAGATGTTTTATGTGTTTGATTGCCTTTCATCTATGAAAAACAATGCATGAAGAAAGTATCATTATCCCCGATTTATACACGAGGCCCCCGGAGCATAGAGAGGTCAAGTAGATTACCAAGTTATACACACAGTAAGGGGAGAATTGAGTCCAATTCCAATGACCACATTCTGTGCCCTGTATCTTTTCAAAGAAGCCTCCTTTGGTGGCAATTTACTTGTGGTAATGAGGAGGCCATGGATCAAATCAGACTTAGACACACTGAGAACTGCTTTCAAAACCAAGTGTACGATATATAGTGCATCATGCTTATTTCCTTCCAGTGTTTTCTGGAAGGGTTTTCTGTTTTATTCCACAGGTGTCATCTTGGGCAATTTCTAAAACTTAGATCTACCTATAAAGGATGCAGCTTAGTCCCACAATGAAGTGTCTGTGCCAGGAGCCAAAGTGTTTCCCTTGTACCAGTTGGAATTTGTGTCTAGGCAAGAGATACCATGGGTTAATAGGGTGTAACTTGGCTTTGGACCAAGAATTCAACTAGGTCTGCTATTCACTGCTTGTGTGTTTTGGGGTGGGACATCTATTCTGTTGGATTCAACTGATAGAAACCCAACTAAAAACAAAAAAACCTTAATCCAAAGAATAATTTCATGGTTCACATAATTTAAAAACTCAGGGGTGGCATTTGCCATATGTCTATCTTCATTTCCTTCCTCTCTCCCTCTCTCCCCTTCCCCTTCCCACTCACGTCACTGCTTTTCTCTTTGTTATTTTCATTTGCTAGTGAGTCCCTTCAAGAAATTGGAAAGGTGGTCTGGAGATACTTCTAGTCTTTAATGACAGGCTCTTATTGTCCTTCCTGAAGTCACATACCTACCCCTGTGAAAAGAAAGTTGGGGGGCTGCTTGGCAACCTATCAGGATAACACGGAGGAGAGTGACAATTCACAAAAGCAAGGGGCGTACAGAAGACAAAACGATAGCTATTCACTACAGAGTGGTCCTTCCATAAATGGCTCTTACGATTTTTCAATTGCAAATTAACCCGCAGTCTCCCTAAAAATTACAAAATCTCAAGCCATTCAAAGTTCATGCCCATTTTCAATTTGAAGCAAACAGTCTGGTCTTTGTCTAAGCACTTTTGGCAAAGTTTAAGAGTATTTATTCCATTAATTTTTGAGATAGAAATAAATCAGAGTGGGTCTCTTCCCTGGAGATTTTCTTGAACCGCTACCATGATTTTCCACAGTAGTGTGGAGATGCCCTAGGTATGTCTGATCAATGGCGAAGAAGGCAGTGTTGTCGCAGCTGGCTACTGGAGACTTTACATCACATAAACCACAACCTTACCCTCCCATTCACCAGCTGTGGTGAGGGTTTGTCACTGAGGGACATGTGTTTATACATGGTTCTAAGCAGATGAATAAACAGGTGCCTCTTCACATGGATAGTTCTCCAAGATTTATTTCATGGAGGTGAGAAGAACCTGACTTTTCTGTTTATCTCTAGTGCAGGTAGTTGAGTTAATGATGGGCCACAGTTTACAGCATTCAATCACATTGGTACACAAAGCACTCCTGCTTGTTTCTTTTATTGAGTAACCCCCTTCTCTCCTTACTCTCTGTTCCCATGTCCCTCCCCAACCCCACTCCCCATTTAATGCATTTAATTTACACTTCTTTGTTTGTGTTCAGGAAAAATGTGCTTTGTTAATCTGAGTATTTTAAATGTACACAGATAAATCATTTATTGCTCATTCTACCTCATCCTTTTTTTTCATTCAGTACTATTTTTTTTAACTTCCATCCAGATTACTGTTTGTACATTTCATACATTACTTCTAACCTTTGCATCGTAGTCTACGCTTTTCTCATCAATTCCCCCGTAATGGGTGAGCAGACTGTCTCCAAATCACCACTACTGCCTATGACATTCTGATACACTTTCATCCAGAGGGCTCTGTGAGAAGTTCTCTGGACTATAAATCGGAGTTTGAATGTCTGGGTTTATATTAGATTAGTTGGGCTAAATAAAACAGATTGTTTTGCAAAATGCCTGCACCAGTCCATGCTCCCGAGCTGCAGGTGAGTTTCTAGAGCTCCACAGCTCTGCCCTAGAGTGGCACTACCTAACTTTCGTCTTTGTTTGCCAACCTATTCAGTGTAAATGACTGTACGTTGTGTTCATCTTCATTTCTCTGATAGCTGATGAGTTTAAGCATCAATCCAATGCTCCTTAATAGTTTGCATTCCCTCTTCTTTATTGTCTGTTCACATAACACCTACATGTTTCTTGGAGAAAGGGTTCTTGTGTTTTCTATTAAATTTTCACGAGTTGCATTTATATCCTGGATATTACTCGGTTGTTGATTTAAGACATCACAAGTATCTTTTCCCAATCTGTGTTCTGTTTATTTTATTGAACATACATCCATAATTTTTATATGATAAATTCCTCAGTGCTTTGATTTATGATGTGTGTCTTTCACGTCTTAAGTCCTCCACCCTTAAGTCACAAGTATAATCTTCTATAGCTTCTCTTAATAACTTTATAGTTTCACTTTTTATGCTTTGTTATTTGATCCATTTGAAATCTATATTTGCATGTTTTATTTTTTTCCATAGGGTGACCCAGTATTTCCAACATATCTACAAATCTGTCCATCACCTTTTTATTGATGTGCAATTTAACCTTTATTACATGATATATTTTTATATTTTTATTGGCCTTTCTCAGAGCTCATTATTCAATTCCACTATTACTATGCCTTTTGTTCTGTTTCAGTATTGTATTGGGCAAGTCACCATCCGTCATCTTAGCTGGTCATGGATTTTTATTCTTTCTTATAAATTTTAAACTAAGTCTCTCTAATTCTTATAGGAGTCCAATTAGAATTTTTACAAGATTGCATTGAGTTTATAAATTAATTTAATAAAAATATAGCATATTTATTATATCATTGTATCCTATCCAAGATCATAGAATGCCTGGATTTGCTGAGTTTTTTTCATATCCATTATCTTATCAGATTATTTAAGAAGTTGTCTTCATATAGGTCTTAGGAGTTCTTGACTGTTGATTCTTAGACATATTATAGTTTTCGTTATCATAGCATATGGTATCTTTTTTAACTGTGTTTTTTAGTTACTTATTGACCATGTAGAAAAATGCTGTTGATTTTCTGGAGTTGATATTATATCTAGCTACCTAGTAAAACTTTTATTGATTCTAATAGTTTGTTGACTATTAGAATGCAGGTGAGTTTCTAGAACTCCACAGCTCTGCCCTGGAGTAGCACTACCTAGCTTTCTGTGTTGCATTCTCTGTATATGTGATTGTATTATCTGCAAATAATGACAATCATATCTCTTCCTTTCTAATATTTACACCTCATTCTGATCCTTTTCTCTTTCTTTGATAAGCAGAACCAGGGATATAGGGACCTTTGTCTTTTCCTCAATATTAAAGGGAGTATTTCTAAAGTTTCTCAAAAATGTGTACTATTTACTGTAGATTTTAGGTATAACCTTTAACAAGTTAAGAATATTATCTTTTATTCTTAGTTTGCTTAAAGATTTTAATCAGAAGTAGAGGTTGAACTTTATCAGTCTTTTATCAGTCAATTAATGATGTGATTTTTATTCTAAGACTCGACTTGCTTTTCTATTAATAAAAATATTTCTTCATTTGAAAATAATGCATCTGTTCTCTTCTGTGACTATAAAGTCTCTAAATAATAATTTTAATTTTTTCATTTTACAGTGTTTCTATCACATGTACATATACAGAGTTTAGGTCACTCACACTAATTAAGGAAAGAGATAACTTACAAAGATATAGAAGATAATTTTAGGTTTCTTGGTGTCCATGTTAGCAAGTTTCCACTTTTCTGAACATTTCACTTACTGTAGAGCTTCTTAGGTAGCATTTTACAAGGTGTTTTGCTAGTTTAACATGTAATTTTCTAAATAAGTGTTAGAATTCTGAGGCTCAAAATTCAAAACACACAAAAGAGTACAGGCATACCTCATTTTATTGTACTTTGCTTTATTGAGCTTTACAGATATTGTATGTTTTTACAAATTGAGGGTTTGTGGCAACGCTGAATCGAGCAGGTCTATGAGGCACTACTTTTTTAACAGCATGCATGTGCTCACTTTATGTCTCTGTGTTACATTTCAGTTATTCTGTTAATATTTCAAATATTTTCATTACTATTATATCTATGACAGTGATATGTAATAAAGTGATCTTTGATGCTGTAATTGTTTGGGTTTGCAACAAACATTGCCTTTCTAGCAATGAGCAAACGTAATGGGTAAATGTTGTATGTGTTCTGTCCACTGACCATCATCCATTCTCCTGTCTGTCTCCCTCTCCTGGGCCCCCATATTCCCTGAAACAAAACAATATTGAAATTAGACCAATTAGTTACCCTACGATGGCTTCTAAGTGTTCAGGTGAAAGGAAGAGTCACAGGTCTCTCACTTTAAATCCAAAGCTAGATGTGATTAAGCTTAATGAGGAAGGCATGCTGAAAGCCAAGATAGACAGGCACAAAACTGGACCTCTTACACAAAGCAGTTAGTTAACTTTGAAATGCTGTTAAAGGAAACTAAATATGGCCTGAGAAGGACTCTGTATTTCTTTTTCTTTCTTTTCTTTTCTTTTTTTTTTTTTTTGAGATGGAGTTGATCGCTCTGTCGCCCAGGCTGCAGTGCAGTGGTGCAATCTTGGCTCACTGCAAGCTCCATCTCCCAGGTTCAAGCCATTCTCCTGCCTCAGCCTCTTGAGTCCTTTTGGATGAAGTGTAACCTAGCTTAATAGGCGGACAAAACTGAAAACCTAACTAGTAGTATGCACCTGTAACAATAGCTAAGTCTTGGCCAATCCCAGTGGCCGTACTTCAACCATTCATATACTGCTGAGAGTTCAAACTGTGTTCAAATAATGCATACACCAAGCTGTAACCAATCCAGCCATTCTGTACCTCACTTTCAATTTCTGTGTATTATTTCCCTATTTTTTTGTTTATAGATCTTCTTCCACCACGTGACTGTGCTGGAGTCTCTGTGAATCTGCTGTGATTCTGGGGGCTGCCCAATTTGTGAATCGTTCATTGCTCAATTAAACACCTTTAAATTTAATTTGGCTGAAGATTTTCTTTTATCAATGCAAATGGAAAGTTCTTGAAAAAAAATGAACACAGGAATAAACCAGGAATATTTACCTATGTATACATATATTTATATGTATTGAAAGATATAAGAGATATTATTATAACTATTTATAAGTATAGGTATTTAAACTAATATAGAAAAAAAACACTTTTACATGTAAATGTCTATCTGAGATGTAAACAATATCTAAAAAAGGAAACAAAGACACACACAAACATACAGATGCATTTAATTTCTCCTAACTTGTTGCTATTCTTGTGGGCCTTGTTGCTAACTTCTGTGAGTGAAGACGGTAGAACAGGCTATGGGAGTCTTTCATTGCCAGCTCCATGTGACCTTCCCTAGGGTCAAACCCAGATGAGGGATTTAACCAGACCCAGCCTAAGTGCCTTCACCCAAATGTGAGATTGCTGACCACTTCTCAAAAGATTTTCAGTCAAGATTGGTTCTCTTATCAAACATGTGATGTGGATATGGATCATTGTGTTTCCGTTTGAGTAGGAAAAGAAGAGTCTTTCTGGGTAGGGGAAGAAAGCCTAGGTTTGTTTCCTCAGGATAAGCTGGGGAATTGAAAGTGTGGGTTGAGCAAAATGGTACCAGGGAAAAAAAGAATCTGGCCAGGATGGATGTGCATTGAGTGCAAAAAGTGGCTTTTGGTAGCAGGCAAATGGCCCTTTGTGTGGAAGGCTACACACACTGCTATCAGCTGGCTCTGGCTGCTTCTAGCTGGACTTACAGAATCCTGCTAGTTTGGTTCGATGAACCCCTGGATTAAAAACTCCCGTTTGCCAGGTAACTGAGAATTGTTTCACACCTATAAGAAGCGTGATAAAACGTGTGTGGCTTGACCTGTACTACTGAATTCCAAAGTAAAAGTCCAGCAGAGAAAACTAGATCAGAGGTTACTTTGCCAGTGCAGGTGGATAGATAAGGCTATAACCTTAATGGGTCCTCTCTGAGGATCCAGGCAGGTCTAAAGTGGCAGATGTTAAATGTGCATAGGCAAGCCGGGAAGGAAAACAGAGCCCTGAGGCACTTGGCATGGTATCTGGCCTTATGTTCCTTCACAGCACTGCTTGTTTTCTGCCCAGGCTTTGCATCTAAAGGTGAAGCTGGGGAGTGTACAGCCATAGAAGACGGATGTCTGGGTCGGATACAGTGGCTCACACCACTATCCTAGCACTTTGGCAGGTTGAGGCAGGAGGATCACTAGAGCTCAGGAGTTTGAGACCAGCCTGGGCAACATAGTGAGACCTTGTCTGTCTTAAGAATAAAAATGTTTTTTGTTTTGTTTTGTTTTGTTTTGTTTGTTTGTTTGTTTGTTTTAAAAGACCCGTGTCTGTTCTTAAAAGCTCAGGAATGTATAGCTCACATAAGACGTGAATGCGAGACCATGTGATCTTACTTGCTTACTAGGCTTTTGGTGCCTACATTCTCACATAAATAGCCAGGCTACTCTCTGTGCTGTCTCCTGAGAGAGGAGTGGAAAGTCTCCCAAGTGCTGAGACAATAAATGTCCCCTCTACCCAAAGTCTAGCATACACTGGGTTTTCTTACATACCTGTGATATGCTCCAGACAACAGGAGTGAAGCAGTCATATTGCTGATACATAGAGAGTTTGAGTGGTCTAGACAGAAGATCAAACCAGCCGCAACATTCCCTTAAGCCGAAGCCTAATCCACAGCAAGATCCTAACTCTCTTCAATTCCATAAAGGCTGAGAGAGGTGAGGAAGTAGCAGAAGAAAATTTTGGAGCCAGCAGAGCTTTGTTCGTAAGGTTTAAGGAATACGTTTTCTTCATAACAGAAGTGTAAGGTGAAGCAGCCAGTGCTTATGTAGAAGCTGCAGCAAGTTATTCAGCATGTGTAGCTAAGATAATTGATGAAGGTGGCTAAACTAAACAGATGATTTTTAGTGTAGACAAAAGTCGGAAGAAGATGCCATCTAGGGCTTTCGTAGCTAGAGAGAAATAAATGTCTGGCTTCAAAGCTTCAATGGACAGACTTGCTGTCTTGTGAGGGGCTAATGCGGCTGGTGACTCTGAGTTGAAGACAGTGCTTATTTACCATTCCAAAAATCCTGGGACTCTTAAGTATCATGCTAAATCTATTCTGCCTGTGCTCTATAAATGGAACAACAAAGTCTGGATGACAGTACATTTGTTTACAGCAGGATTTGCTGAATATTTTAAGCCCACTATTGAGACCTACTCCCCAGAAATAAAAGATTTCTTTCTAAATATTACTGCCCATGGACAATGCACATGGTAATTCAAGAGCTACTATTGAGACCTACTCCCCAGAAATAAAAGATTTCTTTCTAAATATTACTGCCCATGGACAATGCACATGGTAATTCAAGAGCTCTGATGGAGATGTACAAAAAGATTAATGTTGTTTTCATGCCTGCTAACACAATATCCATTCTATAGACCATGGATCAAGAAGTCATTTTGACTTTCAGGTCTTATTTAAGAAATACATTTTGTAAGGCTACAGCTGCCATAGATATTGATTCCTCTGATGGATATGGGCAAAGTAAATGGGAAACCTTCGGGAAAGGATTTGCCATTCTAGATGCCGTTAAGGACGTTCATGATTCATGAGAATGTCAAAATGTTAATAACAGGAGTTTCGGAGAAGTTGATTCTAACCCTCACAGATGACTTCAAGGGGTTCGAGACTTCAACGGAAGAAGTCATTCCACATGTGGGGGAAATAGCAAAATAAATAGATACGAAGCCTGAAGATGTAGCTGAACTGCTGTAATCTCATGATAAAATTTTAGCAAATGAAGAATTGCTTCTTATGGACAAGCAAAGAAAGTGGTTTCTTGAGATGGAATCTTTTATTGGTGAAGATGATGTGAACACTGTTGAAATGACAAAGGATTTAGAAAATTATGTAAACTTATTTGATAAAGTAATGGCATGGTTTAAGAGGATTGATTCTAATCTTGAAAGAAGTTCTACATTTGGGTAAAAGGTTATCAATCAAAGAGCATCTCATGCTGCAGAGTAACCTTCTGTGAAAGGAAGAGTCCATTGATGCTGCAAACTTCACTACTGTTTTATTTTTAAAAACTGCCACAGTCACTCCAACATTCAGCAACCAGCACCCTGATCAGTCAGCAGCCATCAGCATCAAGACAAGACCCTCCACCGACAAAAAGATTACAACTTGCTGAAGGCTCAGATGATCCTTAGCATGTTTCAGTAACAAAGTATTTTTAAGTAAGTAATGTTCATGTATTTTAGATATAATTCTGTTGAACACTTAATAGACTATAGTGTACACATAACTTTTGTAGATCTCTTGTTTAGTACCTTGTTTTAGTCACTGCTCAATATATCTTGGAAGTCACTTGATTACATAAAGAGCTTTTTAAAATGACTATGATTTCGTGATATGAATGAAACTTGGTGGATTTACCCGTCCCCTGCTAATAGGTATATAAGTAGTTTGCAGTCATTTGTTCTTATAAGCATTATTTCATGCATGTGTGAGTATGTTAGTAGGAAAAATTCTTAGAAGTAGAATTCTTGGTCCCAAGGTAATTGAAGATATAATTTTCGTAGATTTGTTAAATTATCTTCTCTACATAGATTGTATCACGTCTCAGCTCTTACAGAAATACATAAGAGTGCTTGTTTTCTCTACATCCTTACAACAAAGTATACATTTTTAACTTCTCCTGTCTAAAATGTGAAAAAATGTATCTCAGTAAAATTTCATTTTATATGTCTGGAATTTGAGCATCTTTTCAAATGCTTATGAGTCATTTATATTTTTTCCCCTTCAAACTATCTCCTGTGCCAATTTTTTGTTGGCTTATTAATAAGGTTTGTTTTTTATTGACTGATTTGTGGTACTTCTTTCTATATTAGGAAAATTACGAGTTATGCTTTTTTCAGTTTAAAGTTTTTGACTTAGTATATTAGTCTCTTCTTATGCTGCTAATAAAGACCTACCTAAGACTGGGTAATTTATAAAGGAAAGAGGCTTAATTTACTTACAGTTCCGCATGGCTTGGGAGACCTCACAATCATGGCAGAGGCAGAGGAAAAGCAAAGGCACAACTTACGTTGTGGCAGGCAAGAGAGCTTATGCAGGGGAACTGCCCCCTTTATAAAACCTTTATAATTAAAAAATAAATAAATAAATCGTGAGACTTATTCACAACCCACCCCCATGATTCAATTACTTCCCATCAGTTCCCTCCCATGACACATGGGGATTGTGGGAGCTATAATTCAAGATGAGATTTGGGTGGGGACACAGCCAAACCATATCACTTAGCTTTATAGTAATTTTAGCTACACAGATTTTTAAAATTTGTAATTCAATATATTTTATCCATCTTTCCTTTCATGGCTTCTGGGTTTTGTATCACACTAGGCTTCCTTCACTCCAAGTGTATAAATAAATAGTAGCCTCTCTTATTATTTTTATCCATTCATTTTTTGCATTAAACTTTTGAGCATTTGATCCATCCGAAGTTTACCTTTGTGTGAGCTATAGTTCCAGCTGCATTTTTTTTCCTATATGGCTACTCAGCACTGTTTACTAAATAGTTGATCTCTTTTCCTACCAATTTATATTCCACTTTTATTATATCCTAAATCCATGCTGTAATTTTATCTACTTCTAAGTTTTGACTGTATTCCTTTGTGTACTAGCATACTAGAATTATACAGTTTTATTTATTGAAATGTAAAATATGCTTGAATATCATAGATAGCTCATCTACCCCCCACACCCACTTTCACCCCATGTAATACTCGTCCTTTTCAGAGTTGTTTAATATTGTTGGTTGTTCATTTTTCACATAAAATTTAGAATTATCTTGTTGGTGTTTTTATTTTCATCACATTAAATTGGAATTAACCTATGGAGTGCTGACATCGCATTGTATAATTTTTTTATATTTTTAAAAATCTATCCAAGTTCTATGGGCACATAGTTTAAATCATCAAAGTGTTCTTTGGCATATGATAGGAATAAGTGTAGACTCCAGCTCCTCTCACCCAGTTGCAAACACTTTTCACCTGGTTATAATTATGCAAAACACGTATTTCTGAATTAGCTACCTTTATTGGTACTTGTGACTTTTCCACTTTACCATTATCTATTAATGGTTTTGCTTTCCCTGTACTCCCCACCCATCACTCACGCAGGCGTCCCTTCCACCTACCTTCCCCATCCTCCCAATAAAGTTATATCCTAATTTTGGCTAGATCAACATTCAATGTTTACACTATTTTGACTATGTAAATGCTATTCAAAACTGAACCATGCAGTAAATTATGATTATTTTCCCTTCTTGCACAACTATTATGTTTTCCCTGAAGCTAATATTTGACTTGTTTATGGTTTGTTTGCTTCATTTTTATGTTTTTATTACTAATGCAACCCCAACACTTTGCCAATTATCTAAAGCTCTACTCAAGATATTCAGATGCTTCAGTTATTTTTTCAATTTCATCCTTCTACAGAAAGCTCTCCCAGAGCTGCTGGCTTGCTCTGTGCTGGTGTTGTGCTCTCTCTGTGCCATCCTCTGGAGTCTTCCTCCACCTTCACTCTACCTGCAAGGAGGGTATTATGTTTTACTTCTGCTGTGTTCCTGCTTCTGTCACCAGTGACTCCATCCCCACTTTTTTTTTTTTTTTTCCTGCCTTGTCTTATAGGTGCACTTTCTTTGGTAGCTTCCTAAGAAAGTGTTCACAGCAGGTCAACGTGTGAAAACCTTCCATCATTGACTCTCACACTCAAGGAAGAATTTGACTGGAAATAACATTCCTTTACTACTTTGAAGGTGCTGTTCCATTACATCCTGGCATCCAGTGTGGCTTTTGAGAAAACTGAAGCTATTCTGATTCCCAAGTATGAATTTCTCCCAATTCCCTGACCAAACTTGTATGATATGATCAGTGTCTGCTCCTCCGTTATCTACCTTAATGTGGATTAATTTTTATCCATTTATTTGGTTGAGCACATGGTGGGCTGTTTCATCCTGGCAGTACTCATTCTTCATATCTAGGGAATTTTCTTGACCTCTTTTGTTGGTTATTCTCTCCCTTCATTTTCTCTGCTTTTCTTTTTCTGGAACTTTAGTATTTGGATGTTGGAACTGCTGGATTGGTTCTACAATACCCACACTTTTGTTATTGTCCAGATCTTCGGATGTTTTGCTTTGCCTTTCGAGAGATTTCCTCAGCTTCATCCGCTCACCCTTTTATTGGCTTCTAATATATACTGTCATATTTTTAATTTCCAAGAGCTCTTTATTGTTTTCTGAATGTTCCTTGGTTTCTAATATTTTGCTCACAGTTTTGCAATATGGTCTCTTATCTCTCTGGGGGTGTTAGTTATAGGCTTTTTTTTTGTTAAATGTGTGTGGGCTATTTTTTAGTTGTCAACAAGTCCCTCCAAATTGCTTTGTTCTGCTTGTTTGTTTTTATCTCTATCTTTCATGTTTGATACTTTCTCCAGATATCTATCTGATGAGAAATGTTGAAACCTAGACTAAGACAAGTCTAGTAGGGAGAGGGTAGATTAGATCACAATTAAGGAAATCGATAAATTGATCATTTATTTAAGCAATGCGAGATCAAGAAAGTGATGGTGATCCTCTACTTTTGTAATTCACCAAGATCAGAAACACATGGTAGGAGCAACAGAGTCAGGGTTATTTTCACATAATTCCCTGGTCTGCGTATTTCCTAAGTCTATACCCTCAAGCCTAGGAACCACAGTTGGTGTGTACTCAGGCCCATGGCTAGTCTGGAGATAGAGTCAACTACTCAGCAACTACTGAGTCTTACTGAATACCAAGGTCTGTACTTAGGCTCTGAAGATCCAGTAGTAAGAACAACATGATCCCTGACTCTTAGGTGCCATTGCCAATGGAAGAGACTGGTAGGCATGCACATGGTGGTCCAATAGTGCTAGTGAAATAGGAGTTTGTACAGAAATCAGTGTGAAATACCGAAGGAGAGAATTAGTGATAGTTGCATGGATTGGTGACATTTGAACCTGTTGCTGGAAAATGAGTAGGAGTTTACCAAAATGCAACAAAGATGCAGGAGGATACATTACAGTGCACAAACAACATGGAGAAATGAGTGGGAGTATGAATGTGTCCAATGTGGGGAGTGGGCAGGAAGAAGTTCTAGCTGGACTGGAAGTGGCAGATTACTATTAGTGAAGCAGCCTCTGTGAGTGGTTAGAAAGATCTCTGTGCCTTTGTCTAATGCACAATGTACCATTCATGAGGGGAATGTATGAGAGCATCAAGATTCCCTTTGGAGGTCAATTGTCTCACCGTCTCTGTACTGAGCAATGATGTTCCCAGTCATGGTACAGATTAATCCCCATGTGACTTGATGTGTAATATTTCCGAGCAGCCAATTAATTCTGTTAATCACATTAGTGAAATTAGCAAGATGCTCCTCTGATTAGGGGGCTGAGGTTAAGATGCTCTTACACACTTGTGTTTACTGAAAAATAAGGTCCCTCTTTCTAGGACCTGTTAAAATCTGCCAACAAGGGACTTGAGATTTAGCCCAAAGACCCCACCTGTTCTCTCTCTCTTTAACTACTACTGATTCTTGTACAAGGATACATCTGCTACTCTGTTAGTGTGTTTGGATTTCAGAGAAGACTTAGAGAAGGAACCTTGAGAGGTGTGTCCTGCTCAGCAGCTTGGAACCTTTTGTTGGGAAGGCAATGGAGAGTATTGCAAGCTAGACAGCACTGCGTTAAATCCTGGCTCTAGCATTTTCTAGCTGCATAGCCTTAAGCAGATGTGTATTTGTTTTGTTTTTTGTTTTCTTTTTTGTAATCTCTATGCCTCAACTTTCCACATCTGTAAGATAAAGATTGTAATAGAACTTACTTCATAGGGATATTAAGAGAATTAAATGTGTCATCTATTATATTTAAATGTTGGAATGATATCTGACACATAGTTAATACTCAATAACTATCTTCATTATTACTATTGATTCAGAGATCTATTAGAGAATCAACATATTTGGAGGAGCAGGACACATTGGTGGTGTACCTTATGGTGATGAATCAGACCCAAACTAGTTGTTTAGTTGTGTGTCCATACTTTATTTCAGACGTGAAATCTAAGTATTGCACACTGCTCTGTCTGCTTTTCTCGCTGGACCGTGATGCCGTGAAGACAGGGAGCATGTCTATCCTGTCTCCTGTTGCATCCTCAATACCTAGTGTGGAGCTTGGGACATACACAGTGCTCAGTAAAGACTTGCTGGATTAATTGAAAGAGAACTGAACTTGGAGACAAACAGCTGGTTTTCAATCCTGGCTCTGGGCCTCACTAACTGAGCAAGTCACTGAAGCCAAACCTCACTTTCATCCATCAGCAAAATGAAAACATGATTTCCGTTTCAGTGAAAAAATTCTGTTAAAAGATGTCATATGAAAGTAACTCAGAGTAGACATACAATAAGTTTGTTTACTAAATGAATAATTTTATTTGAAAAAAATGAAGATTCAGAGTCAACACCTAATAGATTATAACTGCATTTATTATTATTATTTTACCTTTATGAGTGTACAAATCATATGTAAAGATATTCACTTTGTAAATTATAACATCAGGCAATACTATGTGCATTTAGACTGGTGGTTGTTCCCTGCCACTCCAGCACACTGGTCTTAACAGTGCAATGTATGTATTTGCAGACTTCATCCAATGCACTTCCAACACATATATATGTATCTGTAAAATCTATTGTCATTTTCAAATTTTTTCTTTGACCTAAGTGACATTTGGTAATATTCTAAAACTTAGGTTTTTTTCCACTTGTCTCTATTTCTTAGAGAAATTTTCAACTTAGTTGCTATGTATTTACCCAATTCTTTTTATTACATGATATTATCTTTCACACAAGGGATATACCATAGTTATTCAGTCATTAATTCATCAATAGATGTTTAGGTTGTTTATAATATTTAGCAATTGCAAAAAAAAATGCTCTTGATAGCTATCTGTCTAGAAGTAATGCTTCAGATATAGCTCTTGCCAAACTGATCTCCTAAGTGACTCTACCAACTTACATCTCTGACTTCTGCCAGTGATATGAGTGTCTATTTCCTCTATCTTTTTCTACACTTAATATTACAAAAAGAGTTTTCCGCCAATCTAATGAGCCAAAATGACATCTCATCTTATTAATACAGAAGTTGAACATCTTCTCAAGTGTTGTGATAGACACTTTATGTATGTCCTTATTTAATCTTGAGACAACTCAGTGAGTAAACTGTTACTACCTTCATTTTAGAGATGTGTAACCAGCGGCCTAGAACAGTCGTGACATTCCCATAGCCCATGAGGTGAATAATGATAACATGTTCACACACAGGAATGCAGGTATCTCCTGACAAATGTGCTACGGTAGAGTAAAGAAGTATTAGGGACTGAAGGTAGAATAAAAATCATGAATAAGAATATTGGTGGTAGACAGGTGCAAATGTAGAGTTTCCAAATTGTCAGCCATCTGCCAATGGGTAAAGCATTTAATTTCTTGGGAATATCAGTTATGGCTTCTATAAAATCAGAATGAAATTTCTCTCATGGTGTTACTGTAAGAATTAAAGGAGATAATGTACCCCTGTACATAGGCAGCTTTCAAGAAATGTTAGCTGTTCTTTTGAAGTGAAAAAATAAAATCTTCCTGGCACATGGAAAGCTGTTGCTTATGAAATGGTTAAAACAGAGTTCTGCCAGGGGCAGGGACACTCAAGTTTCTGTCCCTGGCAGAGCTCTGAGGCTTCTGCTTGGTGGAGCATTCGTTTCTGCTTTAAACCTAGTACAGGAGATTATTCTTCCTTCCCTGAGGGATGGTGAGGAATAACCAGACTGGCCAATCTTACTGAGTCCTCATAAGCCTCCTGTTAATAGGCAGGGTAGTTATCTGTATATGCGGTTTACAGAGGAGGCCACTGAACTCAGGGGGAGGAAGTGATTTCTGGCAGTACCTGCAATCTTTGTGTTGCCCTTGATCTGGCCACCCCCAATGGCCATGGAATAGGCTATGGATCTGCAGCTCCAAACGCTGCCTGAGCCAAGCCCGCTTCAAACTTTGCCCTGCCACGAGGACCCCAGGTAAGTGCACTCAACCTCTTTATACAGGGCCCTATCACTGCAGGGCCATTCTCAGGCATTAAATACTTGGCCCCATCAACCATTCACTCTTAACTAATCTGGTGCCTCCCTGAGGCCATGAGGCCCTTTTATTCCCCAAAAGTTAGCACTGATGGTGGCCCCCACAATAGCTCTATTTGGCCATTGCAGAAATGTTCGTGGACAGCTAGCTGTCTAGAAGTAATGCTTTAGATATAGGTCTTGCCAAATTGTTCTCTTAAGTGGCTCTATCAACTTACATCATATGTATTGTAACTTTTATTTTATAGGCTCTGGGGTACATGGACAGGTTTGTTATATAGGTAAACTGCATGTTACAGGGTTGATGTACAGATTATTTTACCACCCAGGTAATAAGCGTAGGACCCTGTAAGATAGTCTTTTGATCCTCACCCTCCTCCCTCCCTCTACCCTCAAGTACTCCCCGGTGTCTGTTGCTCCTTTCTTTGTGTCCCTATGGACTCACAATTTAGCTCCACTTATAGTTGATAACATACATTATTATTCAGTTTTCTATCCCTGTGTTAGTTCACTTAGGATAATGGCCTCCAGCTCTATCCATGTTGCTGCAAAGGACAAGATCTCGTTTTTTCTGTGTGTCTGCATATTTTTGTTGAGTACTTATTTTGTGCCAGGGACTTTAGTAACAGCACCTTATTTACTAGCTATATATGACTTCAGGCAGGTGCATTAACCTCCTTTTCCCTTGGTTTCTTATCTGCATAATAGGGATTAACAGCAGGGCTCACTTTCCATGGTGAGTGGGAAGAGTCAATGGGATAGAATTCATACATCAAACATTTAACACAGCACTGGGTGCATTCTGAGAGCTCAACAAATACTTACCATTGTTGATATGCTGCTTTTATTCCCCCAGTCACCTTATGTTGTAGGTTGATAGTTGGCCCCATTTTACAGAGGGAGCAATCGAGCAGAGTGATCAAGTGGCAGCCAGTCAGTGGAGAAATAGGCATCTATACCAAGTCTAGATGGTATAAAAGCTGCAGAGTGAGGACAAACATGGCTTTTGGCATCAGAGTCATTCATGATAATGTTGGTTAAGACTTGGCCAGTGTTGTTTGGGTGTGGTCGTAGCACTCTAGTTTTGTATATTGATGTCTTTGTCATGCAAGATGCTATCCTTGTGGAAATCCACACACACTCTCTGCTGGTGTCTGTTTGCCAAGGATTCAAAAGCATTCTCACTGTTGGACACTGGTGTGGTGAAAGCTCCCAATGAAGGCAACGTCAGGCTCAAGTCCTGGATATTTCAAGTGAACACAGCCTGTCTGATTTATTTCCCTCACTCACCCTCACTGGTCTTCAGGGAGAAAATGCAGATGCCTGTCTGCTCATCTTTTGTTTTCCAAGTGGGTCTGGCTCACCTTCTCCCGACCTGCCTCCCTGGCCAGGTGAACTGTCTTCCTTCAGCGTTCACACTGATCTCTATGGAAACTGGCCACCTGGACAGAGAGAGGGCAGCTGCAGAGAAGAAGCATTCCAGAGTGGCAGCGTGCATGAGAATGGTAGGAGAGGAAGGTTGCTCACTGGACACCTCAATGCCACACTGTGTGCACCCTTCACCCCCATTCCCTTGCACAGCCATTGACCCAGTTTACAGAAGAAGAGACTGAGGCCGAGGGAGGGCATGTGCCTGCCCACATGGAAGCAGTGAAGCTGCGATGATGACAGCAAATGCATGTATAGAATTCACTGTGAGCCAGACCTCCTGAGGCATCTTGTATTTATTAAGGCATTTAATTCTCACAATCACCCCTTGAGGTAGGTACTATTGTAATCATCCCTATTTTAGAGATGAGGAAACTGAAGCACCTAGAGGTTACTTGCCCAAAGTTACATAGCTAGTAAAGGCAGAGCTAAAATACCAACTCGAGTTTTTCTCTGAATTGTGGTGCTCACCTGTTTACCAGGTAAATGCACACCCAAAGCCAAAACACACTGCCCATCATGTGCTAGTCCCCACCTACTCCTGGTTTCCAGGTAATTGATTGACTAAAAGACTTAATGGTTCCTTGTCAGCTCTGCCTGTGGTCTTCAGAAAGAAGATCAAGATCCCTGAGAGAGATGGCTCACTGCCGGGCTGGGAAGGACTGCAGTTGAGACCCAGCAGCATACCCGCATTTGATTACCCAGTCCTGCAAAGCAACAGTGAGCTTGTGGAGCAGGCCAGTCCAAATGCTTCTGCTTGATTTTCTAGCGTCAAATTAGGCTGTTGAATAGGCCAGTAGCGATTTCATCAGTTTCTCAACCTTTGGCCTCCTGCAATGCTGCCCGCTGTTTACTAAGCAAATGAGCTCCCAGAACCAGTCCCGCTTTAGTAATGCAGCAGGGCAACATGGCGTAGGGAAGATTACAGGTATTAGAGGCCATTTAGGATCATTTAGAATCGAGCTGTTTTCCAAGCAGGCAATTAATCCAGTTGCATTAAAAGGAGCTGCTGAGGCTCCCATAACTCTCCCTGCATTAAGAGGGGGGATTTGGGAGGCTCTGCTAAATGACTTGCATAACTAGCTCTGCGGCATCTTTATTGGGGGTGTAGACTGTGGGCCTCTCCCTCGTGAGCTGTAGGTCTGCTTTGGGAAGAAAATGTCGATATTGAAAGGATTGGGTTTATACCTGGAGCCCATGGCTGGTCAAACCTAAGCACCTCCCAGGGTCATGGGAGAGATGTTGGGGGAATGGTTTCAGGTCTAAGGATATGGATGTGACACAAAGAAGCACATGTACTTCCTCAGGGCCTTTTTCTTTATTTAAGATGGAACTGCCAAGGTGGGAGGACCACACGAGGCCAGAAATTTGAGACTAACTTGGGCAACATAGAAAGACACCATCTTTACCAAAACATTTTCTTTAAAAGTTAACAAGGCATGGTGGTACACACCTGTGGTCCCAGCTACTTGGGAGGCTTAGGCAGGAGGATAGCTTGAGCTCAGGAGGTCAAGACTGCAGTGAACTGTGATCATGCCACTGCACTCCAGCATGTTTAACGGATTGAGGCCCTGTCTCAAAAAAAGATGGAACTGGCCATAGCTGGATATAGCCCTTTTATAGAAGGATATGAATGGATTGCTGGAGGACTTCTAGAATTATGCCATTCACTGACATCCCACTTTGTGCTGAGCACTTGTGCATTCCTTATATCAGCCTCACAAACAGCCCTATGAGGTGGAGACTTCAGAGATGGAAGCTGAGCCTCAAAGAACCTAATGAACTTGGGACTTGAACCCATGGACTCATGGCAGCTGACCTTGTGCCCTAAGCCACACACTTCTTCCAAGGGTCTGTATCCAGAAAGCTCTGTTGTTCTTCATGCCCAAGCATGAGAGAGACAAAGGGTATGGTATGGCCATAGTATGGCCTCCTCTCATCCCCGTAGCCTTGCCTATCCCCAGCCCAAGTTATGAACACTTACTACACTACAGTGACATTGTTAGTTTAAGCATCTGTCTATCCCACCAGGCTCCCATGAGGACACACTCATCTTCTAGCTCCAGCAGACAATAGCACGGCTCCTCAAATAAAACATGCTTGGCTGAGTCCCTCCCTTTTCTGTGTCTGTTTCCCTTGCAGTAAAATGAGAGGGCTGGCCTCCCTGCTGAGGTCTACGGTTTCCTCTATCTCTGATGTGCTGTGAAGCTGCATCTGTAAGCCTGTGGAGGACAGCCAACATCTATCCAAAGTAGCAATTGTCTCCTTAAAGGAACAGGTACTTCCCAGAGCCCTGGGAGTCCTTGCTCCTGCACTTGCTCGCTTGCATGTGGCATTATTCGTGAGCATTTATCCATAGTCTGAATTCCACTGACAGCCACTTGCTCTCAAGGTTGGCTATACCCCAAAATGAAACTGTTGGAGGCTGGAGCCAAGGGGGCCTGGCAGCCAGGAGGCATTCAATACAGATTTGCTAAATGAGTGCCTGAGAATGGCTGTTGACTATTTGATTAAGGCCTCCCCCGGCCAGCACCAGTGAGTCAGGCACATCTGCCATCCCCAAGTCAAAATGATGGTTAATAAACAGGTAATCAATTTATGGAAACCTCCTTTCTTTCTCAATTTCTGGTGAGGCCCTTTTGCCTGTTCATAACCCCTTTTAACTAAGTAGATTGCCGATTGTCTACACCGTAGGTAAATTTTAAATTTTCTGTTATCTTTACTCTGTTCTTCTGAATAGAAAAGGAGATAGACTTATCGCAAAGTAGTAACTCACTGCAAAACGTTTCAGAACTTCACAGCCCAGAATAAAAAGAGTACCCCTGAAGAAAACCACTATTGGCACTTCAGTATATATTAACATCTCTGGAAATTTCAGGTTTTAAGTTGCCGACTTGCCGGGATTACAAAAAAAAAGATAGCTTCCAAACTGCAGGTGGGTCACATCTCCATGCCACCAACAGGTGGCAGTAGGAGTTACACTTGGACATTTTAGTTCCAAGGATGACGTCGTTTGCTTCTCTATTAAGCATTTCCTGTGTTTTGTATTGGGTTCAAGGTATGGAACACTGTGCTGGTCACTGTGTCACAGGAAAGATGCTGGGCCATGTTTCTCCGGAAACTGCTGACATCCGATTTATCCCAGGTTCTAGTTAAAAAAGCAAATCTTTGGACACTATCTCACCCCCACCAAGTCAGAAGTAGGGCTCCTAGATGCACAAGTACTGCGAAGCTGGATGCCTGAATCTCCCTGTTCTATTCCCTTTCCCTTTTTCCTCACATGACAGCCTGGGGTGACAGTGGTGGGATAAACCACTGGATCAGAAAGAAGCCTTGGTCCACAGGAGAAGCACATACAAGTTCAAAAACATGAAGAAGAGAACAAGAAAACATGGAACTCAGGTTGAATTTCCCTTTCCCACATTGATCTGATTAACTCTTCTTCCCATAAGCCTGATCCCAAAAGCCACTGCCTCTTTAAAGCCTTCCTCGATGTGTTCAGGCTAAGCTAACTGTTTTAGATTCAATGCTCACACAGCAGTTTATACCTCCCCCAACACTTAACACATTACATTGTGGTTATCTGTGTCTGTGTGTCCCACCAGGATCCACACTCCTTATGGATAGAGGCCACATTGCATGGTGCCTGGCATGCAGCAGGCATGCAGTGACTGAGCAATGAATCGCTGGGTGACTTAGAGAGGGCTGGTAGGAGTGCTTGGTTGGACCCCACATTCTGTAAAAGAAGGTGATCTTTAAAGGCTGGGCTCCTTCAGAGATATTCCTCAGGGCTTGCTACAGTGAACCACTTCTAATTTCTCAGTAAATCTGTGGAAACTACCTCATCGGCCTATGTACAAGCCTTCTCTTTTCTCAAGATAGATGAAATCAATTAATAGCTAGAAGCAAGGAGCAAGTCCACAGTCTTATAAACTCATCCAGGATCAACACAGCCCAATCTAACAGGGAGGCTTGATGTGCTCTTTCAAGTAAAGAAGCGGAGAGACAAGAAAGCAGGGAGACAGTGGGAGAGGGAGGTGAGTTAAATAAATCAATTTCCAGTGGCTCAGGTAGTAATGTTTCAATAAAAAGTCAGTTCTATGCCCAAAGGACAAAACCATCAAGTCTTTTTTTTTTTTTTTTTTTTTTAACCCTAACAACTTGCACAGGAATAAGGGTTAGGTCTTTTGATATTTTAAAATTTACTTTGAGGCCAGGCGCAGTGGCTGGTCACCCCTGTAATCCCAGCACTTTGGGAGGCTAAGGACAGCAGATCACCTAAGGTCAGGAGTTCGAGACCAGCCTCGCCAACATGGCAAACCCCCATCTCTACTAAAAATACAAAAAATTAGCCAGGCATGGTGGCACATGCTTGTAGTCTCAGCTACTCGGGAGGCTGAGGCAGGAGAATTGCTTGAACCTGGGAGGTGGAGGTTGCAGTGAGTTGAGATCATGCCACTGTACTCCAACTGGGGCAACAGAGGGAGACTCCATCTCTAAAACAATAAAGTAAAATTTACTTTAAGCAGGGCACCTAGAGAATGTTTTCAGACTTGATGATACCTACTCTCAGCCGTTGGCTCTTCCTTCTCGCATTCTTCCATCCATATCTAATGATCCAACAAGGTCATCTTTGTTTCATATGTGTCAAACCCAGCTCATTAGATGGTGGTGGTCTCATGGTGCCCTTCCCCATGCTATTCACTGGGACTTTTCAACCTCAGATACCTTTTCTTACCTTGGCCAAGCGGATTTTTAAACTAACATCTTTTTGAACTCAGAAATTATATCCCCTGCGCCTTTATTGAGGACCTTCGAAGTCCTATGCACCATGCTTGACATCTTATAGGTGAGGAAGCTGAATCAGGGTTATGTAGTGAAACTTGAGCAAGTTAATTTAAAATTTAAAAAGGTCATTTCTGTTTCATATTGAGGGTTTAAAATTTTCCAACTTTTCACAAGAGCTAGTTCTGGCAGGAAGCATATAATGGTTCAAAAAGATACTTGTGACACACTGATAGGTGACACGATCATAGGCAGTGAGTTGTATGAACAAAAAGTCAGGACACAAAGTCTGACAGCTGAGATGCACTTTCTAGCAGCAAGGGCTTAACCTATTTTAAAAATGAAACTATCCCGGAAAAATCGACGATATATGGCCACAGTCCTGGGATGTTTGAAATAGAGATATCTAAGATTAAGCAAGCATAAAATACAATTGATTTTATGTCTTGGTATTTATATTTCAGGTGTTTAAGCTGTAACACTATGAGGATTCAGATAGTGAACTGTTTTTAGTAACTTTTCAGAGTTTGCCCTTAAGTGTCATAAGGACTGCTTACAGCATTGGTTATCCTGAGGATGAAACTGGAATTGTATGTAACATACACATGATTCATCTGAGACCCAGACCCACGATATTTCAGGCAAGGCATCAGGAGGGGAAGGGGACAAACATTTCCTTGACTTCAGAAAAGTAGGTTTGATTGTAAGAGCTTTGTCTTTAACACAAAATATTGAACTATTCATTTATCCATTCATCTAACCACACACACTTACTGAACATCTAGTATATGCCAGACACTGTGAGCAGTATTGAGAATATAACAGTGGACATAAAGACAGGGAAATCTGGTACTGTTA
The DNA here is from genome assembly GCF_003255815.1 of Theropithecus gelada. NCBI lineage: Eukaryota > Metazoa > Chordata > Mammalia > Primates > Cercopithecidae > Theropithecus > Theropithecus gelada. Next base: position 60,139,817 of record NC_037678.1, read on the forward strand.
GATTGTATATGGCAGGGCTGTTTGGCCTGTGAAAGCTACCCAAATAAATGAAATTTGAGCTGAGTTCTGAAGGGTGGGTAAGCATGAAAAGGTAAAATGTGAGAGAAAGATCTTCTAGGCAAAAGCAACTAAATATGCAAACACCCGAGTGCTGGAAGAAACCTAACATATTCCAGGAACAATAAGAAGGCCAGTTTGGAAAATGGTTCAAATTTAGAAGGGCCAACAGGGGCCAGATCTCAGGCCTATGACGCCATGCTAAGGATTTCATCCTTGGCCTATGAACAATGGGAAACTATTGAAGGGTTTTAAGCAAGAGAGTGGCATAGTTTTGCATTTTAAAAGATTCCATATTCTACTAGCTAGAACTTGGAATTTATTTTTCCATAGAAATAACTTAATAAGTGGTAGTTTTATGGAGCCAGAATAATGCTATTAGCACAATGCATCCAGCTAAACTGCCTATTGAAAAGCTGTCCTTGGTTGCCAAATACCATTTGTAACTTGGTTCCTATAAGAAAATGCATTCCAAATTCCAGACAACCTAATTACAAATGACATTTTCAGGGACAGCCTACAATCTACTTCGGCTTGTGAAAAGCCTCCAACATTTTTCCATATCAAAGGTTGTTAAGAAAGGTGAGGAACAGACTTCTGATTTTGAGATAGCAAAGACCCTTCTGCTTCTTCTGCTTTTTTTTCCCCTCTCCATAAAAAGAAAAATCAGAAACGGAAATGCAAGTGCTGTGGTAAAACTAGGAAGAATATATTATGTTGGAAAGTAATGATGAGGAAAGGTGGCAGGCTGCATTGTGTACATTAAGGGTGTGGTCGGATACTGAGAGATGACATCTGTGACTGCAGACCTTAGAGTCAGCAGGTCTGCAAGACTGATAGTGTACCATAAACCAATAATCCCTTCGATGTCAATTTCAGGGATAAAGCACATAGGATGGGACAATTCCTGGATACAATTTAGCGCCATGGAGAATCAAGGAAGGAAACACTGAATAAAGAACCAAGGTCAGTCTGTTAGAACAGTAGAGTAGAAGAGACTTAATCCTATGACATTAATCTTTGCTGACTAAAATAAGCAACGTACACAACCAATGCTATGTGCCATAAGGAATGTTACTATAAACTGGAGAGAATTTCTGCTATCTTAGAACATGGCCCTGCTCCACATCACATAAAACCTTCTACAAATAGCTGATTCAAGTAGAACTCAACTCAATCAGAGATTGGTAATAACAGTTATTTTAGAGATACCAGAACAGCTTCTACATAAAAACTTATAATACAATCGTGGAAAAGCATAGGAAAAAGACAAGTTAAAAAAAGAACACTTGCGGAAAGTGTTGTCACAGATAAAAATTGAGACCAAATTTATCACTACTAATTTAAAAAGAAAATTAAGCAATTATCTTTTCTACCAAAAATATGTCACAGAGAAGTATCAAGCAGAGGATAAAGTAAGATCTTGCTTCCATTAGGAATGAAGTAGAATAGCAAAATAAAGTCATCACAGAAACAAAGGGGCCATATTGGAAGCATCACAAAGAAGAATGAGCACTTCTGAAAACATTAAGGGCATGAATAACAACAAGGAAAAGGAAATGGAAATCAATAAAACGTTAGAAAGCATTAGAGAGAAAATGATAAACATGGAAGACAAAGGAGTCTAACATACACATATGTGGTAGCCCCAAAGAAAACACTGAAAAATTATAATAGAAAAAAGTCCAGATAGAACACAAGAATTTTCTGCAGAAATTAAGAGAGTCTTAAACCTAAAGAAGGAAAGATCACATTGTGTTCTGGGGAAACACTGTCTAGAATATTCAAAACAAAGATATATCAGGTAAAATTAATGGACTTTAAATCTAAACCAAGAATTATTTGGTGTACAAGCAAACATATCAGTGGCCTACAAAATTACAAAAAACAAAAAACACCCTCCATAGTAACATTAAATGCTAAATGCCAGTAAAATAATATCTGTATAAACATTTCAGAGAAATAAAGTTTGACCCTGAAAATCTGCAACCAGCTAAATTGCCATTCACATATAAATGCAAGAGATGGACAATATAAACACACAATTTCCGGAATATGGTCCCCATTAGCATTTATTGTTAAATTATTAGAAGATAAACTTCAGCCAACAACAGTTAAATAGATTCCGTGTTCTCTGCCTAGTCTCTTTGCTCTAGCTTCTACATTCATAAAAATCACAACTCTTCCTATTATAGAAATTCGAAGAGGTAATCATAGAAATTTGAAGAGATAATTAGGGAAATGGAAATGTGGAAATTACCCAACTTATTTTCACTATGGCCAATATTGAAAACTGTATATCCTAAAAAATCCTCTGTAACAATTACGTGTATGTTGGGAGAGGACGAGTGTGTGTTTTTAAGTGAATGACTATGCTTGTGTAATTAAGGGAAATATCCAGGGGACAAAAGTGAAAAGAGAGCTGAGAATAGAATTGTAAATAAATATAAAGCACTGCTTGCCCTAGGAAAATTTCTCAATAAAAAGAACCTTGAGTTTGAGTTTTACTAAGGGGAGTTAGAACTTACTTACTTGAAATCATATACCCTCAGTGAATGACCAAATATGGAAAAAATATTTAAAACATTTACAGAAATAAAAGATAGGTTGGGCACAGTGATGTATACCTGTAATCCTAGCACTTTGGGAGGCTGAGGCAGGAAGATCACTTGAACTCAGGCTGGAGACCAGCCTGGGCAACATAGGGAGACCTCCTCTCTACAAAAATAAAAATTAAATAATTAGCCAGCTGTGGTGGTGTGCTCATATACTCCCAGCTCCCTGGGAGGCTGAGGTGGAAGAATAGCTCGGGCTCGGGAAGTCCAGGCTGCAGTGATCTGTAATTTCACCACTGTACTCCGGGGAACAGAGCAAAACCCTGTCTCAAAAATGAATGCATGACTAACAGGATAATGGATTGAGAACACCAAATGTTGAGAAGGCATATTTTTAAAAGAATCAAATATAATTTAGATAGGAAATGACAAACTCAGCAGACATATTATAAAGGAAATGAGACATACAGGAAAAGAGAATTAATGAATCGGAGGCTAGAACCTAATACCCTCACTGTAGCAAAGAAGAGAGAGGGGAAAGAAAAAGGAAAACATGAAAGGAATAAAGAAACATGTTAGTGGAATGAGAGTCTCATATATGCATTCTGTAAGTAGAAACTGAGGGAAGGGACAATATTCAAAGTGAGATGCCCAAGTACTTTCTAGAACTGATGACAGACACCAATTCTCTGTTTCAAACAGCTGGTTTATCCTAAGCAGGATAAACGAGAAAGAATAAAAAGACGTTTAGATTTATTATAGGAAATTTCATAGCACCAGAAAGGTCTTCAAAGAGGTTGGAAATATATACAGATCACTTGCCATGGAATGACCAACTCAAAACAGGTTTCTCAATAGCAGCAGTGAAAGCCAGAAAACAACGAAAAATCTGCAAAATGAAGAGAAAGGGAAAGAGACAAACCTTAAATTGCATACATGGTTGATAGTACGGGTAAGAGAAAGGTATCATAATAAACAAAAACTAAGAGTGAACTGCCAATAAAATCTCATAGGAAAGTCAAAGTGTTTTAGCTGAGGAAAGGGAAAATCAATCCCTTTCCCCAGAAAGGAAGAAAGGCCGACTATACAAAAATCAGTGGTGAGCAAGGAAACTGGTAAACAGAATGGGAAATCTAAACAAACACTGACTATATAAAAAATAGTAAAGTTCAAGTTGGTATGTGTGTGTGTGTGTAGAAAACATGATACAACTAAGCTGTTGGTCAACCATAATATGTAAACCAAGAGGGAATTCTATTTAATATATTCCAAGATCTTTGGATTGTTGTGGAAGTGACGTATTAATACTACTCAGACTTCAACTGAGATGTGTGCAATTTTTTTTTTAGAGGTGGGGTCTCCCTATTTTGCCCAGGTTAGAATGCAGTGACCATTCACAGGTACGAACATAGCACACTACAGCCTTCAACTCCTGAGCTCAAGTGATCCTCCTGCCTCAACCTCCTGAATAACTAGAACTGTAGGCACATGTCACTGTGTCTGGCTACAATTTTAACTACCAGATACAGATAGATATATATATTAATTTCCAAAATTAATATGTTTTCCCTAGTAGAGGGAAGAAATGGAATTAAAGAGAGGAAAAAAATGTTGAGAAATTTAAAAATAAAGTAAAAAATGTAGAATAAGATGAAAAACTAACATCAAACTTAACAATAACTACAATATATGTCTATGTCATTGTACTAAACTTACCAATCAAAGGACACGTTGTCAGATTAAGTTGTTGAAATAAAAGAAAATGCAGTTGGCTGAAAAATGACACTGGTGACTTAGTTTTTAAATTTTCCAAATTCCCTCACACAAACGAACTGAAACAACAAAACAAAACCCCATGAACAATATTTACAAAACACCTAGGAGGCAAGTTATCCCCATGAATTACAAATTATGAGTGGAGAGGGTGAAACTACTGGCAATCAGGTTGGCCAACAATGAGACATTCAAAGAAAAATTCTGGACTTTAAAAGAAAAATGAATTCTATGTTCATTCAAGGCAAAACTAAATCACTTGTCAAGGAAAGATCAAATTATTATGAGACTGACAGCTACAAGATCTGCATGGTGTCAGGACTACGCAGGGAGAAGGAGAGGAAAGCAATGAGGCATCATATGGACTTCAGAGTCACACATAACTAACAGGTACCCCCTAGAAAGATCAAACATCGAATGTGAGAATTGTAGCTAAAACTGTGAGGGATCTTACAGTTTCCAGTAGAGGATGAAAACAAGAGGTCAACAGTAAGACCTTATGTGTCTGGAGCAGTCTAGGTCCTGTGGACTCTCAGAAGGAACCAGTCGAAATTCGCTTCCAGGAATAAACAATGAAATTGAGAATCTAATTGAGTAGCACAGAGACAACAGTGACAAGAAATTGAAGATCTGAGAGTATCAGAAAATGAGCCACCATATTCGTGCCTACCATATACAGGAGAAAAGAGAGCTCTGTGAGTTTAGAAATTAAATTTTAGACTACATTCTCTTCTATATACTCAGGAAAACTAATTTCATATAAATGGGAGGACAGAAAATAATTGAAATAAAAACACATGCAAAGTTAGTGTCAAGAAAAAGAAAGCCGGGCATGGTGGCTCACACCTGTAATACCAGTACTCCGGGAGGCCATGGTGGGCAGATCACTTGAGGTCAGGAGTTTGAGACCAGACTGACCAACATGGTGAAACCCCATCTCTACAAAAAATAGAAAAAACTTAGCTCGGTGTGGTGGCACAGACCTATAGTCCCAGCTACTCAGGAGGCTGAGGCAGGAGAATTGCTTGAACCTGGGAGGCAGAGGTTGCAGTAAGCTGAGCTCACACCACTGCACTCCAGCCTGAGCAACAGAGTGAGACTCCATCTCAAGCAAAAAGGAGAATAGCATCCCTCCAGACAATGAAAGTTTGCCAAATAAATGTGACTATGAGTCAGATGAGAACTATTTCAGAAAGAGTTAAATACATTAAGAAAATGATATGAGACACAACAACAAAAATCAGAATTAGAAAACTCAATGTAGTCATAGGATTCAGGAAATAAATTATAAATTTAAGAAAATATATCTAAGAAATGGAGACTAACGTAGAAATCACACACGAATAAATTCACACAACCACTAGTGCCTGGAGAAAACTAGGTTAAAGAAGGAAACTTTTACAAAAGCAAGAGGCAGCTAGATCCAAGAGAAAAGGAAAAAAGTTACCAGACAGGCTAAGAAAATCATTATACTGGAATTCCTGAAGAAGAAACCCAAAGCAAAGGCACAAATATCAAAAAGTAAAATTTAAGAAAAAATTCTTGTACTATTTCTTTTTCTGAAATAACTTCAATAAAAATTACTTATTGAGGCCAGGCATGGTGGCTCACACCTGTAATCCCAGTACTTTGGGAGGCCGAGGCAGGCGGATTATGAAGTCAAGAGATCGAGACCATTCTGGCCAACATGGTGAAAACCCTGTCTCTACTAAAAGTACAAAAATTAGCTGGGTGTGGTGGTGCTCGCCTGTAGTCCCAGCTACTTGGGAGGCTGAGGCAGGAAAATTGCTTGAACCTGGGAGGCAGAGGTTGCAGTGAGCTGAGATTGCAGTGAGCCGAGATTGCGCCACTGCACTCCAGCCTGGGGACAGAGCGAGACTCCGTCTCAAAAAAAAAAAAAAAAAAAAAAAAATTATTGAAAGGGCAGTCATACCTACTTGAGAACAGCTGCCTGGATTGCCAAAACTGAGGTATGTTTTAGTAAAATTTTTGGGCCTCAAAAGAAAATAATTCTTTCATGCTTCCAGGAAAAATGACTAAGTCATACAAAAAGGAAAGAAAACCAGGTTGTTATCAGTTTTTTGGCAGCAATGCTTTATGCCAGAATAAAATAAAGTGATATATTTATTATACTCAAGTAAAAAAAGGTAAACCAAGCACTTTATATACAGCAAGACTGACTTTCAAGCATTCAAAAACTGCAAATTTCTAGCAACATGCAGGGAATTAGATAAGATTGTTCTAATGGGTTCTTCTTGAATAATCTACTCAATGAGTTTCAGTCAACCAACACGATTAGAGAGACATCAGCATAAAGGCTATTGGTGAACATCAAATAAATATTCTATGGAAAAAAGTACAGTGTTGAATGCTATATGCTCTGACAACGTAAATTCAGTACACCTACTAAAGATGCAGGAATATTGGAAAAGGATCTATAAATCAATGTATTGTCTTAATAATCAAATAAATAGAGGTAGTATTGAATTACTTCTGTCATTCTGAGACTGTTAGGTGTACAACATAGAGAGAAAGCATGAAATTCTAATTTCTATTTTACCCTTATCTCCATGAGAACCAGGATTCTTGGTGAAGAAGAAAGGCAATACATTTGTAAGCTAGGAGAATTTGTAGTCCTGAATTTAAATCAAAAGTTTTTATATGAGCCCAAAAGATATTTTATCTTGAACTCATATGAAATGGCCAAAATTTTGGTAATGCATGAATGAAATTTGTTGAATTGGAATCAGAAATATCAGAATAGGTAGATAGGTGAGTAGGTAGGTAGGCAGGTTGGTAGGTAGGTTAGATAGGTAGATATATATATAGAGAGAGATATGTATGTATGTATGTAGGTAGGTGGGTGGATGGATGGATTAGATAGGTAAATAGATGATAGATAGATAGATAGATAGATAGACAGACACACACACACGTATGTATGTAGGTTGGTGGGTAGGTGGATGGATAGATAGGTAGATAGATGATAGATATGTAGATAATAGATGTGGATGTGTGTTTAGGCATGAGTTACTGTCTATATACATACATATATATACACACACACACACACACACGTATATATGTATATCTCTTTCCAAGCTCTGTCTGGTGACAAGCCCTAGAAAGAATGATATCCTAGTAACAATGAGCACAACTAGCATTCAGATCTTGGTTCCTACATACAATCTCCCATAAAAGGAACTAGGCATCCTTAGAGAAATAGTTCATCTCAGAGTTGGGGCAGAGAAAATACAAGATGAAGTTAGAGTAAGCATGTAGATGCAATGACCCTGTATTTTAACAAATAAATTGCACTGGAAATTTACTGGAGGGTAGTGGGCTGAAGACAGGACTGATAGACTAGAAGAGGCTGAAGGCATTATCTTTAAAAATATTCAACCAAATCAGAAAAATCTAAGCCGTGATGTTTGGGATGCATATTTGGAAGACAAACCTATAAATAAAAGAAGAAAGGGGTTATCATAAAAGTAATTATACTGGTTATTTTCAGGGGCAGAAAAGGGTATGTAACTGGGATGGGGATTCCATGATGGCCAGCAAATTGTATTTGTTGACCTGAGTGCTGATGCTGAGACCATTTGCTTCATAAATATTGATTAAGCTCTATATTTGTCTTATTCTGTTTTCTATAGTTGTACCATATTTTACAATAGAAAGTTTTATTTCATTTTTAAGCTGCATGCTCCTTAAGAGATACATCCCCAATATAAGTATTCAAAAAGACCAGAAGTAAAGAGTTGAGAAATTTCATACAATTTTTTTGAATAGAATAAGATACTCTGGGCAAAAGTAACAAAAAGAGAGCTGTTGTAGTTATAATATCAGACAAAACAGAGCTTAAGGCAAAAATATTGTTATGAAAAAAATGAAAGTATGTGATGATGAAAGGATAAATTCACTACTCAGGTACAATAATTCTAAATTTGTATGTACCAAATAAAGCAGGTTAAAACATACGAAATAAAACTTGATTATACTGGGAGGAAACATGTTCAAATGACACATCATAGTGGGAGGTTTTACACATCTCAGTAATTTGTAAACCAAGATATAAACCACAATGAAGAGTTAAAAGATTTAACAAATTTAATAAAACCTTTAAAAAATTAAAGAATTCTATGTTTGGACATGAGAATACATATTCTTCCCAAGTACACATAGATACATACAATTGATCAAATAGACTCAATTACTTCAAAACATGAATACACACAAACACATCAGTATCTATATCTATCTGTCTGTCGATCTATCTATCTGGAAAGACAGAAGAAATAAGTCAACAACAGAAGAAATAAGTCAACAGCAAAAAATTTAATTATTAACCTATTAAATGTAGATTAATAATTTTTTAATTCCAAAGAACCACTCCTGGGTCAACAAAGACATTATAATAAATTAAAATATACTTGCCTACTCTAAATAAAGCTACTATATATTTTGTGTAAACAGTTTTTATGCAGAAGCTTGCATGTGATGAGTGTTCATTGCACCTTTATACATAACCTCAAAACTAGAAACAAGACAGATGTCCTTTGGGTGAATAAACAAATTTTGGTACCTGCACCCCCATTGATTACTACTCAGCAATACAAAGGAATACATGAAAACTTGGGTGAATCTTCAGAGAATTAAGCTAAGTGGAAAACTCTGATCCCAAAAGGTTTCATGCTGTGTGATTCTATTTACATAACATACTTGAAACAATATTTTTTTTAAATAATGGAGAACAGATTAGTGGCTGCCAATGTTAAGAAGGAGTTGAGGAACAAAGAGAAGTGAATGTGGCTATAAAGGGTAGCACGAGAGAGCCTTCTGGTGCTGGAGATGTTCTGTATCTTGACTGTATAAACGTGAAGAACTTGATCAGGACATTGCACCATAGTTTTGGAAGATGTTAAAATGGGAGAAACTGGATAAAGGCTACATGAGAGCTTTCTATATTATTTCTCACAACAGCATGTACGTCTACAGTTATCTCAAAATAAAACATCAGAGAAAATCAATAAAAACTGTACATTAAAACACAGGATATAGTGAAAGCAAGATTTGTTGTCTTTAATCCTTATTTTTTTAAAACGCTGAAAATTGGTAAGCTAGTTTTTCAAGCTAAAAAATCAGAAAAAGAAACTATTTTATAGATTCAAAGACAGTAAAAGAATGGAAATAATTAACATAAGAACAAAAATTAATGAAACAGAAAAAAATCCCAGAAGATCAACAAAGTCAAAAGGAAGAAAGACAGTATACTTGTTTGCGAGCACATGTGCACGCACACACACACACAGACACACACGCACACACAGAATGAAGAGGAATTATAGTCTACAGATATGGCACAATTTAAAATGGGAGAATACTATTTATTATGCTATTCTAATGCATTTAAAAATTCATGTGAAATGGATAACTTTCAATAAAAATAAAATACTGTCACTAACACAGAAGAATACCTGAGCTCTATTAACTGTGACCATTAAGGAAATCTAGACAGTAAAATCTAGACAGCAATCTAATAGAAAACACAAAACAGGGTGGTAGAAATATATCTAAAACAAAGATACAAAATTATCTGAGAAGAGACCAAAGTTGTCTCCTGGACTTAAAAAAAAATGCAGTTTTATGCTGTTTAGAGGAGTCACAACTTAAAATATAAGATCATGGAAAAGTTACAGATAAATCACAGGAAAAGGGACAGCAGGAAACACTACTAAAATGACAGTTTGCGTTACCAGAGATAAATATAACCATTAATATACCGACAAAAGTCAAATTCATCCTGAAGATATAACCAACTCTAAACCGAGTATGACACTATTAACATGCCTTTAAAAATTCAAAGCAAATGTTAGAACATCAAGGAGAATGTGACAAATATGTTATAATTATAAGCAGTGTTAATATATTCTCTTTCAGTAAGTAACATTTTAATCAGGAAAATATATACCATTGGGATGAAGATTTGAACAATTACAAAGTATTCAGTGACTAGAAAACACATATTCATTCCAACCATACATGAGAATTCATAAACATTGACCATTTATTAGGAATGAATCAATTCTCAATCTGTATCACACCAACTACATTCCTTGTTTATAATTAACATAAAATCAATAAAAAGGTAACTTTATTTTAAAATCTGTGTGGGGACTTAAATCTCTCCTAAACTACTCTGGAGTCAAAGGAGAAACCACAGTGAAAATTGGAAAATATATAGAACTCAATGATAATGAAACTATTATGTATCAAAATGTGTGAAATGCAGTTAAAGTAGTAGTTAGGGAGAAATTTAAGCCGTAAATGTTTATGTTAGCAAAGATTTAAAGTTGAAAATTAGTGGACTATGCATCCCACTTCAAAGTTAGAATAAACAAAGAACATAGAAAGGAAGAAATAATTAAAGTAAAAACAGAAATTAATTAAATGAATGCAAATGTACGGTAGAAAGATTGACAAAGTGAAAGTTAATTCTATAATAAAAGCTAAAATAATTGATAATCTTCTGCCAAGATAAAATGAAAAAAAAGAGAGAAGGTACAAATAAGCCATATTATATATTAAAAAATACGATTATGAATACATCAGTGATGTAAAAGCTAATATTATAATCTCTATGCTAATTAGCCCAAAGAATTAACCTGAAATGAACAAATTGTAGAAAAATATTAAAACTTACTGAAAAAAGATCTGAACAGTCCTGTAATCTTTAAAGAATTACTTTATAATCTGTTAACAATCTCCCAAAACATCAGGTACAAATGATTTAATAGGCAAGCTTTACCAAACATTTGAGGAAAAGAAAATTCTAATCTTACATAAAATCTTACAAAAAAGAAATAAAACTTTATCTGATTAATTATGCTTAGCAAACATAAACTTTGTGCCAAAAGTAGATAAGGACAGCATGAGAGAGGAAATTATAGCTTAATTTTCTTATGCACATTCAGAAACCAAAAATTTATTAGCAATTTATTAGCAAAAAATTGCAAAAGCCAGGTTTATAGAAAGATAAACATAACTGAGGCAAATTCATTCTCATAATGCTACTTTATTATGTAGATAAAATATTAAAATTCATATGAGAATTTACCAATACTTCTATAATAAGAAGTATTAAAATGTCAAATTACAGGCTGTATTTTGTATTGGAAGTCTTATCTACTACAAGTGAATCTTGGTACAACCACTTTGGAAAACCAGAAGCATATGGCAGGAGCTACACAAACTAAACATATGGGTAACCAGTAATTCTAAGTACAAATGAACAGAAATGAACATCTAAGTATATAAAAAGATGAGTCCCCCAGGCTGGAGTACAGTGGCCCAATCTCAGCTCACTGCAACCTCCACCTCCTGGGTTCAAGCTATTCTCCTGCCTCAGCCTCCTGAGTAACTGGGGTTACAGGCACACGCCACCACACCTGACTAATTTTTGTATTTTTAGTAGAGATGGGGTTTCACCATGTTGGCCAGACTGGTCTCAAACTCCTGACCTTGTGATCTCCCTGCCTCGGCCTACCAAAGTGCTGGGATTACAGGCATGAGCCACCATGCCCAAACTTGTCTATGGTTCTTATGAAAAAAAAAAATATAAAATTGCATTGAAACATTTTAAACATGACCTAAATATGGATATATTATTGGATAAAAATACTCAGTGTATTAAGATGTTGATTATTCTCAAGCTAATCTATAGATCTGTTGGCAATTAAGATAAAACTCCCAGTGGAACTTGACAAGAGAGTTCTCTGACTTATACAGAAGAGGATATCCAAAAGAGAAAATATTGAAGATTGCTGCCCTCCCGGTAATGAGGTCATACTATAAGTTACAGAAATTAAGAGAATGTGAAGTTAGTACAGGGATTTACAAGTAGAACAGGACGAGAAGTCAGAAATAGGCCTATACATATGTGGAACGGTTTTGTAAATTGTTAGCATAACAATCCTACATAGCAGTAGAATAATTGATTTTCCACATGGAAAAATTGCTGGGATCCTATCACTCACTATGCACAGAATCAATTTTTGATGAATAAAGGTCTTACTTGTAAAAGGTAAACCTTCACATTAAGAGAAAAATATAGACAGAATACTTTTTGACTGTGAGGTAGAGAAAGATTTCTTAAAGATTATACAAATAGTAATGTTAATCAAATGTGTTAAAACATTGAATTTCTGTTTCTCACAAGGCACCCCCAAATCAATTGAAAAGACACACCACATGCTGGCAGAAAATATGTGCAACATACAAAGCCAACAACAAATAACTATCTAGAGTAAATCATGAATCTCAGTGAATCAATTTTAAAAAGGCATTTGAAAAGGAAAGAAAAACATGAACAAAGAAAATGCATTTTATAAAGTATGAATGATCACGAAGGACTGAGAAATTGTATTAAAATCTTGGAAACAGATATTAAAAGCACTATGTGATATGACTTCACATCCTATATGTAAGAAATGTTTAAAAGTGTGATATTATCAAACATGAGCAAGGATGGGGAGCAGGAGGATGCTGATACACTGCAGGCAGGAGATATTAATTGGTAAAGCCACTTCAGGCAAACATCGGCATTTTATTATAAAGCAAAAGATGAATATATTGTATATTTTAGCCATTCCATTATGAAGGAGCTAACCTAAATAAACCCTTGTCCATGTTTATCATGGATTATGCCCAAGAATATTCTTAGCAAATTTGTTTGTGCAAGCTAAACATTGATAACAATCCAAATGGACCCTCGTAGAAAAATTGATAAGTAAATTGTCATATTTAAACTCAATGGGGCTACTATACAGCAGTGAAAATGAGCAAACTATAGCCGCCGGTATCAAAATGGATGAATTCCACACATATTGTTCAGAGAAAAATGAGTATTACAGTGGAATGCATTCACTATGATTCCATTGATATCAAAGCTTAAACATTCATTTTTCATTGGAGGTTCATCACTACTTATGTATATAAGCAGTTGAATGACTAACCCCAAATTCAGAAAAATGGGTGTTTCTGGGAGTAAAGAAATGTACGAGTTAGAAGAGTGCAACAAAGTGGAATTCAGAGATATGGATAATGTTTTGTTTCTCAAACTACTGGTAAAGAGTGTTCTTTTGATGATCATTCTTTACACTTTATTTATAGCATTTATATTTCCCAGCACCTGGAAATATAATAGAATATTAATAATAAAAAATTCTCTCATGTAAGTTTCAGGTAAAAGAGGAAATTAATATTAAAATTGCAGAATATCTAGAAAATAAGAATCAAAATAATACATATCAGACCTGATGGGATATAACTAAAACAGTGAACTTCTGGATTTAATTTCTACTCTCGCATGTTTATTAATCTGTGTGAATTAAGAAGTTTACTCAATAAATTAGAATTGTTTCAACAGAATAAACCGAAAAAAGTAGAAGAAAGAAAATTGGGTATCCAGAAATTAACAAAATTAAGAAAAACAATGGCTTCTTCAAGGAAGCTAGGGGGGTAATTGGCCCAGTGATTTTGTACCTGGAAAACACACACACACACACACACACACACACACATCAGTAGAGAACATACAAAAAACACAATAACAACATTAGGTCAGGTATAGTAGCTCAAGTCTGTAATCCCAATACTTTGGGAGACTGAGGTGGGTGGATCACCTGAGGTCAGGAGTTCAAGACCAGCTTGGCCAACATGGTGAAACCCCGTCTCCACTAAAAATACAAAATGAGCTGGGCATGATGGTGGACGCCTGTAATCCCAGCTTCTTAAAATGCTGAGACAGGAGAATCACTTGAACCCAGGAGTCAGAGGTTGTGGTGAGCCAAGATCGTGCCATTGCATTCCAGTCTGGGCAACAAGAGCAAAACTCTGTCTCAAAAAACAAAACAAAACAACAAAAAACAAAAAACACCACAATGACAACATTAAAACTTTGCGGCCTAATATTTTGAATGAGGTAGATCTAACTTAACCGATACATCCAAAATGATTGGTAGGATGCATCACTAATTTTTATAAAATGCAGAACAGTATATGCAGTCAGCTTCCATATGTGTTTAAATATTTTTGCAGTATGAAACCATTTAGTTAATTTCTTAATAAATTAAACACATACTACTCATTAGACCCAGCAACCCAAATACTGGTTATTTATCCTAGATAAATGAAAGTTATGTTCACACCAAAATATATACCCAAATGTTTAGAGCGGCTCTATTCATAATCACCAAAAAGATGTGGCCTCCAGCAAGTTAACAGATAAAGGAACTGTGGTGCATCGACCTGTTGGAATATTACTCAGCAATTAAAATGGGACAACCTAGTAATACACACAACTGGATGAATCTCAAAAGCATTATACTGAGAAAAGGAGACACTCAAAAGCCTACATATTGTGTGATTCCACTTATGTGTTGTTCTCAAAAAGATAAAACTACAGTATCAGAGAAGAGTTCGGTGGTTGCCAGGGGTTAGGAGTTGGGTGGGAAGTTTTAGGGACCCTATGACTATGGAAGGATAGTACAAGGGAGTTTTTTGGGATAATGAAACCATGCTGTATCCTGATAGTGGTGGTGGTTACATGAAATCTATATATGTATTAAATTTCATAGAAATTTATATAATTTATGTATTAAATTTCATGAATATTTGGTATGATAATTTAAACATTTACATATATATGCTTAAAGAATATCTTTAGAAGGTTGCATCCAAAATTGCTATGAGTAGTTGCCTTCAGGGAGAAAAACAAGACAGATGGCTCAGCTCAGGGAGAGGGAGGAATAGAACCTTTCCTATTTACTCTTCTTGCCTTTGGAATGTTGTACCTTGTCCATTCATGATATACAAACTTTGAATGATAATGTAAACACTATACGTTCTAAGTTAAGAAAAGAGGTTACTATAGAATGGAGGTGCTTTTCTGTCATTGGTAGGAACTTGGACTAGATTTAGAAAGCAGGAGGTGAGTCTGCAAAGGCCGAGGGTGTAGCCCTTTCAGAAGGAAATAGACCTTGCCAAGACATTGGTGTCTAAAAAAGAAATAGGCTGTTTACCAATTATTACTCATTTGGCACCAAAATCATTAGAGTAAGAGTTAAGTTGGGCATATCTAATCCTAAT
Source organism: Theropithecus gelada (assembly GCF_003255815.1). NCBI lineage: Eukaryota > Metazoa > Chordata > Mammalia > Primates > Cercopithecidae > Theropithecus > Theropithecus gelada. The sequence goes on from NC_037678.1 coordinate 60,155,350, forward strand.
CTTCAGATATACATATTTTATGATCTTTATCAAGCCCCTAGTTAAGGGACCACACCAGAATTAATAGCATCAGATTCAGATTATTGACTGGGAAGGAATAAATTTTACCCTCAACTTCTTGACCATAGTAATGAGACACACACACACAAAAAGTCCACAAACAATGAGTTCTTTATTCAGTACATTTGGTGAAAACCTTCAATCAGCTCCAAATAAGACAAAAAAGTCCTGTCCCGGCTCCCTTCGAGTTTATCTTCCTCTTGAGTGTTCCAGGCCTACATTCCCCTAGACTTCCCACTGTTACTGCCTCACACTAGTCTTGGCTAGGATAAGTCTGTTGTATCAGAAGTTTATTATTATTTGCAGAACAGGTGTATTAGTCTGCTCTCTGTTGCTTATAACGGAATACCTGAAACTGGGTGATTTATAAAGACACAAAATTGATTTTTCACAGTTTCAGAGACTGGGAAGTCCGAGGTTCAGAGGGTACATCTGGTGAGAGCCTTCTTATTGGTGGGGACTCTCTTAGAAGTCCCAAGGCAGCGTGGGGCATCATGTGGCCATGTACTAATATGCAATATGCTACCTCAGGTCTCTCTCTCTCTTTTTGCAAAGTCATCAGTTCCCCTCCCATGGTAATGCATTAATCCATCAGTTCATGAATGGATTGATCTATCCATCAGGGCAGAACCCTCATGATTTAATCACTTCTTAAAGGCCCCACCTCTCAATGATTCCCACTTGGGGGATTAAGTTTCAACGTGAGTTTTGGAGGGGCCATTCAAACCATAGCGACAGGCAAGGCCTTTGCTAATGCTTTTGCTCAAGGTTACTTTAAAGTCTAAATTTTTATTGCTTCTCTGGCTGGGAAATGTGGCTTTCCCCTAATTTATTCTGCACAATGAATAGAGAGAAATGGCTTTGCCACCTGCTTGCAGGACTCCACGGTTCTGTTATTTCCAGTCTGTAATTTGTATGTATATTCTTGCCCGCCACCCCTTGGTTCTAACTCTTTGTCTTGGTTTCTCGCCTAGCAAGATAATAGGAAAGGTTGTTTTACTCTATCCTTTAGGGCTGGAAAAATAACTTTCCTCTTGGGGTCTGAGCTCTTATCTGGACACCATAGCACATCTTGTATTATCCAGTAAATACCCTTCATCTTACTGCGAGCAGGTCTGTACTGGGGCTCCTTTTATAAAAAAACACACATTATAGCATGTGAATTCATGCCTATGGAAGTTAAAACTATAGATGAATTTTAACCCAAGAAAAGTCCCAGGAATACATTTCAAAATAAATAATCCCTGTTATTCAAGAAGAACATAGGCTACAAGCTTGTGTTCCTAGGTAGGGAAGGGCTGTAGGACTGCACCATCCTGCAAACTTGCTGGGACTGTTGTGGTCATACAAGCCAATTCTTCCTGGGGCATTTTCAAGGGGAGTTAAGTATTGGAAACCCAATGGGGCCCTGAACTTATGCACATGATAGTGCTTTTGGACTCAGCAAACTATGTGTCCTTGTCTCTTGGGCATGATAAAATCTAATTAGAAGTAGACTATCTCTTTGTCCTTCATGTGTGCCCAGCACTATGCCATGTATTTTTATCTTCTCAGATTCTTGTTCTCTTAGGTCAACCCTGTTTTGCAGATAGGATTGAGGTGAGGTGACATGTCCTGCTACAAGTGGAAGAGATCAATTTCTGACTCCACAGCCCAGGTTCTTTCTTTATCCAAGACTGTTCCTATCTATATGATCAGAGGTCCCTGTGGTTGGTATGTCAGGATTGATTAAAATTACCAAGACACCTTCCTCCAGGAATGGGGGCGGTACTCTAAGTGGATGCTCAGTACATATTTGCTAAATAAATAAGACACATCAGTCTAAAATGGCAAGTACAACCTGTAGCCTAATTTTACAGAGAGATGAACTAGGGTTCAGAGTGATTTGCCTTCAACAATGTAATTACAGAGAATGAGACTAACTTAAAAGAATCCTGAGCTTTTCTGCAGAATGACATACAGTGAGTATAAATAAAGGCCAATTCTATATCGGGCATTCATAATTGAATAAGGAGCACCTTACAACACAAACAGTTTGACTAGAAATATAAATCGATATATTAATTTATATAATTTAAATATAAATCTATAAATTTATATTTAAATAACTATATAAATTATATAACTTGTATTTATAAATTAGACATAAATATAAATTAAGTATAAGGAAAAACAGCCATCATTAAATGTACAATGACCAAAGTTTCCAGTACAAAAGTCAGGTCTGTTAAGTAAAAATATGTTTATGGGACCAATAACAGCAGTAATAATAGCTCACCTGTTTAGAGCATGAAATCAAGAATGAACTTCTCTAGGCAGACTGTCTGGGTTCTAATTTCAACTCTACTACTTACTAGCTATGGAACGATGGGAAAGTTACTTAACCTCTCTGTCTTTTATTTATCTATCAACTCAAAGTACCTGTCTTGGTAAGGTTGCGTTGAAGACCAAATGAGTTACTATTTGTAAGTCACTTAGAATAGCTCCTGGTACATAGTAAGGGCCATTCTATTTTTTGTTAAATGTAATTACTTTTAAGCATCTTTGTATTCTTCACCACAACTTTATAAAGAATAGTGTGCTACCATTTTACAAATTTGGAAATTCAGCTTAGAGAGAGGACCTGTGAGTAGCCTTCTCTCATACAGCTGGGATTCAAACTCCACCTTTGGTTGGCCCTGAAGCCAGGGCTCTCTCCCAGCCCCAACTATTCTTAGATGAAGCTTGCATTAAAATCCACAGCTTAGAATTCACCTTTCCTGCTATTCAGCAGGCACTCCTAGAAACAAAACCAAAAACCAAACAAAAAGCAGTATTTTGAGTATTCTACCTTAGTCTTTTTTTTTTTTTTTGCATACCTAAAAGCCAAAATTAAAAAGGAAATGGAAAGATAATAATATAATATGTGTGTGCATGCACACACACACACACACACACAAAGGGTAATTACTGATTTTATTAAAAACATTTATCACAGAACCACATAACCATTGTTATTTTAGGCCTGGGAATACAATGCACACTATTAAGCCATTTGATGATTAAAGATAAAAGCATGATTAAATACGTTAATGAAAGTACCAGGCTGCATCGAGATGCACACCATGCATTGACCTCGAAGAGCTTGGGCTACCTATGTGACCCCTTTGTGAACTTTCTCCTCAGCTGAGTTTTCTAGAATGTTATTTTGTGCTTTAAAAAAAAAAAAAAAAAAATCCTCTGAGTAATGAAATTCTACCTGATCCCTGGGACCTGACTGGCTAACCTGGCCTCCTGGCCTCTGGCTGCTGTTGCAACCCATTTTCCTTGTCTTCTTAGTGGAATTAGAAACCAGCCCACTGGCATTTTCCTACAATTCCCACTATTCTCAGGTCTAGAGAGAAAGGAACAAAATGCAGACAGGATTAAACTAGTATCTGTTAAGGCTCAACCACTGGCCAAGCATTGTGCTGACATTTCATGTATTAAGACATTAGTTCTAATTTATTATATTTCTATCCTTATCACTGTCCTGTTTTTACATAGAAGACTGGGGCTCAGAGTTGCTAAATAAATTGGCATGATAATTATGAGTGGTGTATCTTAAATGTTTTTGGTTCTCCTCCTGAGCACACGATGGTCTTTCCGTTCTCTGCCAAGAAGGCTTCTCCCTTCTTGGGTTGGGTGCGTCCATGTGAGTGTAAGTGACATATGTCTCATCTCCGTGGAAGCTTAAAGAGCTGGTTATGGGTCACCATGTGCTCCTCCTCTGGCATCTGCTTCATCAGCTTGAGTCCACATATAATTATAATTTGTGATTTAAAAATGAGTTCACTGGTTTGTGTGACAGATTTGGAAGCCTGATTTCTCATCCAAACGATTCAATAAGTGTAGCCCTACAGACCCTCTCATGTATATTATCCCAGTTCAAATCCTGGTCCTTCTAATCTGCCTATGGATATATAAAGTGAGTGGGAAATAAATATTGGTTGTTTTCAAGCCACTAAGATTTGGGGCTTGTTTTTACTCCTGCATAATGAAGTTTCACAACGTATGTGGACCCGGGAACTGAGATTTGAATGCACTCCTGTCTGCTTTCAAAGACCTTGCTCTTTCTACTGCCTTGAACTCTATTAATAAGATGTGGTCAGATCCTAGGATCCAGAAGGACATTGTCCATATGAAAAACAAGGAAGGGGCACAGGCATAGCCTCTGGGCAGAGGTTAGGAAAACATGGACTCACTGAGGATCCCAGCAGGGGAAAGTACAAGACTCAGAATCTCAAGATCAGGTTAAAAATGTACGGATTGATTCTGTAACCTTGCACAAAAATCACCTAATCTCAGTGTTTTTGTTTTTGTTTTTTTCACGTAAATAATGGGAATAATACCGTCTATTATTCAAAGTCCCTGACCTCCAAGGACCCCTGATACTAAAAGATATTCTCATTTTTTTTCTCAAGTCAGGAAAGATATATTCAGGGATTACACAAATTATTGTGCGACATTGTTCACAACCTGGAATGGAGAAAAAGATAAGAGATACAACTGAAATTAAGTGGCAGTAATTTGGGCCTTGGACAAAGGGATTAAAGAAAGAAGAGAAGATAGGAAGAAAGTACTCTGGGAATAGATTCAACTGGAAGGCATCAGTATCACCTTAAGGAATCAAGTCAATAAAGAGGGCCGAAGATATGAACTGGGATAACACCTGAGAGAGTCTATAGGGCTATGCTTATTGAATTGTGTGGATGAGAAACCAGGCTTCCAAATCTGTCACACAAACCAGTGTACTCATTTTTAAATCACAAATCAAATTGGTAAAAACATTTCTGAGCACATATTCCCCATATGTACACATACTTATTGATAAATGTATATATACATTACTAGAGTAATGTATTATATGCATGTTACATATACAATTTGGGTGCATAAAACATAACAACAACAAAAAAAGAAATGTTAAAAAATGGCTAAATAAACAGAAAGAAACAGTCAAATGTGTTCGGGATGTATGTAACCCTGAGTCACTAGCTTTGCATCTTTCTGCCTGAAAGTGACTTTATTGCCACCAGTCATACAACCCGGAAGGAAAGGGGCATAGAAAAGCTTTTCAACTACTTGCTCTCGCTCAACCTTTCATGGAGCTGAATGCTTTAAAAAGGACAATGAACAGAGTGAAACATGCTTCAATCGAATTCCAATGAAAAACAGTCAAATGGCAAATATACTCTTGCTTCTTTTCTCTTTTCAGCATCACAGAGGATTGTAAACCATGTGTTCCTTGGAGACCAAGCAGAGGGATAGCCACAGCTTGATATGCAGAGATGTATTAATTTGTACATTTAAGCCAGTAGTTCCTGTTGCTCATATCAAACTCACCCTCTTTCTATGACCCTAAAAATCTGTCATTTCAACAAATAATTGAAGAGTTCAATTTGTCACCTAGCTGTTTAAAATAGTAAAGATAGGAGGCCAGGCATGGTGGCTCACACCTGTAATCCCAGCACTTTGGGAGGCCAAGGCAGGCAGATCACCTGAGATCGGGAATTCGAGACTTGGTGACCAACATGGTGAAACCTGGTCTCTACTAAAAATACAAAAATTAGCCAGGCATGGTGGTGGGTGCCTATAATCCCAGCCTGGGAGACTGAGGCAGAAGAATGGCTTGAACCTGGGAGGCAGAGGTTGCAGTGAGCCAACTTCGTGCCACTGCACTCCACACTGGGAGACAGAGTGGGACTCCATCTCAAAATAATGATAATAATAAAGACAGGAGTCACTCTGAACTTATTCTGGTCCTGGGGGTTGGTAGAGGCTGTCCAATAAAATTAAGTTAAGTAAATAAAATAATTAAAATAATGAAGTCATGAATGCTACCAGGCATATTTATGTAACTTAAGAAGCACTTGATATACAGAACAGTAGGCTTGATGGCTAACTTGTTTGGTTGGGGTTGAAAGAGGGGAAAGAAAGGGAAGAATCAAGTTCAGTAGAAACTTAAAAGTGCCTTCTTTATAGGGGGGTCATTGGTATTTGAATTCCATGAAATAGTATATTGTAGGTATGCCCTGCCCAGCTCCCAGAATTTTGGACCTATCGAATGGAGGCTTATATGCATGCATAAATTTCACAGACATGTATGCATAACTTATTTCTACTGACCTGTAGAGCTTAGTAAAATATTTGGAGAACCAAAGGCTAGATTTATAATAAAATGTAATGAAAACTCAGTAAATTCAAAGAAAGACTGGAAAGGAAGGAAAGGGCATTTAAAAAGGCAAGACAACATAAGATGTGAGAAAGAATTTTCAGCTTATCAGTATTCTCAACAAATGTACTTAAACTAAACTCTTTAATTTAAGTGTGAAAATGTTACATTTGATTAGAAAACAAAATCCAAATTATACAATTTTAAAATACACATATATAAAACATAATAATGCAAATAGGTTGGAAGTCAAAGGTGGGAAAAATATAGCAGGAAACTGGTAATAGGAAAAAAGTTGATGAAACATTATTAATATCAGATAAATTAGACTGAAAGCAAAATGGTAAATTATTTTATTAAAATAAGATTTTATTTAATTTTCAGTTATAAAATGTTTATTCTGAGAGTTCCAACAATTCTAAACCTGTATGCACATAATAACTTGATCTCAAAATATGTAAGGCCAAATTTGACACAATTGCAAAGAGGAAATTGCAAATCTGTCAGTGAGACTTTTTTTTAAACATTCATTTATTCATTCATTGAACAAATGTTTGCTGAACATGAATTCATTAAACAATTAGTGAATAAATGGGATTATACAAGTTATTGTGCAACAGTTTGGGCCCACACATAATTAAGATTACCAAGAACATTTTATTATTAGAAACATTTAAAAATAAAATGCTCTATTTTATTCCAGGCATCCTTCTAGGTACTGAGGAAATTATAATGAATAAATCACAATTCCTATGAAGCTTATGTTCTGGATGGAAAAGACAATGAAAAAAATATTTAATATGCCTGGTGTTGATAAGGGCTAAAAAGGACAAAACAAATAAGGCTAAAGGGACAGAAAATTACGCAGCAAGTGCACTGTTGTTTAGATTGTGATGAAGGTAGGATTGCCTCATAAGGTGACCTGAATGAAGTGAGGGAGTCAGTCGGGTTATAGATTTGAGAAAATCATTCTAAACAGTAGAATCAGTAAGTGTACTGGCTCTGAAGGAGCAGAGTTCTTGGCCTGTTTCAAGAACAGCAGGGAGACTGGTATGAGCAGAAGGCATAAGAAGAATGCTTGGAGATACCAGACACATCTCTGCAATTGACAGACAAAGTGGACAAATAACTAGTAAATAAAGAAAAGATTTATATGGCACAATTAATAAGAACAACCCAGTTGACAAGTATAAAATGCTGCACTCCAAGATTAGAGAATATACATTTTGCTTAGGAATACATACAACAATCATGAAAATCAAAAATCAATCAATAAAGCAATTCTCAAAAATTTTGAGTCAACATCACACACACTATATCCTCTAATCACAATGGTATTAAGTTAGAAATGAAAAGCAAAAATATTACTTTATAAAAGTTTACATATTTGGAAATTTAAAAGCACTCTTACAAAATAGTTAAGTCAATGAAAATGTCTTAAAGGCAACAGATAAGCTATTTAGAATTGAATGATCATAAAAATAATACAAATAAAACTCTTGGGATTTGGCTAAACTCACAATTTCAGGGAAATTCCTAGCTTTAACATGCTTATAGTAATGAAGAATATCCAAATATTTAATGATTTAAGCAATCATCTTAAGGTAAAAAAGAACAATAGATTAAACCTAAGGGTAATGGAATGAGGATATAACTAATATTAGAGAAGAGAGTAATGAAATAAGAAAAACTAAGAGCGTATCAACAAAGACAAAACTCTTTGAAAAGGGATTAAAAAAACACACCAAACTCTTTTTTCTCTCAAGAAAAAAAGTTGGCACAAACAAAAATTATTAGAAATAAAAGAGGATACCTTAAAATACAGCTAGCATTAAAAGTCCAAGAAATAGGCCAGGCGCAGTGGCTCATGCCTGTGATCCCAGCACTTTGGGAGGCCAAGGTAGGCAGATCACGAGGTCAGGAGATGGAGACCATCCTGACTAACATGGTGAAACCCCATCTCTACTAAAAATACAAAAAATTAGCCAGATGCTGTGGCGGGTGCCTGTAGTCCCAGCTCCTTGGGAGGCTGAGGCAGGAGAATGGCGTGAACCCAGGAGTCGGAGCTTGCAGTGAGCCGAGATTGCGCCACTGCACTCCAGCCTGAGCGACAGAGTGAGACTCCGTCTAAAAAAAAAAAAAAAAAAGTACGAGAAATAAACTTACAAGATTGATAATAACCAAATAGCCTGAATCACCAAGTATTTGCAATTATTTAGAAGAGCAAATATTTAAATACTCCTCATGAGAATGCAAATTGCTACAACCACTTGGATAAGCAGTTTGCAATCATCTATTAAATTGAAGATGTGTATAACATAACATCCAGTGATTTACTCACAGATATGTAGTCTAGACTAGAGAAACTCTTGCACATGTACTCTCAGGAGATAAATACATGAATGTTCAGAGCAGCTTTGCTCAGTAATAGCTAAAAAATCTGGCACCAACGTAAATGTTTATGTCAGGAGAATTGATGAGTAAATTGTATTAATAGTTTATATGTATTCATATAGTCTGATCTTGTAAGACAGTAAAAATGAGTAAGCCAACACAAAAATGAGTTACCCAAAATGGATAATTGTTGTCAAAAAAGTGATGTTTTAGTGAAAACTGCAAGGCAAAGAAGAATATATGTGGGCCGGGCGCGGTGGCTCAAGCCTGTAATCCCAGCACTTTGGGAGGCCGAGACGGGCGGATCACGAGGTCAGGAGATCGAGACCATCCTGGCTAACACGGTGAAACCCCGTCTCTACTAAAAAATACAAAAAACTAGCCGGGCGAGGTGGCGGGCGCCTGTAGTCCCAGCTACTCGGGAGGCTGAGGCAGGAGAATGGCATAAACCCGGGAGGCGGAGCTTGCAGTGAGCTGAGATCCGGCCACTGTACTCCAGCCTGGGCGACAGAGCGAGACTCCGTCTCAAAAAAAAAAAAAAAAAAAAAAAAAGAAGAATATATGTGATATTCTTCCTTTTATATATATTTCGGAAACGTGTGAAATGTATTCAAATAATATTTGAATATCTGGTTTGAGATGTGTGTGTCTGTGTGTTTGTATACATATATATTTTTTTCTAGGAGAGTGCCTATCCCTCCAAAAGCAATTAGAAGTGGATACTGTAGGGAGGGGCACAAGTGGGTTTCAAACATATTGATATTGTTCTGTTTCTTAAACAAGATATTGCATAGACAGAAGTGAATTTTATTTTTCACTACATATACTTTGTAAGTACTCTTTAAATATGAAATGTTCTTATTAAAATACTTATGATGAATGAATATCATAAATAACATTTTGTCAATAAGTGAGACTAAAAAAGTATATCCTTGAAAAATGTACTTTCAAAACTGACTCAAGAAGTAAACAAAATGAATATAATTTTTAAAAATGAATCAGTAATTGAAAATCTTCTCAAAATGCTAAGCCCAAATTGTTTTACAAGCAAATTTGACTAACCATTCAAGAAAATATAATTTCTTTATTTCTTTCTGCAAACTCTTTCAGAGAATGAAAAATATAGGAATATTTCCTAATTCATTTTATAAGTCTAGGATATTTTGATATCAAAACCACACTCGGACAAATAAAAAACAGAAGGGATATTAGCCTTATATCACTTATAAGTAAGAATAAAATTCAAGAATGCATATTAAAATATATCATGGCAAAGCTAGAGAAGTGGGGGTATAAATTGGTATAATCACTTTTAAAAACTGTTTGACAGTATACAACAGGGAACAGCAAACTTTCTGTGTAAAAAACAGATAATATTTATTTTAAGCTTTGCAGGTTATACTGTTTCTATCACAACTATTAAACACTGCCACTGTGGTGCTAAAACAGCATAGACATACGTAAACAAAGAGATGTGGCTTTGTTTCAATAAAACTTTATCAACAAAAATTGTTGGCGGGCAGAAGAGAAGGGTTGTAGCTTGCAGATCCCTGATGTATATAGAAAGTAAATATATATTACCCACACCCCAGTAATTCCACTTCTAGGTATATTTCTGACAGAAATGCATATATGTCTTCAGCAAAATATGTGGAGTGTTCATAATAGCACTATTCCTCATGCTTATTAATTTGAAACAAACAAAAATGTTTCTCAACAGCAGAATAAAGGAATGAATGTGGGATATTCATATAATGCACTTTTATACAGCAATGGGAATGGATGAAGTAATGTTACTTTTAACACTGTTGTAGACTCTCCCAAACCTAAGGTTGAACAAATGACACAAAAGAGTACATGCTTATGACTTATTCTAGATAAAAGTTCAAAAATAGGCAAATACAAACAATGAAGTTATCAATTAGGATACTGGCTACCCTTGTGGGGGTTAGTGACTGGGAAAGGCATGATGGAGTGGGCTTCTGAGGGCTGGTAATATTTTGTTGTCAATACTGTTACATGGGGGATATCTGTATTGTGGAAATTCACCAAGCTGTTTGTTTATGATTTATGACCTGGTTGTATTTATGAATTAAAAGTTTAAATTTAAGAAGTTAAAAGAGTAAATAGATGAAGGCAATGTTGGGTTCATTGAGAGACTACAAGGGTTGTCTGACATTGGAAAATACGTTAATGTAATTACCACATTAATCAATCAAAATAGAAAAATTATAGCCACATAAGTACATAAAATTATTTGCTTAGTGCATAAAATCATTAAACTAAAAATACCCCTCATAAATCTAGGAATAGAAAAGAACTTTCTTATTCTGATAAGGGACCTCTTCAGTCAATAAGCATCATAATAAATGATAAATATGAAAATATTGCCTTGAAAACCAAGGGAAAGTGAGGAAGGGATGCACCAACACTACATCTATTTCACATGGTGTTAAAGACAGCCAGTAAGGTCAGATAATTTTTTTAAAGGGGAGTAAAATTAATAATTACTAGAAAGGAAGCAAAACAGCTTTATACTAGTCACGTGTAGCATGATTGTCTAGAGAGGAAAAAAGATTACAGTATAAACCAACAAATTTTTGATTACAACAAATTATAAATGCTAATATGCTATACCAAAGTCTCTAGATATTAGATCAGTATACAAGTCATTCACATTTTTATACAGTAATTACAAAATTTAATTCAAAAATATTAAAATAGCATTTCCCTTGCTGATGGGGGTAGTGAGTAGAAGGGCATAAAGGGGCCTATGTGATTCTGGTAACATCTTTCTTGATTTTTATCTGGTTATATGAGGGTGAAGTGTGTGGAAATTCAGAGATGTGTGTCCTTCTATGTATGTTATATTCAAATAAAAAGTTTTAAAACACTATTTACAGTAGCAATGAAAATAAAAGGTACATCAAAACAAAATGTGTAAGACCTAGAAAATTATAAAATTTATGCTACATAAATTTTAAAAGACCTAGGTGAATTAAGAGACATACCATGTTAGTGGATGAAATACTGAAATGACAAACAACTAAAAATAAATCTAAAATAAATATTCATCAAAAGAATAATGAATGAACTGTAATACAGTCATACAATGGAAAACTGGATAGCAGTAGAAATTAATGAACTTAAGCTCCATGTATCATAATGAATGAATATAACTAAAATGACAGAAGCTGAAGAAGGGTATGTATATAATACAAATTACAACTCACCCTTGGACAATGTAGGTTTGAACTGAAAGGATCCACTTATACGAGGATTAATTTCAATACATATATTGGACATTTTGTTGGAGATTTTGCAATGATTTGAAAAACTTGCAGACACATCATGCAACCTAGAAATATCAAAAAATCAAAAAATTTTTAAGTTCGTCATGAAAGATGTAGATAGTTGTCTATTTTATCATTTGCTACCATAAAATATGCTAAAATCTGTTATTAAAAAGTTAAAATTGGCCAGGCATGGTGGCTCATGCCTGTAATCCCATCACTTTGGGAGGCTGAGGCAGCAGCATCACGAGGTCAGGAGATCGAGACCAGTCTGGCCAACATGGTGAAACTGTGTCTCTAATAAAAATACAAAAATTAGCCAGGTGTGGTGACGGATACCTATAATCCCAACTACTCACGAGGGTAAGGCAGTAAAATCGCTTGAACCCAGGAGGCAGAGGTTGCAGTGAGCTGAGATCATGTCATTGCACTCCAGCCTGGGTGACGAGCAAAACTCTGTCTCAAAAAAAAAAACGAAGTTTATCAAAACTTACACATATACAGACTGTACATGACACCATTTGCAGTCAAGAGAAGCAAATATAAAAATGCAATATTACATCATAACTGCACAAAATTGCCACAGTAGTAGTACAGTATGTACTACAGTTAATTTTGTAGCCACTGCCTGTTGCTATTGCCATGAGTTCACATGTGTCATGAGAATCTCCTTAAAATGCCATGTGAGGCTATGAACCAAAAAGCATGAGGTCTTAATTTAGAGGTTTATTTTGCCAAGGTTAAAATCATGGCCTGTGATACAGCCTCAGGAGGTTCTGAGAACATGTTCCCAAGGTGTTTGGGTTACAGCTTGATTTTACACATTTTAGGAAGACAGAAGTTACAGGCAAAGATGTAAATCAATATATGTAAGGTATACATTAGTGTGGCCTGGAAAGGTGGGACATCTCAAAGCCGGATAGAGTGGGGGGCTTCCAGGTCATAGGTGGAGTTAAAGATTTCCTGATTGGCAATTGGTTGAAAGAATTAAGCTCTTCCTGAAGAGTTGAGTCAACTTGAGTTAAGGTAAGATAAGAGGTTTAGTTGTGGGAGCCAAAGTTCCTGTCATGTAGATGAAGCCTCCTAGTAGCAGACTTCAGAGAGAATAGATGTGCATGTTTCTTATTAGACCTAAAAGATGTCAAAATCTCCTGAAAAGACCTTGTAGGGAAAGGAGACTCTCTACAGAATATAACTTCCCCCACAAGAGATAGTTTTGCTGGGCCATTTCAAAATATGTCAGGGAAGTATATTTTGGAGCAAAATACTTTGATTTCCTTCACGGCCCACTATCTGTCCTGTGATGTTACGCTAGAATCAGGTCGGAATTTGGTGTCGTATTGCTATAAAGAGTCTGTTTTGTCAGTCCTTAAGATCTCTATTTTAATGTTAATGCTAGTCAATTGTGTCTAAACTTCAGAGGGAAGAGGGTGTCATGAGACATGTCCAACTGCCCCTGCCCCCTGCCTTCCTGAACTAGTTTATTTTCAGGTTTTTGGGGATCTCTTTGGCCAAAAGGAAAGTCCGTTCAGTTGACTGGGGGGCTTAGAATTTTATTTTCGGTTTACAAGGCTGACATCTCCATATGATCAGTTCATCTTTCCAGTACATCACTTACCACAATAAAAAGTGATCTCTTGAGGTTCTCATGTATTTTTCATCATGTTTGGTGCCATAGTGTAAACCTTGAATAACACCGTGATACCCACACAAAGTGCCACTAGTGATTCTGGAAGTGCTCCAGAGAGGCAGAGAAAAGTCATGACATTACAAAAGAAAGGTTAAATTGCTTGATATGTACCCTAGATTGAGGTCTACAGCTGCAGTTTTCTGCCATTTCAAGATAAATGAATCCAGCACAAGGATCATTGTAAATAAAAAAAGAAAAGAAATTTGTGAAGTGATCACCGCAGCTATACCAGCATGCACGAAAACCTTGCACTTTTTACAAAATACCTTTTTATATCATATTGAGAATGCGGCTCTTATGTGGTTACAGGATTTCTATAAGAAAGGCATATCTGTAGACTCTAATATCATTGGAGAAAAAGGAAATTATTATATGACAACTTAAAACAAAAGGAAGGTAAAGGATCTAAAGCTGGGGTATGTAATGCCAGCAAAGGGTGGCTTGTTAATTTTTGAAAAAGATTTGGTTTAAAAAATGTCAAGAAAAGAGCCTGGTACCGTGTTGGATGCCGTAATCTCAGCTACTTGAAAGTCTGTGGCAGGAGGATCGCTTTAGCACAGGAGTTTGAGATCAGCCTGAGCAACATAGAGAGACCTTGTCTCAAAACAAAAACAAAAACAAAAACAAAAAAACCCCAACATAACAGGAGAAGCAGCTTTTGCCCACCAAGAGGCAGCAGACAAGACCCCAGATGCCATTAAGAAAATAATTGAGGAGAAAGGATACGTACCTGAACAAGTTTTAATGCCAGTGAATGTGCCCTACTCTGGGGGGGGGGGGGGAAATGCCACAAAAGACATTTAGTTATAAGAAAGAGAAGTGAGCACCAGGATTTAAGACAGAAAGAGATGTGCTAAATCTATGATTTTTTGCAAAGGCACTCAGGTTTATGACAAGGACTAACCTTATCTGTAAAGCTGCTAAGCCCTAAGCCTTGAAGGGAAAAGATAAACACCAGCTGCCAGACTTTTGATTGTACAAGAAGTCCTGAACAACAAATTCCGAATTGATTCCATTCATGCCTAGTCTCTGGGTCAGAAAGTACCTTGCTAGTAAGGGACTACCTTTACATTTATTTTGCTATTAAACAATACCCCTGGCCTCCCAGAACCCAATGAGTTGAACATCACAGGCAATGAAGTGGTCTGCTTGCCTCCAAACACAACATCTCTAATTCAGGGGTCATAAGGATCTTTAAGTTTCATTACACATTGTATTCTACAGAATACATTGTCAGTGGTATAAAGAGAGCCCATGAAAGTCTGAAAGGATTACACCACTGAAGATGTCATCATCGTTATACACAAAAACCATGAAAACTGCCACGCTTGAAACAATAAATTACTGCTAGAGAAAACTGTGTCCAGATGTTGTGTGTGACTTCACAGAATTTATGACCGAAGCAATCAAGGAAATTATGAAAGAGGTTGTGGATATGGCAAAAATAAAATAAAATAAAATAAAAGGTGGGGAAAGTGAAGGATTTCAAGATACAGATCTTGGAGAAATTCAGGAGCTAGCAGACACTTCACCAGATCATAAGAAGAATTAACAGCGGACAACTTGTTAGAGATGAGCTCTTCTGAACTGGTGCCAGAAGATGAGAAAAAGACCTGGAAGGAGTGGTGCCAGAAAACAGGTTTACAGTAGATTATCTGACAGAACGGTTCCCATTATTCAAGACTACTTTTGACTTCTTTTAGGACATGGAACCTTCTATGAAACAGGCACTGAAACTGAAGCAAGAGGTGGAAGAAAAATTGGTACCACATAGAAACATTTTTGAGAGAAATAAAAAAGCAAAAAAGACAAATTACGGTGTGTTTTTATGAAGTTACATGGGTTATGTCTGCCTCTCCTGCCTCCCCTTCCACCTCCTCCACTTCTTCCACTTCTGCCACCCTTGAGACAGCAAAACCAACCCATCTTTCTCGTCTTCCTCAGCCCAGTAAATAGGAAGACAATGAAAATGAAGAGCTTTATGATGATCCACTTCCCCTTAACGAATAGTAAATAGATTTTCTCCTCCTTATGATTTTCCTAATATTTTTTCTCTAGCTTGCTTTATTGTAAGAATACAATGTATAATACCTATAACACAAAATATGTTTTAACCAACTGTTCGTGTTAACAGCAAGGCTTTCGGTCAAGAGTAGAAAAGTTTTTGGAGGTCAGAAGTTGTACATGGAGTTTCAACTGTGTGGGGGTGGGAGGTTGGCACCTCTAACCCTTGCATTATATACAAGGGTCAACTGTATGTAGTTTTTAAATCTGCCAGTCAATACTATGTTATTCTTAGAGACATACATATGAAAAGGAAACATAGATACCTATATGGAAATGCTAAACCCTAAATTCAGTATCTTAGGTGCTAGGTTTGGGGAATTTGTTGTTTTAACCTGTATTTTCCCCTATGTCTTAAATAGCTTATCTAAAGTTCTTTTAGAATTGGGCTACCTCTTCCTCAAGGGAGCGCTGATACTCTAATGGGAAAGCTGAAAGAGGCTTTGCACGTGTTTATCAGAAAAACCACTTGTGGATGGTCTGTGTGCCTTTCGACAGTTGCCAGAGAATTATTGCTTTATTTCTTCTTCTCCTTGTTAATTCTTTGGGCATAAAGGGTAGGATGCCAGGTGCATGGACATGCCAAATAAAGAGAGAAGGTATAAGTGAGACTCCTCTACTCTCCAGCCCTTTCTGCCCCTTTTAGTCACTGGGGTAGGAAAGATGAATTGCAAAGGCAGAAGGCATTGCCCTGTGGCCTAGAGAAGAGAGGGTAGAGGGCTAGGTGCCCAGTTAAAGTGCTGAACCTACCACAGCTTACCCAGTGACCTAAGACAACTTGAACAAAGAAAATATGGCATTAAGAGTGTAGCATTTTCCTGGATAATCTTTTGTCATTGGGTCTGGATAGCTCACATCTCCGAGTCTCATTGTTTTCATCTATAAGTGGAGACATTAGGACAGATGATCTTTAAGTTCTTTACTGCTCTGGCAATTTATGAGTCTAACACTCAGAGGCCTTAAATTCCAGTGAGAGAGACAAGAAATGTAGGCAAATAATGAGACTCTTAGGATGACAAGGCCCAGTGTCCATTGAGAGGTTTGAATATTCTTGGGAGATTAGAGAAGGAAGATCCACTTGTGCCTGAGGAAACAGGAAAGGTTTCTAGAAAGATGTGACGCTAAATTAATTTTTTTTTTCTTTTTAGAGCAGTAACATTTGTTCATTTCAGAAAGTTTGGAAGTCACAGAAAACTGGGCATATAGGAAACATTTATTTTACATATCTATCCATCTATTCATCTGTCCAAATATTTGACTACTTATTATATGCCAGCTATGATTCTAGGCACCAGGAAATAGCAGAAAACAAATATACAAAGTTCTTGCCTTTGTACAATTAATTTTTCAGGCTATGGTGGGGGAAATCATACAAGTAAACAATCATATAAGTAAATAAACAAGGTAATTCCTGCAAGTGCCGAGTGCCAAGAGAATAAAGGAGATTGATATGATAGTGACATGATAGCTGGGGGAAGGGTGGGAGTTTTTACTGAGCTCGTGGAATGCCTCTTTGATGACACATTATTCACAAACCCACAACTCAGAGTTAGTCATTGATATCTGATAGGTTTCTTTCTCTGTGTGTTTCCTTTTATAGGTATTTTCTCACCCACCATCCTCCCCTAATCCATGCCTTATGAAGAGACTCTCTTTCATAGCCTCTACTTCATTACTTTTTATAACTAGGACCTCCCCATGCATTCTTATAACATTTGCAATGAGAAAACGTGTTTCCCTAATTTTCAAAGAGATCAATAAAAACAAATTAAAATAGAGGATTAAAGGTGTCTTTTTGCCACATTATTTTTCTAAGAACAAAAAATGTAGTGATCTCATCGTTATTTCTCCAGAGGTCTCTAACCATAATATATAGCCATTTAGTGCAGTTTAACATGACAATAACTCACTGCTTCTCTCTCTCTACTCCAGGGAACCAGGAGGAGGGAGAAAAAACAGGTAGATGAAAGGGTCGAGATGGTTGAGGAAAGCTCCTATATTCATATTGAAAATTTACTGTAAGTTGTGTTGGCTTATCAGTCCATTTTAGGGTGAGACTTTTCTGGAAGACAACAGGAGAGAATGGGCAGTGTGACTGAGTATGTGTACCTCCACAGAAGATGGGGAGGTTAATTGGAAGGGTATGAAGAGGAAGAAATGAGCTAGGCCAAGTGCTGCCTTTAGGAATGTGTTGAGCAGTTTGGGGAGGGAAAAAAAAGGATGCTGGGCTTTAGAGTCCAAACAATTGAAAGGAACATCTCAGTCAAATCAGGAAGACAGAGGACTTCCTTCTGAAGTTCCAGGGGTCAACCAAAAAACTTTTGGATGAATGTGGTTAAGAAGGCACACCACTTCTTCCCTCTGACCGCTATTGTGGGGCTACATGAAATGCCACCTATAAAGTCCCCAGTTCAGTGTGTAAGATCAAAGTCTAGCATTGTGATTAGGACTTTAGGCCCTGACAACCTCACCAATGAGTTCTTATCGTACCTGAGTACCCACTCTGAGCCTTCGTTTCCTCATCTGTAACACTAAGATTTCAACACCTACTTTAAAGGGTGACTGTGAGGATGAAATAAGATCACTGACATACTGTGCTTAGTACAGAACCTAGAACTTACAGAGGAAGAGTCCAATAAATGTTAACTCAGACAATAATAATGACGATGAGTTTCTTGGTCTTAAAAAAAACCCTCAAAGTCCTCCAAATTTCCTCCTTCTACAAATGAGTAAACTGAGGCATAGAATACAATCATTAAAAGCGTGGACTTAGAACACAAATCTGCATTTAAATGCCACCTCTGCCATTCTGGCTGCATGCCATGGTTAATTTGCTTCTAGACTCTTGGATTCCTCATCTGTAAAACAGGAACCTTGTGACTTGTAAGTGTAAGAAGTAAATATGACACAAGCAAAATGCTTAGCCAAGTGCCTGGCACATACTATTTAAAACTTTACATGAGGTAGTTACGTGTTTGCAAATTATGGTTGTTTTGTGGTTATCATTTAAGATGGAAATAAGTTAGCAGCCATACTAGGGAATCAATCTATTGAAGCAGAATAATATCAAGTAGACAGAAAATAACTAGAGACATTGAAGATCTGAGAAATAGAATGAATAAACTCAGGCCTATTAACATGTTGACAAATTAGTGTTAAATAATTTTAATATATAGACCTCCAAATGCAAACAGAGAAAATCATTTTTTGAGCACACTCAAAATCATCACAAAAATAGAACATGTATTAGACCATAAGAGAAGCCCAATTAAATCCAAATAATTCATATTACACAGACCATGTTCCCCAACTGTTATGCAATAAAATTAGAAATTAATAACCAAATGACAGATTTTAAAATCTCATGAATTTGACAATTAAATAACATGTTACTAAATAACACTTTGGTTACAAAGGAAATCATAAAGAAATCCTGAAGTGAATAATAATGAAAGCAGAACAAGTCTATATTTGCACAACAGTCTGAAGCAACACTTAGAGGAAAGTCTAAAAGTTTAAATTTATTTAACAGGAAACAAAAGTTAAAAACAGATGACCTGCATATACAGATGGCAGGGAAAAGGAATATGAAGAAAATGTTTAACATGATTAGCCATTAGGAAAATGAAAATTAAAACCACAGTGAGACATCACTACATACCTATCTGAATGGCTCATATAAAAAGTAGTGAGAGCACGAGATTATGGCAAGGATGCAAAGAAACTGGATCTCTCCTACATTGCTGGTAGAAATGTAAAATGAAACAACCACACTGGAAGGTACTTGGCATGTTTATTTTATAAGTAAAAATGAACTTACTATATGATCCAGCAATTATACGCTTGGGCATTTATTCCAGAGGAGCAAAAACTCATGTTAACACAGAAACTTGTACATGAATGTCCATAGCAGATTTACTTATAATCACCCCACACTGGAAACTACCTAAATGTCATTAAATGAGTGAATAAACAAGCTGCAAAACACCCATACCGTGATATGCTGCTCAGGAATAAAAAGGAGCAAACTATTGTACCTGTAACACCTTGGATGAGCCTCAAGGGAATTATGCTCAGTGAAAAATTATGCTGAGTCAAAATGTTATATAGCATATGATTTCATTTATATAACATTTGTGAAATGATAAAAAAAAAATTACAGATAGAGAACAGATTAGTGGCTGCCTGGGGTTTTAGATGGCAGGGAGGAGAGAAAGGGTGTGACTAAAAAAAGATAGTATAAGTGTCTTAGTCTATTCCTGCTGGTATAACACACTATGTTAGAATAGGTGATTTAGAAACAATAGACATTAATTTCTCATAGATCTGGAATTTGGGAAGCCCAAGATCTGGCAAATTTGGTGTCCGATGAGGATTTACTTTCTGCTTCCAAGATGTCAGGCTGTTGCTTCATCATCCAAGGTGGACAAATGCTGTGTCCTTACATGGCAGAGGGGATGGGAGAAGAAAACTTGTCCGCTCAAGCCATGTTCTAAGGCACTAATCCCATCTGTGAAGGTGAAACCTTTAGGAGTCCACCTAAAGGACCCCCTTGATCACAGTTTCCCCCTTGATCCACAGTTTCACTTTTCTTGGTTTTAATTACAGTCTGAAGATATTACATAGAAAATTCCAGAAATAACTCATAAGTTATAAAAATATCACATACACATACACAAAATTAACGAGGGTGGTGATTCATGGTTAGAGTTGCAGCTACTTGGGAGGCTGAGGTGGGAGAATCACTTGGACCTTGGAGGTCAAGGCTGCAGTGAACTGTGATCATGCCATTGCAATCCTGCCTAGGTGGTAGCATAAGACTCTATCTCAAAAACAAACAAAAAGAATATAGTGAACTATGTGTTATTAAATTGGAAACTAGATTGAATACAATCTTAGAAAAAGATAAAATGACAAAATTTGCATGAGGAGAAAAAGAACTTTTAAATGAATCAGCAAAATTAAAGACATTGAAATGGTAGTCAAGCCCTTCTTCAAAACACCACATGATTGACAGGTGAGCTCTACCGAACTTTTAAAGAAGATTTAATTTTAAACCTATGAAAGTTGTTCTAGAAAATAAGGCCAAGGGGTTACTTGAATTTACTGGAATCTTGATTCCAAAATCAGGTTAGAATACAAGAAAAGAAAATACAGGCCCATTTCATGTGTGAATGTATAGAAAATACATTCTATGGTAAATACTAGCTAAGAAAGCCAACACTGTTTTACAAAAATAATAATTATATTTATATGGGGCTTATCCCAGGAACAAGTTTTTTTCAATGTTAGTGCAATTCACTACTTTAAATATGCTAAAGAATAAAAATCATATGATTATTTCAGTCCTTGAGACAAGCACTCGATACATGAATGTCCATAGCAGATTTACTCATAATTACCCCAAACTGGAAACTACCTAAATGTCCTTAAATGAGTGAATAGGTGATAAGCATTTGATAAAGGTATTCACCAATTCATGATTATTTTTTAAACCCTTAGAAAATAAAGCGAAACTTTTGTTAGATTGCCAGCTTATAAGCCAAAATTCTACAGTAATTATTATACCTAATATAGAAAATGCAGGTGCATTCCTTTTTGGAGCAGGGAGAGGAGTGGAACCACTGCTATTTAACATAATGCTGGAGTTTCTGGCCCAAACTTTAAGGAAAGAAAAAGAAATAAGATATATGAGGATTGCAAAGAAATAAAACTTATTGTTTGTAGATGGTATGATAATCCTCTTAGAAAAATCAATGGCAATCAAAAATTGTGGTAAGTAATAAGAGAGTTCAACAAGTTTGCCAGATATAAGATTAACTTACAAAAATCAATAGCGTGTCTGTACACCAGCAATAATGAACTAGAAAATCTAATTTGAGACAATTGTAATACAAATGATCAAATATTTAGGATTTAAGTAGTCCAAGAATATATAAAATCTCAATGGAGAAAACTTTAAAACTAATAAGAGACTTAAAAGAAGACCTGAATAGATGGAGAAAAAGTCCATGGCCATGGATGGGAAGATATTACACAAATGAAAATCCTCCCTAAATTTGTCTATAAATTTAATTCAACATCAATAAAAATTTCTGTTAAATTTGAAGGAACTTGATACACTTTCTCTAATAAGTGTGTATAGAGGGAAAAAAATCATAGTAGTCAACTTCTAGGAGGGATTAAAAAAACAGAAAATGTACCCTTCCATACATTAGTATATAAAATATACTATTAAAGCCATAACTATAAAAATTGTAGTATTCATGCTGTAATAGGAAATGGATCAACAGAACAGAATGGAAAGCTCAAGAATCATTTCATGTATATCTGGAAACTTCATGTGCGATAGAGATGGATCTCTAGATTAGCTGGACAGAATAGTAAGCAAATGGTTTTGAGGAAAAGTTTTTTTTGTTTTTTTTTTTTTACTGTGCAGAGGAAAATAAAACTGAATACCGCCTTAATACCTACTACCAGAGTGGTGGACTCTGGAGACCTAAGATGTCAATGTGAAAGATAAAGCTATAAAGTTAGAAAAGAACATTGCAGAATGACTTTGTAGACTAGGGTTGGGCAAAGATTTCTTCAGAAAAAGTTGTGTCTTTCATAGAAAGAGAGGGAAGTCACAGCTGTGGCTCACCCACACAGCATTTAACAACAACAGATTTGATATGCACGTGTAGCAATGTGGCTGGACCTTAAAAGCATAATGTTGAGTGAAGAAAGTAAGAAACACAGTGAGGCAACACAACACCATTTATCAAAATTTAAAAATGCATGCATAATGGGACGTGTTTTCTAAGAACACAAAATAAATATATTAGAATGGTTGCTCATGGTAGGGGAGTGGGGAATGGGATAAAAGAAATAAACAAGTCAGGACAGGCTGGATATGCTCACGGGACAAATGACCTCAAAATCTGATGGCTTAACCCACAACAGAAATCTCTCTCTCGCTAG
This sequence comes from Theropithecus gelada, assembly GCF_003255815.1. NCBI lineage: Eukaryota > Metazoa > Chordata > Mammalia > Primates > Cercopithecidae > Theropithecus > Theropithecus gelada. The sequence continues at coordinate 60,178,007 of NC_037678.1, forward strand.
CGTGTTGTGATCACATAGGTCAACAGGGAATAGTGAAATGGGCCAATCTCACATGGGCTTTAAAACAACCCTGAAAGTGACAGGTGATATCTTTTCATTTATCACTGGACAAGGAAAGTCCCGTGGCTATACCTAACTTCAAAGGAAAGTACAACCTGACCATGTGCCTGGAACAAGAGGGACGTGGAATATTTGAGAACAGATTTTATGTCTACCATTAGGGAGACATTTTTAAAAAGTAGCAAACCCTAAGTTTAAAAACTTGCTTGATTTTATTTATTTGTTTTTCAAATTTCTTTCTCTCTTTTTTTTTTTTTTTTTTTTTTTTTGAGACAGTGTTTTCCTCTTGTTGCCCAGGCTGGAGAGCAATGACACCATCTCAGCTCACTGCAACCTCCACCTCCCAGGTTCAAGGAATTCTCCTGCCTCAGCCTCCAGAGTAGCTGGGATTACAGGCATGCGCCACCACGTCTGGCTAATTTTGCATTTTTAGTAGAGATGAGACTTTTCTATGTTGGTAAGGCTGGTCTCGAACTCCCGACCTCAGGCGATCTGCCCACCTCGGCCTCCCAAAGTACTGGGATTACAGGCATGAGCCACCACGCCCGGCACTTGGTTGATTTTATTACACCAAAAATAAAGGACTCTTATCTATTCAAGATTATCATGAACAACAACAACAAAATGCTAGAATATACAAAGAATTCTACAAATGAGTAGATGATTGTGCAAAGGATTTGAACAAGGAATTTATAAAGATAAAAATCCAAAAGGCTGATAAATATAGGAAGAAATTCTCAAACTCCTTAGTACTGAAACAATATAAATTAAAATAGTAATGGGGAAAAATATGTAGTGCCCATCAGATAGTTGACAAATTGGATAATACCAAGGGTGGATGAATGTGGGTTCACAAGTACCTTTACATACAGCTAAAAGTTTTGGAGCTGCTGTTCTGACAGCAATCTGACAGTACTTTGTCAAATTAAATTTATACATAGCCTATATGTCAGTATTTCTGCCCCTAGGAATATAGACCACAAAGGAATTCACACAGATCTAGAAGGAGACACCTGAGAAGGTCTACTACTGCATGATTTCTGGTAGTGATGAGTGAGAAGCAAACGGTGTCTGTCAGTGGAGAGCAGATGGATAAATTATGGAGAGAACAAACCCCAGAACCCCATATAATGGTTGAAAATCATGAACTAAGGGCACGCAGCAGCCTAGGTGGATGTCAAAAGTATAGTGCTGAGTGACAAAAAGGTAAACGAGCTAGAACACATTCCAATTTACATAATTAAAAATACGTGCATACTAAACAATTACATGTATTTTACAAGAACTCATTCAGGCAAAAGACCGTGTATAAAACATAATGGGTCTACGGAGGGAAGGCAGTGAAAGTGAAGAGTGTGGATAAACATACAGAAATAAGCAGAGCAATCTTTGAGGTTTGCGTTAGTTTCGTCTTGCCGCTGGAACAATTCACCATAAGTGTGGTAGTTAAAACAACACTGATGTATTGCTCTGGAGGTCAGAAGTCTGAGATAGGTCTGCGGGGCTGTGTTCTTTCGGTCGGCTCTGGGGGAGAATCTGTTTCTTGCCTTTTCCAGCTTCTGGAGGCCACTTCTATGCCTTGCCTTGCTGTTCTTTCTCCATCCTTGAAGCTGTCAGCCTAACATCATTTCTCCTCTCTGCCCTCTTGCCTCCCTCTTATAAGGACCCTTATGAGTACACAGGGCCACCCAGATAATCCAGGATCATCTCCCCAGTTCAAGATCCTTAATCACATTCACCGTGTTCTTTTTGCCATGTAAGATAACAGATTCCCAGGTTCTGAGTATTAGGATGTGAACCTCTTTGGGGGCTGATATTTTTGCCTACTGTAGAGTTTTGATTTGGGACAGAGGATATCAGGGGATGTGGAGGGATGTGGTCTGAGCCAGCATCTGGGAGGAAAGGACAGGAATAACTCACCTGACCAGTTTGGCTGGGAATGTCATATTGGCTGGTAATGTCATATTAAGATTGACAAAGACTGCAAATGCAGGGTGGCTTCTCCAGGTCTCTCTATTAGACTTCTGCCCTTCTCTCCAAGAGACACATTCTATAATAGTTAAAATGAACATAGAGCAGGAAACTGCCTATATCTTACGGCTTTAGCGGAATCTTCCACACACCTGACTCAAAGTCTTTCCTCCCTCAGGGGACCAAGCCTGTACTATGTGAAGGAGTATTGGCCGGTCATGTTAACCAAAACATACACATCTGTTGATCTGATAATTTATCTTTCAGTAAATATTCACTTACCTCTGCTACTCCCACCCTTTCTAACTGTGGGATGAGTGGCTCCATTGATTTTGGGCTTGCCTGTGTGACTTGCTCTGTCAATATGGTATTAGCAAGCTTGACATGAGGGAGGCCTTAAGAGCTCCTACATGGGTTGGCGTGGCTCTGGTGCATTCATCATGGAAAGAACTTCCTCTGAGGGGCTACCGCTCCTTCAGCCTGGTTTGTAAAATAAACATACATCAGGCAGACCTGGGCACACCTCATAGCCTGGAGCCATGCCCAGCTGGTCCACACGAGGAGATTATACAAGCAGATGTATGAGCTTAAGAATAAATGCCTGTTGCTGTAAACCGGTGGCTTTGGGGGTGATTTGCTATACAGCACTATGGTGACAATATCCCACTAACAATGCATGCATATAATGTTATTTAAACCCTACAAGAAATGTAGTAGGTATGTATAATTATAAAACCAGGGTTCAGGAAGGGTAAAAGTATTTTTTCAATGTCACACAGTTCATAAATAAGTTTTGATGGGCAAGAGAGAGAAAATATGAAAACATCAAGTATCTGAGCAAGACTATTTGCAGATGGAGGAAGATGGAAAGTGGAAAAGGCATCAAGGCTTATGACACTTAAGGAGAGCTCATATTTTGCAGAGGCCATCCTTAGAAGGCTAAGTCAAAGCTGAAAGTCCAGGAGGAAGAGTAGTGATCATTTCTGAGATTCTGATACGAAGAATTATCATTTGGTGGCTTATGTAAAAGCCTATGCTAGGATTGTGTCTCACAATGTCATGGCCAAGCATCAGCCCCTATTAGAGGGGTCAGTCAGGAAACAGAACATGTGCATTTTAACCCCTCATCTTTTCTGAGAGGTGCTTAATAAGGTCAGCAGGTACGTCACAAATGAGTGAGGCAGTCAGTCAGATAATGTGTCTTCTAGCTACTGTTCTACTGTGATCCCTGTTCTACTGGGTTCCCTTCTTATTTGCCACAAATTAACAGATAGACAGCTTTGTTTTGTCAATTGCGTTTTTCATTGCCTAGGTAAGTCTCAAATGAGATTCGATAGAAAATAAGCCTTCCTCAACTGACAGTGGTTTTCATTTGAAAATGTTGCTTCAGTTTAATGACACTCTTGTACATTTCAAAGAGTAAAGCTTTGGACATCATAAAAAAGCTTGGTAGGCGTTTCTGGGGCTGCTGACACAGCAGGGCTTTTCAAGGTCCAGCAGTCCTAAGTAGTGTCTGTAGATTAATGTGATTCCTTGGGAGATCAAGAATGTCCTGGGATGGGGGAGTTGTCAGCTATGAGCAGCCTCAGCTTTGAAAAGCCCTGGATCTGAATATGAAAAGCCAAATTCTCCAACTGGAAAAAAGGTAGTGCTTCTAGAAGAGAGGCCATCAGAGTCCAATTAGGAAATATTACTTTTGTTTGTTTTTACATAGTCTAGAAACAATTCGATTTACACATGGCTTCTTAGGCAGTGATGGCAAATTAGCTACGCTGAGATTTTTCTAATTTCAGTGCCCTGTTGTTCACAGCCAGGACAAGTAAAGTATTCAGAATGTTTAATACCTCACCCGGGCCCAGTGCTAGGTGGCTTTTGACCATCAGAAATGTTTCAGGTTTTATTCTTTCTCCAGCTTTTCTTCTTTTCCTTTTTTTTTTTCTTTAAATGAATAAGGCAACTTGCCATGAATCAAGTGGGAACTGAAATGAAACCAACCCAGATGTTATAGGTTTGACTTCTTTTCTTCCCCCCAAATCTTTTTTCCTTTCTCTGCAGACCGAAACCATGTAATTTCAAAATTGCTTCTCTTTTCCCAACCCAATTTTCCCTAGGGCAAAAGTAATTTTTAAACATTCCAAAGTCTCTATCTTCAGGCTGCATCTTTGGCCTGTGTCCATTTAATTCTTGCCAGTATTTGAGCACCTGAGCAGTTGACATGGCCGTAGACACACAGCTGACCACCCCGCTCCCTGGCTCAGCCACAGTCCAGGGGACTGCATCTGGATGGGGCAGAGAGGGAAGATCAAGGTCTGAGACAGAGCTGGGAAGCAGAATGTGGCAGCTAGGACATCACATTTGTGGGCATGAGGAGCCCGGGCTGTGTGGAATACTGGGAGACAAAGATGGGAACGTGGAATATTGAGGAAGTTTAGGCAGTGGGGTCCTGCATCAGTCAAGGTCTGTTTTGGAGATAAATCATGACACTTAGACAGAATTGCCTATATAGAATTGTTAACTATCCTGGTTTTCAAACTGTGCTGAGACAGTGTAAGACACCATTATTAACTCACAAGAGCACCAGTAGTACCAGTATCGTGGAAAACATGGCATCATCTGTCAGACACGCTACAAATGACTACTTGAAGGGGCCAACAGTTTCAACATGAGATTGGGCTACTTTCCTTCTGATGTCATATCTTGGCAAAACTGGGCTTCTGGCAATTGCCATGATGAAATGCAAGTTGTGTGCCAAAATCAACATGGAACAGGCAACGAAAGTGGCAGTGTCTGTCTAATCTGAATCCTCAGTTTGAGAAATTGTGTAATGCTCAACAGATACATGCATCCTATTAGGAAGTAATTGTAGTTAAGAAAGACAAAAAAATAACTTTATTTTGATTTGTGTGTACTGTATTCTCAAACCACTTCTTATTTGTTAGGATGCAAATACTTATTAAGTTGTTTGGAACAACTAATACATGAAACTGTTGGGTATTTTTTATTTTTTTATTTTTGGCTTAGGATCTGTGGGGGGGGGCGGGGAACAAAACAATTACCAAAACACCAAGGGCACTGTAAACCTCTGGTTAACTGTATATAAAGAATTGCCTAGAAAATGGAAAACATTAAAAGAGAACATGAAAACATTAAACTAAGGTGGCAACTGTGGGAAGCAGCTACTGCCAGGGTTGAAAAGAACAAAAAGAGGCTGGTGCTGGTGTCTCTGAGGTGATGCAATGAGGCTGGCTCTGCAAGTGTTGGGGAAACTGCAAGCTACGTCCAAACACTGTGACAGAATGAACAGGCTACCTGGATACCTGATGCTGAAGTCTCCGCATCCTCCAGCCCTGCAGGCTTCCTCTATCGCCCCCTATGGGCAGATACTAGCATGCGGCCAGAGAATAGAGCACATGTGTTTTGTGCCATCCTAGCCTTAGCACAGTAAAGCAAGATACAGAGGGATGTTTGGAGCCAAAGACAGTGGCTGAGTAACTGGCTGAAGGCCCTTGGGCTGCAGTTTTTGTGCTTGCTGTGGGCCCGAGGGCCATGACCCCGGTCAATAGGCTGCTTTGTGAATCTGGGTTATATCTGACTCTGGGTTCCCCCTCCGTACTCCAAACTGACTGGAGGACCTATGGGATAAGGCTGTTGGACTAGCCCTGATTGGACCCAATTTTACATTCATCTGAGTGGGATGGGATGGGACACATACCCAACTGGGTGAGAGAAGCTTTTGAGCGATAGCTTTCTTGGAAGAACTGATGTTTAAAGGAAGGGCTAAAGAATGAGTGGAGGCTGGACATGATGGCTCACACCTGTAATCCCAGTACTTTGGGAGGCCAAGGTGGGTAGATCACTTGAGTTCAGGAGTTCGAGACCAGCCTGGCCAATGTGGTGAAACCCCGTCTCTACTAAAAATACAAAAATTAGCCGAGCGTGGTGGCATGCCTGTAATCCCAGATATTTGGGAGGCAGAGGCAGGCAAATTGCTTGAACCTGGGAAGTGGAGGTTGCAGTGAGCCAAGATCACGCCACTGCACTCCAGCCTGGGTGACAGAGTGAGACTGTCTCAAAAACAAAAAAGAATGAGTGGAAACTGGGTGAGAAGTGAGAATAGGGAGGGAAGAGTGACACCTTTCAGTCCAAATGTCACCTCTTCAGTCATCTTCCCTGACTACCATACGTAGCTTGCCATTTTTATGCAATTGATCCCTTATGTTTCCTTCAAAACACTTTATTTGCATTATCATCATATTATAGCATCTGTATTTCCTTCAAAAACTTGCAATTTGGTTAGCTCTTATGTTTGGCTGCCATGATGGTTGTTTTAGTCTGTTTTTCTCCACAGATTTAGCTCAAAGGAGGCAGGAATTATGTCTATTTTTGTTAACACTATGTCCCCCAAAACTAGCTCGCCACCCTATAGATGCTCAAAAAATATTTCGAGCTAAGCCATGGGAAACAAAAGTAAAAACTTTAGGGTAAATGAAGAAGAAACATCAGGAAAGATCAAGGAGCTGATGCCAAGGCCTCAAATCAAAGAAGTAAAATGGTAGACATAAGCCTTTCGCAACCTTCCAGTCTCTCTTCCCGGCTTGATTTTTCTCCACAGCACTTACCATTGTCTGATGTGTTACATACTTTTCTGATTTATCTAATATATTATTTAATCTCCTACCCCTACTAGAATATACACTCCATAAGAGCAGAGAGGGTTTTCGCCTCTTTGGTTAACTCCTACATCCAGTAGAGTTCTTAGCACACGGTAGAAACTCAAAATACAAAACAAATGACTCTGTCCAGTGCTTTACTTTTGGCAAAGAACACTCTTATCGTACTGTTAAAACTGCCCTAGTTGTTATCCTCATTTTCTTCTTAGGGATGGTAGGAGGACCAATGTGTAACACCCAGACTGGCCTAGCACATCACTGTATAGGGTGTGCATGTGTGGGGATTCCTGCTCTTGTGGACTGTCCACTCAAGCATGGCAATCTCCATGGCCATTAGCCTCCTTGTTCTTGTCTCTCAGACTTTAAATGTGCTGCCTCCTTTATCTCGGCCTTAACCTTCCCACTCCCTTTTCCCCCTCTCTCGTCCCCTCCTATACACACCCTTCCCCTTTACTTGGTTAAATCCTATCCATCCTTTGCCCAAGACTCCTTTTTCAGGAAAGAATTCTTGGCCTCTAGACTAAATGTTACATTGTTGGTAATTTATCTCAAATATTTAAGCTTACACAGTGGGGTGTGATGGGTAAATTGTATTGGTCAAGCTATATATATATATACACACACACATATATATACATATATATACGCATACACACATATATGTGTGTGTATATATATATATATAGTTTTTTCTTTTAGAGACACGGTCTTGCTCTGTCTCCCAGGCTGAGGCAGGAGGATCACTTGAGGCCAGGATTTCAAGGCCAGCTTGAGCAACTGGTGAGAGGCTTGTCTCTTAAAAAAAAAAAAAAAAATTAAATTAAATTAACCAGATGTGGTGAGTGCACGCCTATTTTCCCAGCTATGCTGATGCCATATCTTGATCAACAACCTCCATTTTGCTAATTAGCAAACTAAATATTAGAAATTGATTGCTGTGATTGAAATCAAGAACCTGTGGACTAGCATAATAAATGTTACAAGTAAATTCTAATTGGTGAAATGAAAAGTATTTAAACTCTGCGGGTGGACCAAAATGGTTTTAAAATACTCTCCAGAAGTACATAATAAAGAATAATCCTGTAAGACCTCTAGTCTTCGACCTTAGGGATGGTGTCAAAACCTTGATTCCTAAACAGTACTGTGTTAGCTATGAGATTAGGAGGATTACTGGCTGCCTAAGTGACAATCATAGTCATTTATTTTACCTCCATAACAAGAGTAAGCGTGCTATAGCCTAAGGTTCTAGCTTTTTGTAAATAAACATTTATTGAAACTCAGCCACACACCTATTTTGTGTACGTGTTGTCTATGGCTACCTTTGCACTATAATAGCAAAGATGGAAAGATGCAACAGAGACTGTCTAATCTGCAAAGGTGCAAAACCTTAACTATTCACTGGCCCTTTAAAAAAAAAAAAAAAAAAAAGCTCTCTAACTTCTGCCTTAGAGTATTGTTGTACTTGCCTCGAATGGACCTTTCATGAAAAATAGTAACTAATTCATCTATTGCTGGAACTTCATGAACTTTATGAAATAGATTGAGCTGTTTTGTGCCCATTTGCTAATAAATGCTTGTATAATGTGTCCATCTGTGTAGTAGAATTTGGCCTGAGGCTTGCTTTTATTATCATCTGATAATGCAGTTGTTGGGGAATCGTTAACCCTCACTCACCTTAAATTTCTTTGATGGCTTTGGTTTCTATGTAAAATAATGTCAGGGTTGTACATGAGACATCATCAAATTGGCTTAGATGAGTTTCAATGCTATACTGTGTCTATTGTCCAGAAGCCCAATACTTTCCCTGCAAAAGACTCATCAAGCTTCATTATATCATCCTTCAAGGTTATTGCATCCCCCTAGCATGAGTTTCACAAAGGCAAGAAAGTGTCCCATTCAACTACAACCCTAATGCCTGGCCCATCTCAGAGGTTCAGGATATATATGTAGAATGGAAGGAGTAGATACAGCAATAACTGCAAGGGCATTAATGGAAGCTTTCTAACACTAAACTATAGTTGGTTAAAAGAATGAGTCCAGTAGTCATCTAGACTCACAACCAGGTCAGAGATCCACAGAAACCTCCACTACCCCTGTTTGTCTCAGTGGCTGTTCTGTCTCACCTCCCACTCTGAGTTTGAGGGAATGCAACTGTGTCTAGTACCATCCAAGACTCTGGAATATATTGTCTTCTTAATTCACCTCATAGCCCTAAGAGTCAAGGAGTATCATCTATGTTTCCTACATGAGAAAAATAAGGCACAGACACAGGTAGGGTAAATGATGTGCTTAGGTTCAGGTGATCACAGAACCAATGTTATTTTCCCCATGTCATGATGCCTCCATGCTCAGTGAGTAGTTTTCAATTAAGAAATGAGACAATGAACATGTGAATGGATTACCTTCTCTGTGGCGTTGCTATAGGAGGGTAGCAAACGAGTTGCCTTCTTGCAAGGTGACATGCTCTAGCTTCAGGTGATTCTAGTCATCAACACAGGTAGGATCTAGTGCTTCTATATTGTGGAATTACCAGCATCTCCAAATGAAGCTCCTGGATTCCTATCCTTGCTTACATTTATAAGATATCTATGGTAATACAGGCTGAATATCCCTTATCTGAAATGATTGGAACCAGAAATGTTTCAGATTTTGGAAGATTTGCGTTATACTTACCAGTTGAACATCCCTAATATTGAAAATCTGAAATTTGAAGTATTCCCATGAGCATTTCCTTTGAGCATCATGCTGGCACTCAAAAAGTTTCAGATTTTGGAATATTTCAGATTTCAGATTTTTGGATTGGGAATAGTGAACCAGTATTCAACAAATTTTTGTCCACCAAACATCTACAATAAATTAGAAGAGGTGGTGGAAAATAAGCAAGAGAGTGGGTTTGGATAATGCTGGAAAGAAGATGGATTTTATTTTTGTTCCCCTTACCTTTTTATTCCCTTTGCATATCATTTCCATGCAGAAAGTGCAAATTAATGGTCACATTGAACTATCTGTCAATGTATTTCTGCTCTTGCAGTATCAAATTATGTTGGCAATAATGTTTCCAGCTGCCTAGGACTCCATTGCAATTTAATTTGAAAAGAACTCAAATTGCATCTCCAAATGGATAAAAAATTAATTTTACATACAAGCTATACACCTCCACATTTTCAGCCCCATGCCCCAAATTATCTCAATTTAGGTTCAACTTTGAACAGTACATATGCTCCAGCCAACTCCACATGCAAAGATGAATACATAGCAAATTCATGAATTGAAAATCTGTTTTGCTGCTTGTTTTTTAATAAGATGTTCTGCCTTGATTAAAGTCATTAGAAGATTCTACAGCTATTGCCTTTGACAGCAGGGATGGAGGCTGAGTCCATACAGAGCAAAAAAGGGAGCCAATTCTGACTTAACCACATGATTACCCTTAACAGATGGGTTGTAAAGAGATCCTGATTGAACCCTCTGCTTATTGCTTTTCCCCTGCCCTGTATTAGCACCTAAATGTGGGTGGTTTGGTCTTCAGCCATCACTACTTTCTAGATGTATTCATTTAAGTACTTATTCATTCGTTTATTCAGCAGCTATACATTGTAATTATAAAATGAGGAGATCTAGGGGCTCACAGTTGGGCAGTGGAGGTGAACATGAACCAAACATATAAACAATAACCCTGAAGTCTGATAAGAGCTATGGGAGACATATGATAGCATGTTAAGGAAAAAAGGTCATTGAGGCATTAATTATGGGCAAGGGAGACTGTTAGAGAAAGTCACAAGTGAAGGGTGGCATTGGAGCTGGGCCTTGAAAATAATGAGGATTTGTTGGTGGCATCCCAAGCAGAGGAAATAGCTGGGCAAAAGCGTGGAGGTGTGAAGGTATTTGTAATCCCTTGCTTTGCTTTAAGAATATGGGATTTGAGAAGTGAGAAGTGGAAAATGACTCAGGGGCGTTTGGGGGCAGGAAGGTACCTGTTGCAGGGTGGGCTCAGGTATTAGGATGAAAATGTACTTCAGGATGGATGTGGTGCTTTAGTAAGAGCTGATGTAGAAAGAGGAGCAGGGTTCAGAGGTGAGGAGCACCACCCTGCCTTCCTGAGGCAGCAGTAAGAATGGAGAAGCTTCTGAAAACCTGAGTGGGTCAGTCACACATGCATGCACACAAGCCTGTCCCTAACATGTGCATAATCACAGGATCTGGGGTAAGAATAAAATTGTCAGCACATGGTCCCTTCCCCGTTCTCCTTTCACCCAACCACATCTGTTCCCCACAAGGGCCCCACGTATGGTTGTGCACAGCAACCTCAGTCCTCAGGTGCAAGTTCTGTCCACTTCCCCCAGACAGCCATCCTTTGGCCATCCTTGGGCCAAGGGCCACTCACAGGAAGGACAGACCAAGGGAAGAGACCCTGAAATTGAGTGTAGGGCCTCTGGGCAGGGAATTCTAGGGTATCATATATGTGGAGCCTGGACCAGAAGGGAGAGGACAGAACCAGGTCCTTCGGCCAGCCCATTGACCCCCTGACCCCTTGCTCTGAGAAGAGGGTGCAGTCCGAAGTGGGCCAAAGTGGCTCTCTAAAGTACAGGGCATAGGACAAGGCCACTGTTGTCTAGTCTAAGAGCATACAGAAAGTGCACCCAGAGGTAGAGGCACTTTGATTTTCTATGAGAAGATGGTTTTCCAGCTTCCCAGACAAGCCACACTCTCTTCCCATTGTTTGCCATCTTCTTGGCCTGTGGGCTGTTACTCAAGAAGGTCATCCGGACAGGGCTTTATCTGGAGGCAGAAACCATAGGCTGTAGGCTTGGCTGTATTTACACGGGGGATGTAAATTCAACAAACCAATCTCCACTGCACGCACAAGGCTTTCTCAGCAATTTCCAACTTGTTTGCACCAACCCGAATGTAAACCCCAGGTTCTCCATGCTGCAGGCAATTACCCAGCAGAAGCTGGGTTTGGCAGATGAGGTTTAGAGGGGTCAGACTGAAAGCATGAATGCTTCCATCACACTCTAAAAACTAGTTTCCATTGAATAGGATTTCAGGATATTCTCTTGCTTAAATGCAAAAAAAAAAAAAAAAAAATTACCCTTAAATATCCAAGTGCTAAGGGTAGCACCTAACTCAGTGTTGCTACTTGATAGCCACTGTCTTTCCCTTTCCTGAATGGGAGTTCTCAGATTTACAAAATGCTTTCACCTGCAGGTACCCAATCTCTAGGTTCACCAGAGTCCTTCTCGCCTTTGGAATACAAACTGAGATTTCCCTGAATCTCTGAATTTTCATAGCTAGTAGAACCCCCAAAATCATCTCCCAAGATTTCAGTAACACACATGAGCAAATTTTCCAAGGTTCCTTTGCCTCTGGTTGCTGTGTTCCCATGTGGCATCTTATTAGGCCCAGGGCATGCAGACCTCAGGCCCTTCTAGAACCCATAGGAGATCCAGGCACAGCAATCATCTTTGTTGTATTTTGAGGGCCTCGCTGGAGATCTAAAAGTCACTTGAGGAGTGATCCTATTGGGCTTCACCCAGTGTTCTGCCATTTGTTCACCCTCACACCTCTCTTATTCTATCCGAGCCCCCAGTGGGTTTATTTTTCTCTTCCACTGGAATCTCAGCATAAGTGATGCTGAGGCCCCAAGAATGCGGCTTCTACCCCACACAAGCTTCCAAAGGCATTTCTCCAAGAAAGGCAATTCTCTCTAAGAGGAGTACCTACTGTTAGGCAAAGGAAATGTTCTCTCTCTTTACAGTTCATCTTATGCTCCTTAACAACCTTCTGAGACTAGTGTAATAATTTCCACTTTATAGATGAGGAGATGGAGGCTCAGCAATGGCATGCCCTTGTCCAAGGTCACCCAGATAGTGAGTGCCAGAGTCTGGCTTCAAGCCACGATCTAATCAGCACCACTGTACTTGGGGCCCACTGTGACAGAAGATGGTTTTCAAGAGGATTGCTCAAGAGGGAACAAGTGGCTTTTCCTGTATCCCAACTTTCCCAGTCTGAAAGAGTCTCTTTGCTGTGTGGCAAGATCACAATATCCTTGTCTTCTTTAAAAAGATGCTCCTGTTTACTCCTTTAAGAGGAGCAGAAATGTGTGTATGTACATATCTCCAGAGGTGAGCTCCAGGGAGAATGGAGACCAGGGATCAAAAGGCCAGTGGTCAGCTTTGCACTAAATGTGTTTGCGTCACTGCACCACCCTCTCCCGCAGGTCCTAGGCTCCTGAGACCCAAGTCATTTTTGCCTTATACTATTTTGGCTTTCTCACAATATTCTCTTCAAATCTCCCCAGACTTCTGATGCAGGCGACATGCCTCATGTTCATGTTCTTTCCCTGGTCTCAGTCTCCAGTGGCGTCAAGGTGCTGAGAAAACACAGGTTTTCGACTCTGGCAGACCTCAGATCTTATCTGTGCCTCTCACTCTGTGGCTTTAGGCCAATCATTTTGTCTCAAAGAGCTCTGGTTTCCTCTGGGACACAGCTAGTGATGCCTTCCTCCCAGGTAGTGAGATTTCCAAAATAGAGAGTGCAAATGATAACTTACAGAGATTTTTACTTTGCACACTACATGTGGGGTCAGGCAGACAAGTTCAAAACCCCACTTTGTCACCTGCTGGCCCTGCTACTCTGTACAAATTCCTGCATACTTCTGGACCTCTATTCATCTGTAATGTGGGGTGGGCCATCCTTCCTCCTCAGGTCATAAGATGGTTCAGAAGATAGAGCCCAGCACTTGTGGCTACGGCTCCATCAATGGTGTTTTGTTTTTATAGTTTTGTTTGTGGGTTAAGGCCATAATGACGATCTCAAAAATTATATTTAACATGGGATGTGGTACATTTTAAGATATTCAATAAAATGTGGTCTCAGTCTTGGGTTTAAATGGATCTTAAGTGTTCCTCTTCTCCCTGCCTCAGGAGGGAGGTGAGAGCACCATGCGGGTGAGTGTTGTATTGGGGCTTGGCATCAGTTTGGAGGGCAAACCCAGGGGAGGAGTTTGCTCTGAAGAGGCCCTGAACAGGGGCAGTGGCTCCCTGCCAGGAGAGTTCTGGCACCTGGACAAGTAGACAGGCCCCAGCTAGGCAAGGCTGGTGGGGATGCTTGGGGCTTCCCAGGCAAGCCGTTTCTTGCTCTCTCTGTGCCTGTACATCTGCTCTCATTGCAGTCTGTACAACTGTGAAGTGTTTAGCCAGCAGCCGCAACCCCACCCAATCGTAATCCCCAACTACGGGGACCACACTTCACCTTCTGTTCCACAATAGGCCCTGAGCAACAGCTTGTTGAATGTCATATTCTCAGAGTCACCCATTTGATTTTGGGATGCTGGCTCTGCTTTGCATAAAGGATCTGTGAGCATGAGTAATTGGGCTGTAAGAGTGACCATGAATTCCTCAGTTGATCAGGGCTGCCCACTATCCTCAACACCCTCACTCCTGCAGCCACGTGGGCACCTCTGTGCTGGCTCACCAGGTTCCCTGACATTCCTGTGGACTATGTTCCTTGGTAAGACTCTGACACAAGTTACAGGACATTTTCCCCAAAGGGACAGATCAACTAGACTCTGACACAAGTTACAGGACATTTTCCCCATAGGGACAGATCAACCAGACTCTGACACAAGTTACAGGACATTTTCCCCAAAGGGACAGATCAACTAGACTCTGACACAAGTTACAGGACATTTTCCCCAAAGGGACAGATCAACTAGACTCTGACACAAGTTACAGCACATTTTCCCCATAGGGACAGATCAACTAGACTCTGACACAAGTTACAGGACATTTTCCCCATAGGGACGGATCAACTAGCACCAATAGCACCTCCTCTTTCTTATTGCTGCATTGGTGCAGAGGTAACCTTACCCCTCAATGCTCTGAGGGGATTGGAGCAATGATGGAACCCTACTCCATCATTTTGCATAAGAGTGCTCCCAGCACTGCCACTCACAAGGCATTCAAGGTAGACACAGCATACGGAACACTATTATTGTCACTATTACATATATATTATTACTATTACTGCAAAATGAACAACACACCCCAGTTATCATACGTAGAGTGCTTATTAAGTTTGAATTCTAACTGCTTTACAAACATCTCATCGAATTTCCCCTTCCCCCTGCAATGAGGTTAGCTACTATTATTATCATCGTTTTACAAATGAAATAAAAAGTGGACCCAAAGAGGATACATAACTGGGCAAAGTCCTTTAGGGATGGGAAGAGGTACTGATTTAATCTCTAGCCTGTGCCTCACTCCTCCCAGGTAAGAAAGTCTGACGCAAGAATTTCTGGGGGTATCTATCACATGAGAAGTCATGTTTCTACCATAACAAATGCCTGAGCCAGGAGCCAGGCATGGTGGATGATGCCTGCAATCCCATCACTTTGGGAAGCCAAGGCAGGATGATCAATTGAGCCCAGGAGTTTGAGACCAGCCTGGGCAACATAGAGAGACCCCATATCTGAAAAGATAAAAATAAAAAAATTAGCCAAGCATGCTGTAGGCCCACCTATGTGTGAGGCTGAGGCTAGAGGATCATGATTGCTTGAGCCTAGGAGTTTGAGGCTGGGATGAGCTCTGATCATGCCACTGCACGCCAGCCTAGGAGACAGAGTCAGACTCCCATCTCAAAGAAACAAAACAAGCCACTCCAAAAAACAAATGCCTAAACCTCAACATAAAATGAACTTTACATGTGAGAGTTTTGAAAAACATCTTGTTTGTTATAACCTGTTTTATATAAGAAAAAAAATCTAATGTGCGTAAAGTATAAACAGAATATTTCTAATAAAATTAGACAGGGACAATGTTATGTATGGTGATCTGAGACCAAGATCAATAGTAAGTGTGGAGTGGGAGACAGCATTAGGGTGAGAAGGCATACTCAGATTTGCTTTTACAATGATGTTCCCAGAGGGGCCACTTAGGAAGAAAGTAGAGAGGAGACAAAGACGGGTGGAAGACTGTTGTAGGAGGTTAGGAAATGATGAACTGTGTTGTCAAGGAAAGGAGAGGAAATCCCAAAGCAGAGTTAATGGGTCACGATGACTGCATGGATAAACTGGGTGTTGCGGGTTGAGGCTGTGACTCAGTTTCCAGCTTGTGCATCTGGATGTTGTTGGCTGAAGAGGAGAGGCTGACCTCCAAGGGAACAGGCTGTGGCTGAATTCAGTATAAGGAGGCAGGTCAGCTCTCAGCAGCCGTCTAAATAAGCATGTCCCAGAAGCGGAGAGTGTACTGTTTGTGGTACCAAGAAGGTTTTCAATGGCATTCTGATGCACCCTTAAGAATTTAACAATTTCACATTTATTTTTATGGTTAACATTTATTGATGACGTTTTCCTTTTATGTATTTATACTTTCTATTAGCTGCATGTATTTAAATAAGACAAGGGAGATTGATTTAAAGAAAAAAGTTCTCTAAATTATATTGCATGTGTCAAAAATCATGATGGCAGTGATTGAATGGTGGAGATATGTTTAGAAAAGCTGTGTTCCCTGTTTTAGCAGAACATGCACCCCAGCTTCCCGATGGTCTCTTCAGAACCCTTGTTTCTTGCCTGCATGTCTTGCAGATCCGGTGCATGGCCCACAGAATGTGGAAATCGTAGACATCCGAGCCCGGCAGCTGACCCTGCAGTGGGAGCCCTTCGGCTACACGGTGACCCGCTGCCATAGCTACAACCTCACCGTGCAGTACCAGTACGTGTTCAACCAGCAGCAGTACGAGGCCGAGGAGGTCATCCAGACCTCCTCCCACTACACCCTGCGAGGCCTGCGCCCCTTCATGACCATTCGCCTGCGACTCCTGCTGTCTAACCCCGAGGGCCGAATGGAGAGCGAGGAGCTAGTGGTGCAGACTGAGGAAGACGGTGAGCAAGGGAGGAAAGCTTACATGGGAATGGGGATATTGAATCTGTTCACAAGGCTGTGGCAGTCAGTTATGAGGCTTTTATTTTTCCTACATTTTTAATTCCCTCACACATACTTTTCTTTTCCAAGGTCTTCAGTGAAGGACTATGTAAACGGCATTGCACACCTCCAGGGCGTGCTTTTCCCATCACAGTGACAGCTCTGCCATAGACATGCACTCAGCTTTGACCCTTTTGTACCCCCATCCCTCTTCTTGCTTTATACCAGTGTATTAGACCATTCTTACATTGCTATAAAGAAATACCTGCGGCCAGGTACGGTGGCTCATGCATGTAATCCCAGCACTTTGGGAGGCTGGAGCGGGTGGATTGCCTGAGCTCAGGAGTTTGAGACCAGCCTGGGTAACATGGTGAAACCCCGTCTCTACTAAAATACAAAACAATTAGCCAGGCATGGCAGCATGTGCCTGTAATCCCAGCTACACAGGAGGCTGAGGCCGGAGAATTGCTTGAACCCAGGAGGCAGAGGTTGCAGTGGGCCGAGATTGTACCACTGCACTCCAGCCTGGGCAACAGAGTGAGATTCTTTCTCTACAAGAAAAACAAACAAACAAATAAACAAACAAAAAAAAAACCACCTGAGACTGGGTAATTTATAACGAAAGGAGGTTTAATTGGCTCACAGTTCTGCAGGCTGTTCAGAAAGCATAGCACTGACATAACTTGGCTTCTGGGGAGGCTGAGGAGCGTTTACTCATGGTGGAAGGTGAAGTAGGAGCAGGAACACCACGTGGCCAAAGCAGGCACAAGAGAGAGATTGGTGGTACGGTGCCACACACTCAACCAGATCTCTGGGGAATTCACTCACTGGCATGAAGACAGCACCAACCCATGAGGGATCCACTTCCATGATCCAGTCACACCTCCAGCATTGAAGATTACATTCAACGTGAGATTTGGGAGGGCACAGATACCCAAACTGTATCAACCACCTTCTCTGTCCAAGGTTTGACTGCACTGGTGCCTCCAGAAAGAGAAAACATGTATCACGTTGTTTAAACATGTTGAATTTGGAAGTCAGACAATGCTGAATTATGTCAGAATTAAAAACAGAAAATACATATAAAAAGCTTAGCATACACATTGGATGCACCCAGGACTGAATATTCACCTGGCTGGATGACAGTCATCTCAAACTCAAGGTATCTGAAAATGAACTTATCTCCAATTCGATACTGACTTTCCCTGTGTTTCTCAACTCAATGAACTGCACCTAGTAACTCAAGATAGAGACCTGAAAGTCAGCCTGGGAGCCTCCATGTTTCCCTCCCCAACCCACCCCACCTCCATACCCCACAAGTTTCTAATGGGTGTGCTTCCTGCAGTTTATCTTCCTCATAACTTGAGACTCCAAGAACCCAGAGCCACTACTGCTAAAACACAGAACTTTTCCTGCCTCTCTGTCCTTACCCATGCCATTTCTCTTGCTTGGAATGACCTCTCCTCCATGTTTGCAAGGAAACCTCTATTGACCTTTCAAGTCTCCTCAGATGTTACTTCCTCCAGGAAGCTTTCCTTGATTGCCGCAGATTAACTTGGATGTTTCTTCCCAGGTTCACTGCAGTTACCTTAGTGATAGCATAGAATTCACCAGTTCCAGGACTTACCTAAGAAACACTTCCCCATGACCATATTTCAGTTTCCCCTCTAGCCAGCCCAGGCTGCCCCTTGCCTTGTGGGATGGCTTTAGATAGTTCCCAAGAATCAGACTCAGATTTGTGTGCAAGTGACTGATTAAGAAAGTTTTCCCAGGGCAGACTGGGAGGGGAGTGAGGGAAGTGGGACAAGGAAGGGGAGAAAGTCAAGGTGCAACTTTTGGCCAAGTCCAGCAAACACTGGCTGCAACCTGAGCCTTCAGGGAAGGCTTAGGACACAGATGTCCTAAGTTAGGCAAGGAAGCTGTCAGCCAACAGTTAGGGTCTGGGATGGGGAGGAGAGATTCAGAGGTAAAATTTCAGTAACTTGTCTTTCTGCACATGCAGGTAAAGGATAGAGGCTCACAAAAATGGTATACAGAGATCTGAAAGGTCTAGCCAGAGCACTGGTATTGTCAGTTGCAAAAAGAAAATACCCAACTTTACTCAGATTAGCCTTAGAACTTGAAGACAGCGCCTTTACTGTGGCAATTCTGTTTAGTTCTTGTTTTCTTTTTTTCATTTTCTTTTTTTCTTTCTTTGTGTGTTCCTGGGATCCAGTAGGATCTAGTACTCTTGCTTCATGTAAGCAAGTTCTAAATACCTCAGAGTTATGACCCTGAGTAGAACCCTGATTCACATTCTTAGCTGCAAAATCTCATGAGAAGATAAGGGAAATAGTGCCGGCCTCTTCTTACCTTGCCCCTAATTCTCACTTCCACCATGTCCCATCCTAGAGCTGGAAGTTTTACACAGTCTACTTTCATGATCCATCCCTCCCTTATACCCCTCCAGTTCATCCTCATAGCCATCCTCTTTGCAGACCCCACACACTGGACTTTGGGGTCATCCTTGGAGTAGACTGTGTAAAACTTCAAGTTCTAGGACGATTTCCCTAGATCTGACTTCATTGTTTCAGAAGTGTGTAGCCCCTTCCTCCAGCATGTAGAATTGTTCACTGTTAGACAATGTACACTCTGGAGCCAAGCATGCCTGGACAAGTTGTGTAACCTCTTAGTGACTTGGTTTCCTCATCTATAAAATGGAATTAGTTGGCCAGGCATGGTGGCTCACCCTGTAATCCCAGCACTTTGGGAGGCTGAGGCAGGCAGATCACAAGTTCAGGAGATCGAGACCATCCTGGCTAACACGGTGAAACCCCATCGCTACTAAAAATACAAAAAATTAGCTGGACATGATGGCACGTACCTGTAGTCCCAGCTACTCAGGAGGCTGAGGCAGGAGAGTCGCTTGAACCCGGGAGGTGGAGGTTGCAGTGAGCTGAGATCGCGCCACTGTACTCCAGCCTGGGTGACAGAGCGAGACTCTGTCTCAAACAGAAAAGGAATAATTAAAGTACCTATCTTATAGATTCTCATGCACATTAAGTGGGATGATATAGAAAGAAATTGGACTAACACCCAGCATATTATAAGGTACTACATTTTTGGTGAACCACAGGAAAAAAAAAAAAAAGGAATTCTTCACAAAGGAGCATCTAGCCCCGGCAACTGAGAAACTGCCCAACTCCCCTAGGAAACCTCTTCAGAGCTCTAGACAGGTCCAGACATCTAGAAATCTAACTGGTTGTAGGAAATACACTGTAGACACTCAAAAAGTGGCAGTGTGCTTGGTGCCTGATATGAGAAACAAAGTCAGGGCAAAAGGGTGGTTCAGTGACTGATATTCACAGGGAATTCCTGGTTGTTTGAGAGGGAGAAGTCACTGCTGAAAATCAGCATGAAATTTCAGGACTCAGGAGATGAACAATAAGATTTTCCCAAGGAGCGACTCAGGGCACCTTTTTAAAGATGCTCTGCCCACCTTGAGCTGCTCTTTGAGGATTACCTCCCTGTGCCTCACCAAACCCCAAGTCCAGCTTTAAGATGTTCCTTAACTTGTCTCTTTCTTCTTCCTGTCACCAAGAAAAAAAAAGCCTTTATCAAAACAACATGAGAGCAGGAATGCTTTGAAATTAAATTTTAATTAAACATCATTAATAAAACATCAATTCCTGCTCTGTGGAGATGTGTGGACATTATCATACTAAAAACACCAACATGCGAGACATGATTCCTCAGTTCTGTAACTATGCTGAGGCTCTGCCTTAAAACCCACTGGACTGAAGGAAGATCTCGGTGTAGAACCCCGCTGTATGCCAGGGTTAGGTTCCATTCTCCCTAAAGAGGGAGGAGGCACCATTTCTGTTGACTGGGTAACTCATTCACCTCAAGGACAAGATGAGGCTATAGCATGGCTCTAGTGGATTAACTGAAACCCCCCTCCAGGAGCCAGGAAGCCACCTTTAGGATTGAGTTGGCTGAATGGCTGAATTCATGCTGCTGTCATCCGTGCCACAAAATTGTCTTCTGAGGAATTATTTGTAGAATTTGTAATTTCAGTACCTCAGTGCATTTGAGGGCCTGCGAAGAAATCCAGCACTAGAGAGGCTCATGGCTGCTGAGCCCCATGGCTTCATTTGGGTAGCAGCTGTTCATAAGAGACTAAATAGATTCTTTATTTTTCCCTTTTCCACAAATGTCTCAGACAAAACCACAGTTCGCTTGCACCTCGAAAGATGAAAACCATGTTGATGGTTTTGCTGGCAGCTCACTTTGGCTACTATTTATTGAGCACCTACACTGGGCTAAGCATGGATAGACATGTTATATACAACGACTCCTGTGCTCCTTTTGCCGAATATTTTATTGTGAAAATTTTCAAGGCTAGAAAAATTGAAAGAATAGTACAAAGGAGACTTATAAACTTCTCATCTAGATTCAACATTTGTAAACACTTTGCTGCATTTACTAGTGTGTGTATCTTACATCTACATGATAGATGATGTATGCTATGTAAATGTATTTATGAATACATACGATATTTTAACCATTTGAAAGTAAATTGCAGAAATCATGACAGTTGATTTCTAAACCCTTTAGCATACATGACCTAAAAATAAGAACTTTCTGCTACATACCCACAATGCTATTTAACCTCTAATATATTTTGCATTAATTTTAAAATCATGTAATATACAGTTTGTTTACATTTTTAATAATATTTAGCCTGATTCTGTGGACAAAACCAGGGTTTAGGATATTTTTGGCAAAACCATTACATTGGTGATATATATTTCTTATTGTATTTTGTCAAGAAGTTCTTAATGTCAGGGAGCCCCAGTACTGATGATGCCACATATGGTCACTTAGATAAGACAAGAACTACCCGGTCCCTCCACTGTACCTGTAGCACCTTTTTTCTTTTGTAAAGTATCCTTGAAGTGAAACTTTGAGTTGGAATGAGTATTGTATTCCCCTAAAACTTTCACTCAATGGTTTTAACACCCCCGAGAGTCTTCACCTGAATCAGTTATTACATTGGTGCCTTCAAAAGGGTGATTTACACATCTATAATTCTCTCTACGCTTACTAGTTAGCCTTCTTCTTTATAGAAGAGTTTTTTTCTCTTTTCATCTTCCTCTCTGTTTTTGGTCTCCTGGTTGATTCATAAATCATTTCCGACTCAATGTATTAAAATCCTCTACTGTCATTCTCTGTGATGCTCAAATTGCCTCAAATAAGGCCAGTGGCAGTCTCTTCAAGCTGATTCCCAGGTCCTTTTGACCTGTTCTCATTAGTCTTCCTTGCTTCTGGCACAACAAAAATATTCTAGACTATCCTTTTAATGTCCCTGCCCCAGACCTGAGGTCAACCACTTATTGGGGATTTCTAGTTGCTTTCAGTGGGGAGTGGTATTTTGGCACTAAGATATACATCTTGGGTGTGCTCAGTGATGAGTTATTGCCTCTAGGTTCTTTCAGTAGGTAGAGCTGGGAAATATAATTTACTTTTGTTGAAAGTCATGGACTCATACTGATTCAAATTCAACACATTTTATACATATATCTCTCTTCTCCTGCAGTGAGAACCCTGATGCTCCATATTCACTTATTTTTCATTTGCTCCATCCTGAAACACACATAAAATGGTTTCAGAATTTCACCACCAATCCCTCTAAAAAACAATAAAGCTATTATACTAAGTTAGGTTAAAGATTTCAGTTTTTCTCTCCTTAGGCTGTATACTACTGAGGGTATGCAGTGAGAATACTATGTTCAAAAGTTCAGTTCTTTTCTCTGTATGGTTATATTATCAATTTGATACCCAGTTATGTTCATTTGTTTCCATTTTAAGATTTGCCTTCCACTTAGGCTTTTTAATTTAATTTAATTTTTTTAACATGCAAAACAGTTGCATATTTCAAAAATCAAAACTATATCTCATTACTGGGTATATACCCAAAGGAATATAAATCATTCTATTATAAAGATACATGCATGCATATTTTCATTGCAGCACTATTTACAATAGCAAAGACATGGAGTCAACCCCAATGGCCATCAATGATAGACTGGATAAAGAAAATGTGGTACATATACACCATGAAATACTATGCAGCCATAAAAAGGAATGAGATCATGTCCTTTGCAGAAACATGGATGGAGCTGGAAGTCATTATCCTCAGCAAACTAACACAGGAACAGAAAACCAAACACCGCATGTTCTCACTTGTAAGTGGGAGCTGAACAATGAGAACACATGGACACAGGGAGGGAAACAACACATCCTGAGGCCTGTTGGGGGAGTGTGGGGAGGGAGAGCATCAGGATAAATAGATAATGCATATGGGGCTTAATACCTAGGTGATGGGTTTGATAGGTCCAGCAAACTACCATGGCATGCGTTTACCTGTATAACAAACCTGCACTTCCTGCTCATGTATCTCAGAACTTTACATTAAATTAAAAATAAAAGCACCATTAAAAAACTACATTACAAGGTACATTCCAAAAAATATTACCATCATTTCTGTCTCTTTTTACTATTCCAATGCACACTTGAAAGGTAGCTGTTTTCATTCCTTTCTGGTTGATCTTTCCTAGAGTTCTTTTTGCAAAAAATACATAATACTTTTCTTCCTCCTCCTTCTTATATAAAACGTAGCATAATTGATATACTTTGCATCTTGTGTTTTTGTTCACTCAGTATATCCCAGAAATCACTTCATATCAGTTACTACAGAATTTCCTCATTATTTTTTATGACTCTATGGTATTTCATTGTATTGATGGAAATACTGTGATTTATTCAACCAATATCCAATGGACACCCAGGTTGTTTCCATTATTTACTATCATAAATAATACTGTAGCAAATAGGCTTGTCCATATGTTATTTGGTACTTGTGGCAATGTATCTTTAGGGTAAATTCCTAAAAGTGGGATTGTAAGAGTCACAGAGTAAGAGCATATGCAGTTTTGTTAGCTGTTAAGAGGTACTCTTCCATAGAAGTTGTAGATTTTGCATTTTTACTAGCCATGTAGATCATTTAATCTTAACACTAAATGTGAAGGAGCAAAGAGTGTTGTTTTTTCTGTTTTACAAATAAGGAAATGTAGAATCCCATATACTAATTATATATAATGTAACTGATTATAATTAATGGCAATATATACTATAATTAATATAATTGATATTCAATATAATTAATCACATATAAAACATATATTATTTCATTTAACATCATCCTTTTCAAAAAGCTCATGTACTTGAATTGTAAGGAAGACTGACGTGCCTCAGGAATGAGTACCTTTATTAAGTGTACATTTCTAATGAGTCGATCATCAGGTTTCTCAGGTTACAGTAAGCTAGAAGGAGGCCGCATGTTCCTAAGGATGAGGACATCTGTAGTAACAAGATGTGGCATGTAACACCTGGAAAAGGGAAAAGTGAAAGGAAAAGCAGAAAAAGCAGTAACAACAAGGCAATAAGTAAAGCAGTCCAGAGTCATTTAGTGTAAGGGTGAAAGCTATTCACACCCTAGTGAGTCCTGAAGGCATCACTTTATTAGAGCTCAGTACATTTGAGATGTTTACAAAGATGGTCTTGAGATATTATAAAGGGTAAAGAGAAATGCAATTATGTTTTTCAGATGCCCACTGTGAGCTAGGCATTGAGCTGATATTCTCCCTTTTTACAGTCAGTTCCCAAACAATTTGATGTAGATGCTGTTGATACAGTTGTGCAGAGGAGGAATCAATAGAATTCAAAATCTTACCTGAAGGGCCTTCCCTGACCACCTAATGTATAATTCTATACCTGGCCAAAACCTCTACCACTCTTCTCTGCTTTATTTTTCTCTGCCTCATGCTGTATATTGATTACTTTATTATCTCTCTATAAGAGATATAAGCTTAATGAGAATAGAAACTTTGTTTCATGTTGTTCACTCTGCTCATCCATAGTATGGGCTCATTAACTATTGTTGAATGAATAGATGGATGAATAAATGACCATCCCACATAAAAATCCATGTGCTTTTCATGACACCATAGCGTCCCATTAATGGGTATTGTTTGTGAAGAAGGGGGAGATGTATGACATCTTTTAGCTCTATTCAAAGCTAACTCAGACTAGCTTGCATCTCTTCCCACCTCCAAGTTCAGTAGTGCCACATTCTTTGCTTCAAATCAACCATGGTGGAAATATTTACACCATGGAAATTGGCAAACTTTTTGTTTTTATTTTTCCCTGGAGAGCAGGTTGTGAAACATTTAGTAGCATACCACCGTATAGTTCAATTAAAAGGCTATAGTTAATTAAGATGTAAAGATTTATCTGGAACAAATATATTTTCTCCAACACAACTGGGAAATACGAGACTAAAATTCTAAATCTCTCTTATTAAGTTAGTTCCAAGCCTCATTATAATGAATGAAAAAGCAAATATGGCAACTGGAGTGGAGAGAGAAAAAAAATTACCTAGACAAGAAAAGTATCAAGGGAAATGCCTGTTGAATTGTGCAGGGCTCCCTGCTTTTATATATACTACCTTGATATTTCTCATATCTACCCCCAAAGTTCACCGTTCTTAACCCCTTTTCAGTTGTGGAAATGGAGATACAGAGAGGAGAGGAGGGAAGGGGAGAGGAGGGGACAGGAGGAGAGAGGTGGGGAGGGGAGGGGAGGGGAGAGGAGAGGAGAAAACTTCCCTTGATAACACTCTGTCCTCCTTTATGTTGAAATGAAAATTTTCCTTAAATTACCACCTGACTTTAAGGCACAAGAAAACATCTGGTTTAATTACAGTGAATTTACATGAACCCACTGACAAGAAGCATAGTTAAAATTAGCAATTTTAGTGTGCTTTTTTTTAAGAGAATGAAATTATAAAGTAATTAACCTTTGTTGTAGAACTCTGTCAAAAGGATGGAAAGTTCCATGCTGTTAGGTAGAAGAAGAAATGAAATTGTGGAAAGGGAAAATGTGGATTCATTAAAGAATTACAAAGAAAAAAGAATGGAAAAGGGACATCGAATTAGAAGATAAGACAAAAAAGGAATTTTTTGCCAAGAAGTCTTTTTACAGTGAGAGAGAGAGAGAGAGAGACCTAGTTTAATCAAAGGAAAGTAAGTCTATCTCATTGTAAAGGACATGTTGACTATGGAATGGCAATGTGGTGGGTGGAAGGAGCCTCTTACTTAGGGTGAGACATCCTGATTTTGCTGCTTTAAGATGCTATGACAGCCTTTCAGCGTTCTGGACCCACAGATCTACCAGGTGATAGAAGAAAGGGGTGATTTGGTAATTGCTTTGGAAATAGAAGAGTTTGAGCTATATCCAGGCTTCATCCACTACTTCACCATGCAACCTTGATTAAAGGATTCGCATTCTGTACACTTTAGTGCCCCATCTGTAAAATGCCTCTCTACAGAGTCTGTAGGACATGAAAGTCTATGTGTAAAGCCCTTAACCTACTCTCTGCCAAGATCTTTGCTAAGTGGTGTGTGGCCAACATCAGACATCATAGATAGCTTTTTATTTCAGGGTGTTCGGGAAAAACAAAACAAGAGATCTATGCAAAATTTCCGTTTGCCCTGAGCAAAAGGCCACTTTTAAGTAACCTCTAACCCCTCTGTAATCTCATTTTCAAACATTTCACTCTGACCACATCTCTTCTCTTTTCAGTTTATTCCCTCTAGTATTGTAGCTCCAAAAATTCAGCCCCACTAGGACTTGCTACCTTGTTCATTGCCCTCATTCCCTGCTCTACCCAGCTTAAATTCCTTGGCTGATCATTCCAGTTACATCCTTGCATACTCCCGCAACACCTCAGCCTCATTCTCATTTCCAGCTATTCACAACCCTAGCTCCATCTGATTCCCTGTCTGTGCTAGGTCTTTCCTTCCGTAGCTGCTGCACACCACTGTGCTAACCACTCTCATTTGGAAGCCAGAGGCACCACTGGAACTGGCTTTTAAAGCTGCCTGGTAATACTGTCTTTCCCTGGCCCATTCGTCCTTCCAGTCTCCCAGAGAATATTTCTATCTTCAGACTTCTAGCACATCCACCTGTTCTCACTTCCACAGATGACCTTGTTACCTAATAGACTGAGGAACTGAAACCATTCAAAGAAATTCCCTCCAGCTCTCATTGTCCAAATGTTGCCCTATTCGACCTCCCCCTCACCTCCCTGTTTCTATGGATGAACCATTTGTTTTCTAAATAAAGGCAAGTTTCTCTGCTTAATGCAGTAAAACCCACTTACTTTTTTAACTCAATGTCATTGCTCCAGCAATTGTCCCCTTTCCACCCTACATCAAAATTTCCCTTTGTAACTGGATATATTTCTCACCTTCCACACAAGCTGTATTTCTCCCATGTTTAAAAAGACAAAAAACAGAAACACCCAGCTCTGTCTTCTCCTCAAGCTGCTGTTCCATCGCCTCTTTATGCATCCATTCTTTCTATTTGTTCTTGAATCCATTCAACCAGCTCAGATCCCTGCCATTCCACCAAAACAATTATTTCAAGATCACCTGTGACCTTCAAGTCACCACATCCAATAGTCATTACTCAGAGAGACAGATCCTCTTGCTTAACCAGTTGGCAATATTTGACACAGCTGGTTGTTAAATCCTCCCTAAAACACTTTTTGTACTTTGCTTCCAATTCATCACACACTTCTAGATTTCCTCCTTCGGCAGTGGCTTCTCCTCTTTGTTTTTATTTTAAAGATAGGGTTTCACTGTGTCTCCCAGGCTAGAGGGCGGTAGTGTGATCAGTTCACTGTATCCTCTGACTCCTGGACTCAAATGGCCCTCGCACCTCACCCTCTCCAGTAGCTAGGACATGTGGGATAGTTACGTATAGGCATGTGTCATCACATATAGGCATGTGCAAGCATGCTTAGCTAATTTATTTATTTTATTATTTTTATTTATTTATTTTTGAGACCGAGTTTCGCTCTTGTTGCCCAGGCTGGAGTGCAATGGCACGATCTTGGCTCACCGCAACCTCTGCCTCCCGGGTTCAAGCGATTCTCCTGCCTCAGCCTCCCGAGTAGCTGGGATTACAGGCATGCGCCACCACGCCCGGCTAATTTTGTATTTTTAGTAGAGACGGGGTTTTCTCCGTGTTGGTCAGGCTGGTCTTGAACTCCTAACCTCAGGTGATCCACCAGCCTCGGCTTCCCGAAGTGCTGGGATTACAGGCGTGAGCCACCGTGCATGGCCTATTTATTTTTATTTTTACTTTTTTTTGTAGAGACAGGGTCTCACTGTATTGCCCGAGGTGATCTCAGACTCCCAGCCTCAAGCCGTCCTCCCACCTCAGCCTCTCAAAATGTTGGGATTACAGTTTGCTGGTTCCTTTTAAGCAGTGTGTATTAGTCCGTTTTCATACTGCTATAAAGAACTGGTTAAAACTGGGTAATTTATAAAGAAAAGAGGTTTAATTGACTCACAGTTCAGCATGGCTGGGAGGTGTCAGGAAACTTACAATCATGGCAGAAGGTGAAGGGGAAGCAGGGCACTTTCTTCACAAGGCGGCAGAAAGGAGAATGAATGCAGGAGAAATGACCAAACACTTATAATAACATCAGATCTCCTGAGAACTCACTCACTATCATGAAAACAGCATGGGAGAAACCACCCCCATGATTTAATTAGCTCCACCTGCTCTGTCCCTTGACATGTGGGGATTATGGGCATTACAATTCAAGATGAGATTTAGGGTGGGGACACAGCCAAACCATATCACATCCCAACCTTATTGGCCCAATTCTTGGGACTCTTTCCTGTTCGTATCCACACCAGAGGTTGGCCAGGTCTTAAAGTATAGGCTTTATCCACGAGAGGGTCTGTAGCAGCTACTCCATGCTGCCATTGTAGCAGGAAAACAGCCAGAGACAATGGATAAACAAATGGTTGCCGCAGTGTTCCAATACAATTTTATTTACAAAGACAGGCAGCTGGTTGGATTCAACCCAAGAGCCGTAGTTTACTGACCCTGGATCCACATTCATTTCCCTAATTTCTTCTTCCAGTCTCCTGGCTTTGAAATCCATCCATATGTTAATAGTTTTCCCAATTGATACCTCCAGACCAGCCCTCTCTCAGCCCTCCAGAGTCATTTATCCAGCTGTCTTCTCAACCTCTCCACCTGGATTGCTAATCAGCCCGTGGAATTAAACACATTCAAAACTGAGCCTCTGATCATCCCTCAACTTGTTCTTCCCACTGTCTTCCCCATCTCAGTAAATGGCAACTCTGTTTTATTAGTGGCTCGAGCCAAAAACTTTGACTTCTCACTTGTGTCAGAACTGAGGCCCTGGCTTTTATATCTCCAAAGAAAACCCTTTTTGGCTGGGGATGGTGGCTCACCCCTGTAATCCCAGCACTTTGGGAGGCCAAGGCAGGTGGATTGCCTGAGCCCAGGAGTTTGAGACCAATGTGGGCAACATGGTGGACTCCCATCTTTACATACACACACACATACTAGCTGGGCGTGGTGGTATGTACCTATGATCTCAGCTGCTCAGGAGGCTGAAGTGGGAGGATTGCTTGAGACCGGGAGGTTGAGGCTATAGTGAGCCATGATTGCACCACTGCACTCCAGGCTGGGTGACAGAGCAAGGCCCTGTCTCAAAAAAGGAAGAAGAGAACCTCTTCACCTTTTATTGCTTTTGATTGAGACCCCCTGGCTTTGTACAAAGCAGCAGCCCTGCTGTTCCCCACATCTAACATATTCTATTGGTTCATCCTGCAATATATGTCAATACCTTGACCATTTCTCACAGCCTCTACTGCTACCCCTCAGGTCCAAACCACTGTGCTCTCCAACCCAGATTATTGCAGCAGCCTCTAAATCATCTTTGCAGCTTCAGCTCTGGCCCCTGCATTCTTTTCTCAACACAGCACCAAAATGATCTTGTTAAATCACAAAGCAAATCATATCACTCCCTCTGCTCGCAACCCTCTGATGGTTTCTCGTGTCACTGAGATTAAAAACCCAAAGCCTTACAGTGGCTCACATGCTCCAGGTGACCAGAATTCCCACTTTGGTGTGCCTCTCTGTCATCTCTTGATACTTGTGCCTCACTATGCAAATTCAGTCATCGTTCTCTTCAAATATATCAGGGAAATCCCTTCCTCAGGGCCTTTGCACTTGCCATTCTTTTTGGCTACAGTAGTGTTTTGCCAAATAACCAGGACGGTTCAAGCTTCTTCGAGTCTTTATTCCAGTGTCACCTCTCAGCGAGCTCGTCTCAGACTATTATATTAAAAACTGGAAGCCTCCTACAGTGCACTCTTTGTCCCTCTTTCCAGCTTCGGGTGTCTCCTTAGCAATTATTATCTGACGTACTGTATATTTCACTATTGTTTTATCTGTCTTCTAGAATGCGTTCCACAGAGACAAGAATTTTTCCTTATGTTTTGCTTACTGCTGCTTCCCAAGCACTTAGGAAAACAGTGCCAGGTGGACAAATAAGGACACAATAAATCCATTATTGAATGAATGAATTCTGAGTCCTCAGAGAAAAAATAGATTTTAAGATTATTTACCATAGAAATCAGAAGAATATCGTAGAAAACTCAGTAAGCTATGAGAAGATATAGGTTCTATGATTAGCAATATAACATCATTCGGATAGAGCAGACTGGGGTAAGGAAATCACAGGAAATAGCAATAATCTTAATTGTCTCTACAAAAAATCAAATTAGTGATCTCCAGGCTACCCTAGAGCTGTTCTCAGAGAATGCAATGGGGCCAGGGGGAGGATCAGACATATATAGTATTCTTTGTGCCAGACACCTAGCTAAGCACTTTGTGTATATTAACATATTGAATCCCCAGGACAACCTATATAGTAGGTAGTATTTTTATCCTCATTTTAAAGTAAGGAAAGTGAGACACAGAGATGTTAAACAGCTTGGCCAAGGTAATACAGTAGTGGGAACAGGACAAAAACCCAGGCAGTGTGGCTCCAACCCGTGATCATTGTTTAATTCCACAATACTGCCTTTTAGGTCTCAGTGATGAAAATAAGAGTTTTGATTAGAAATGCCAATCTGATCACCGTTCTTAAACTACTGTCCTAAAGAAATACAGAGAAAAACACCTTTGTACCTGCCCTGAGAACTCTAAGAGGATGCCCTGACTGCTCCTGAAAGAATTAATGCAAGACATCGTGGGGGAGGGAGTCCTAAATGGGAAAGAGATGACTTTGCAGAGACTGCCTGGAAAGAAAACCCCTTAGGGAACTGGAGGAAAGGACTTCCAAGTGTATCGGCGTAAGTACCTCCAACTTTGACCAACCAATGCTAAAAACAGGAGTGGGCCTTGGAGCTGGTGGATGGGAGTGGGGAGTGGAGAGAGGTCAGTGCCCTGGTCATCTTTATTTATTTGCTAGTCCATTATGCAGAGAACGAGAGCTCCCCCTCTAAGCCTACATTCAGGGCATATGGCAAATAAGAAAAGAGGGCTTCAATGGAAGGATCTCATTGTAGAGAAACAATTACAGGAAGGAGCAGTGTCTGTGGTAACCAACTTCAGGCTGCCCCTCAAAACACCTAAAACGCCATCTTGCCACGGAGAATCTTCCTGCTGCCTAATATTTCCCTTCCTTACCTGCCCCTCATACCACTGCCCCACAGGTCAGACAGACCCCTTATCCAGCCAAGTAATGCATGAATATATCTAAATTCTTTCCTTTCCCTGTGAGTTGGAAATATTTAAAATAAGGACTTACATGGTAAGCAGCAGAATGACCCATTAAACCAGACCGTCACACACCGCTTCTTAGAAGGTTGCATGCGGAAAGGTTACTGGACAGATTTCTAAAAATGCTTTCCTTCTTATTAAAAATAACGAATCTTATAGTGCAAAGCAAATACCCCCTAACAACTGAAGCAAGGAACAATATTTTTAAAAACAAAACAAAAAGACTACTACACATGCTTAGTAAGAATATCTGAATAAATCCTGGGATAGAACATGTTCATGGAATGGAAGTTAACATTGTAAAGGTAGTAGTTCTCCCAGACTGGCCTTCGTAAAAGAGTTTAGCACTATTTACTGTTCTTATTTATTTGATGATAAACTCTATTGTGTTTAGGGACGTGTGCTTAAGGAGTGAAAACGGTAAAGAAAAGCAAGGTCAGGATATGAAGTTCAGTACTGAAAAATTAATGAGATGTTTGTTTTATGCATTTGTTTTTATTTCGCAGTAACCAAGATAAACGATGATAGTGTATATAATCTTATACCAATAAATGTAAAATTTAGGTGATATGGCAAAATATTAATGAAAAAACTTGAGTCAAGGAAAAACAATTCTGTATAGTTTTACACCAAATAAAGAAATAGAATCAGTAATTTAAACTTTTGCAACAAAGTACACATCAGTCCCGGGTGACTTTACAAGTGCAATCAGTCAAACACTCAAGGAGTTTGTAATCCCAATCTTACACACTTCATGAGAGAGGGAAAAGAAGAAGCACTTCCCCCTTCAATTTATGACAAGACTATAACCTTGATATTAAAAGCAGAAAAGCTTATGAGAAAAAATATATGCAAATACCTAAACAAAATATTAGCAAACAATCCAAAACTGTGTAAATATGCAAAGAATAGTTTAAGAAATTAGTGTTAGTCTAACTTTAGTAAATCTGTTTGTGTAATTTACTACAGTAACATACTAAGAGACGAGAAACACATATCATCATTATAGTAGATACAGAAAAAGCATCAGTTAATTCTCAGCGTGATTTAAAAAGTAAAATATTCTTGTATGCCTGGAATAAAAATGACCCCCTCAACCTGATAAAGATAACAAAAAAACCTATAAACACCATACTCAAAGATGAAACAATATCATCATTATCTTTGAAATTGGAGATAGACATATCATCATTTCTATTAAAGACTGTATTGGTGGCCATTGTTGAAGATAATAAAATAAAAGATTGGAAAAGAGCAAAACTATTATTAACTACAGATGCTAGAATTATCTCTACATAGATAACCCAAAGAAATCTGCAAACAAATTATTAGAATTAATATAAGAATATAGCATGTTTGCCATGACATTAACATTAAAAAGTCAATTCCATTTCTATTAACCTAACAAGTGTGTGGTATTTTCTGAAAGACATTATTTACAATTGCAATAAAAATGTAAGATATTTAGTAATACATTTAACATAAGTTTTCAAGATGCACATATAAATGTATAAAGCACTGAAAGACGTTAAGGAAGGCCTAAATAAAAGATATGCCATGTTCATGGATCAGAAAACTTATTATTATAAAGACATGATATTATCTCCCAATTGATCTATAATACATACAACTAAAATTCAAAACTCAAACTTCTTTGTTTTTTTTTTGAGACAGAGTCTCGCTCTGTCACCCAGGCTGGAGTGCAGTGGCCAGATCTCCGCTCACTGCAAGCTCTGCCTCCCGGGTTCACGCCATTCTCCTGCCTCAGCCTCCCAAGTAGCTGGGACTACAGGCGCCCGCCACCACGCCCGGCTAATTTTTTGTATTTTTAGTAGAGACGGGGTTTCACCGTGTTAGCCAGGATGGTCTTGATCTCCTAACCTCGTGATCCACCCACCTTCGCCTCCCAAAGTGCTGGGATTACAGGCGTGAGCCACTGCGCCCAGCCAAATCAAACATTTTTTGAAAAGGTACAAGCTAGTCCTAAAATGTTTATGTAAGGAGAAAAGGTAAGAGTACTCAAGATAGTCTTGAACATGAAGTACGAAGTAGTAGACTTTACCAGATAACAAGACTTACACTTTATTGTTAATTAAGATGTGATATTGATACAAAGAAAGTCTAATAGAAACACTTGAATATAATAGAGAGAACATAGAAGTAGACCCATGCATATGTGGAAATGTGACTGAAGTTAAAGTTATCAGGCAGATCAATTGAGGAATTAAAAATATTTTTTGAATCTCCCTAGGATAAGGAGAAAGAATTAAAATTGGATTCTTACCTCATGTTATACATAGTAACACAATTGTAAATGAGTTGAGGACATTTTATTAAAGGAATAACTCTTAAATGTCAATGAAAATTTAGAAAAATATTCTTATGACTTCAGGATAGAGAAAGTGTTTCTTGACTAAAACTCTTGTATGGGTTTATTCAGAAGCAGACCCTGAGACAAATGGAAGTAGTTTATTTAGGAGATGGTCTCAGGACACACTCATAAGAAAGAGGGAAAGTGAGACAGGAAAGGGAAGAAAGTCCATACAAAATATATTAACAAAAAAATTACCATGTGAATGACTGAGTTCTAGAACAGTGCTATTCCACGTGTGGTCCAAGGACCAGCACTGACTCATTGACCCTTTCTAATCCATAACAAGACAAGCACAGAAAGGGAAAGTATTTAAAAAGAAGCTTACTATTTTTCTTTTTTGCTTTTTCTTTTCTCTTCTTTCTTTCTTTCTTTTTTTTTTTTTTTTTTTTTTTTTTGAGACAGAGTCACTCTGTCACCCCAACTGGAGTGCAGTGGTTTTATCTTGGCTCACTGCAATTCACTGCAAGCTCCGCCTCCCGGGTTTACACCATTCTCCTGCCTCAGCCTCCCGAGTAGTTGGGACCACAGGCGCCTGCCACAACGCCCGGCTAATTTTTTGTATTTTTAGTAGAGACAGGGTTTCACCGTGTTAGCCAGGATGGTCTAAATCTCCTGACCTCGTGATCCGCCCACCTGGACCTCCCAAAGTGCTGGGATTACAGGATTTTTTGCTTTTTCAGTTTCACTTTTACTTTAAAATTTTACTTCCCTAGTAATTTATTTTCATTGTATTTTATGATAGCATAAGTCCATGGTAGATTTGGAATTATCATTGTCATCATCACAATGGTTTCAGTGTTTGAAATAGTTTAAGAAGTGCTAGGAAAACATGTCTCAGAGTTACCCAACCAAGTAGTAAGGAAACTGGGATGTTCATCCATCACCTTCCTGTCTTTCATTGCTTTAAGGATGTTTTCAGGGCATTAACTCTCTGGCACTTCTTGCTTTCTCTATGTGGAGAACAAGTTGGCTCCCACAGCATTTAGGTAAATTAGTATTTTGCAGTAAGCATTATTCAGTGGGATATAGGCAGGCCATCAACAGTGTCTGCTACTAAATTTGTCTTTCTCTCTCTTTCTCCCATACAAAAACTAAAATCTGATCAATTTGAGTACATTAAAATTAAGAACTGATCCATATTCAAAGGTAACGTAAAGAGAAACACAAGACACAAGAGAAGTTTTTCAGTAACACATATAGCCAATAAAATGATCAGTATCAAACATATACAATGAATCTTTACAGATCAACAGGAAAAGGACAGTAATGTCCAACAAACATTAAAAGATGCTAGTAAATAGGTAAAAGCATATAAAACCTTAGTGAAGTATCGTTTTATACTTACCAGATGGTCTAGAATTTTAAAAACTGATAATACCAAATGTTAATAAAGATGTGGAGAAGTAGTAACTCTCAGAACATTGCTTGGGGCAGTGCTACCACCACTTTGGAAAACAGTTTGGCATTACCCTGTAAAAACAAAGACAGATATGCCCTTGGGTCATAGGAATAGACCCCCTATTCCTAAGTGTACCTTAGTAAAATCTTGATATATGTTCAACCAAATATACAAAAATATTCTAACAAATTATATTCTAAGAAAGCCCCACCTAGATACAACTCTAAAGTTCATATACTATAGAATGGTAGAATAAATAAGAATATATTCATAAAATGGAGATGAATTAAATACAACTATGTGCATCAAAATAGATGAATCTCAAAATGATGATGAGTGACAAATGCAAATCATATAATAGAAAACACTCAATCCACATAGATTTAAAAGAAACCAAGAAAAACTAAATGATATATTGTCTTGGGATATATGTATATATTTAGAACTCCAAATAAAAATAAAGAGAATGATTAAGAGAAAATTCAGGCCGAGTTCAGTGGCTCACACCTGTAATCTCAGCATTTTGGGAGGCCAACACAGGCAGGTTACCTGCGGTCAAGAGTTCAAGACCATCCTAGTTAACATGGTGAAACCCCGTCTGTTCTAAAAATACAAAAATTAGCCAGGCGTGGTAGCGGGTGCCTGTAGTCCCAGCTACTTGGGAGGCTGAGACAGGAGAATCACCTGAACCCAGGAGGCGGAGGTTGCATTGAGCTAAGATCGCGCCATTGCACTCCAGTCTGGCCAACAAGAATGAAACTCTGTCTGAAAAAAAAGAAAAGAAAAATCAGGATAGTATCTGTAGTACCTGTTTTTATTTATTTATATATTTACTGATGGGGTAGGAAAAAGGAGACAATAGTGATGGCCATAAAAAGTGCTTCGATAGTACAGTAGTGTTTTATTTCTTAGAACAGATAGTGGGCACATGTGTATTTAATAATTATTCTTAAACTATTCATACATTATTATGTATACTTTTTAATATAATGCAAAACACTATAAAAGAAACTTTTTAATATAATACAAAAACAATGTGAACAATAATAAAGTCCTAGAAATACAATTTGTAAGAAATAAAAGAAAAACATTTTTAACTGAGGGGCATAAAAAGAAGCATTAATACATGAAGATTTATATGGTTTACTGGATAGAAGGACTCATGTTACACTCTCTGCTTCCCAAAAACGAGAAAAAAGTGCAACTGCAGTAAAATTTTTGATGAAATATAATTAAAATTTTATAAAATTATTCCTCAATTCTTCTGGAAGAATACATGGGTAGGGATACCTCAGAAAACTTTGCAAAAGAAGAATAATAAAATGACTTGTTCTACCAAGTATCAAAACATGTCATCTTAATGCAATAGAGAAATACTGTCACAGTAAAAGCTGCAACTCAGTGAAATAGAACAGAAAACCAAACAACATATGCTAGAATATAAAATAATTTAATATGGTGGTAAGATGGCATTTTAAATCACTGGGGAAAGTTTTGACTGGTCAATTAATTGTCCTTTACAATTGAGAAAATTGTAAGGAATTCTAGTTAGATTTCTACCATGTATAATATACACAGTAATTTCAGAAATATTGAAGTGTCAGGTATAAAAAGAAAAAGATGGGAATAAACCAGAAAATAAATAAATTATAAAACAACTATTCTTCTGTCCTTTCCATTCATCTGATATGGTGTGAAAAAGAGAATTTTCTCCAATTTGGAAAGACCAAGATCTATTAGCTTGAGTTTTATGCTCACAATCTTCATCAGATAGACCCTTCTTATCGTCCATCAAACAGACCCTCCTCAGTTTCCACCAGATAGACCCTTGGGTGAATGAATAGAATTTTCATCTCTCTATTCTGCTTACTTTCCACTCTCCATGATTAAAGCTTCTCCTCTCTTTCCAAATTCTTGATGCAATTTGTCCCCCACTACACTTTTGGTAGATGGCTTCACCCCACTTCTCAAGAAAACAGAGCCATTCGGACACTTCAGTTCCTCCCTACAAAGCATTAGCACATTTCCATCCTCTCCTCTTCTCTCACAAAACGAGAGAACCCTCCTTTCAACCCACCCCTGCTCTTGCTTTCAGGACCCTACCACTGTCAGTTATCTCCTCTCTCTTTCTCACTCTTCTCCTTCTTTCTTCTATTTTGAATTTTTTTTTTTTTTTTTGAGATGGACTCTCATTCTGTCACCAGGCTGGAGTGCAGTGGCATGATCTTGGCTTAGTGCAACCTCTGCCTCCCGGGTTCAAGGAATTCTCCTGCCTCAGCCTCCAGAGTAGCTGGGACTATAGGCACGTGCCACCATACCCAGCTAATTTTTGTATTTTTAGTAGAGACGGGGTTTCACCATGTTGGCCAGGATGGTCTCAATCTCTTGACCTCGTGATCTGCCCACACTGGCCTCTCAAAGTTGTGGGATGACAGGCATGAGCCACCGTGGCTGGCCTCTATTTTGAATTTTTTCTCTTGGTTGCTTTAATCATAACCTCTCTTATCTTTAAGAGAGTCATGATTTTGGCTCTATATGTCATTCCTGTTATGTTTTGAATTCCCCTCCTTTTCACAGCCAGTATTGTTTACTTGCCTCACCTCACCTTCCCCTCTCCTCTCAACCCTCTTCAGGATGACCTGTGATGCCAACATTCTCCCTTAAATTACTCTTGCTTGGCTCACGAGTCACCTTGAGGACAGTAGGTTCAATGGGCAAGTTTAAAACCACATCTTACTTGACTACTCAGCCATATTTGTGACTGCTGACCGATACCTTCTTGAGCCTCTTTCCTTCCTGGGATGCTACAATGACAGCTCACCTTCCTGGTTTTCTGGTTGCCTCTCTGAACACTGACTCCCAGTTTCTCCATTCATTTTCCTCCTAATTTTTAATCCTGGAGTTCTTTTTCACTTAGTCTTAGACCTATTTTTTTTTCTCTCTCTGCTCTATAGTCTTGCCATCTATTCCCTGCCCACGGTTTCCATTTCCAAACATTGGCCCCAGTCTTCCCATATCCAACTGCTACTCAACATTGCCACTTGGATGTTCTATGTATACCTGAAATAAAGTATGACAAAAACTGAGCTCACCAGCTTCCTCTCCAAAATTGGTCATCCTTTAAGGCTCCCTCTCTATAAACAGCATTCTGATCCCCCAGTTGTATAAAACAAAAGGGTTACAGTTCTCCATGACACATCCCTTCCATCCTTCACTCTTATCTATCACCATCAAGTCATGTTAGTTTAACATCCCCAAATCTCCTGCACAGTCCATTGATCTTCCACATTGCCATCCTCTGAGTCCAAATCTCCTATATAATCTATTTCTCTTCTACACTACTGTCATTCCAGTCCAAGTTACAATTCTTTCTCCCCGGGATGACAACGACAGCCTCCTAACTGACTTTTCTCCTTCCACCCTTAACCTCACAAAGCTATCCACCACACTACAACACCTCCTCCCAATTTTGCCCTGGTGACTCTGTTTATCCAGCAACTCTAATCTGTGTGCCATTTAATATGCTAACTTGCCATTCTAGGTTTTTCCCTGCTTTTAATAATTCTCCTAGTACCATATCCCTTTATGTCAGAGTCCTGACTTAAAAAAAAGTAATGAATTAATTTTGAGTATAATCATTTAATGTCTGTCTCTCTTTCCAGAATACAAGCTTTATCATGGATAGAGCTCACCTCTGTTTTGTTGTTATTGGTGCATCTCTACTGTCCATCACTGTACCTTGATCATATTAAATACATAATAAATATTTCTGGAAAGGAAGGGTGGATAAGGGAAAATAATAGGATACCTGACTAATTAAAAGCTTCTGCATACATAAACGATTTTAAAAGCCCACAAAAAACTGGCAAAAATATATTTGCAACCTATGCAAGAAAGCTTATGTCCTTAAAATGAAATTACAATTACAAGCCCATAAGACAAAGATGAGCAGAAATGAAGAGCCATACAGGAAAATGAGCACAAGGTATAGATAATTTGTTCATAAAAGAAGCAATGTAAATGGCTCATTAAACTAAAAACAAAATCTGTACTCTCCAGTATTCTAAAAAAGATACACATACACATGCACTTAATTTTTTAAATAGTCAGTGTTGGCAAGAACAGACATAGTCTTCTGCTGGGGAGTCCAGAATGGTACAAACTTTCTGAAAGGCAATCTGGTAATATATGTCAAAAGCCTTAAAAATAAAATAGTTCATTTACTTTGGCCCAGTAAGTTGATTTCCGAAGTGTTAATCTTAACGGCTATCTGCAGAGTTGCATACGGACTTACCTATAAGCATGCTCATTCCAGCATTGCTCAAAGTCATGAAGAATTCAAACCAACTTTAATGCCCAATAATAAAGGATCAGTGACTATAAAGGGGCAACGCCCTCTCTAAGCAGCCATTAAAATGTATGACCCTAGAGAACACCCTTTTTTTTTTAAGTCTGCAATTTCTTTAGTGATAAAATAAGGTCACAATGCAATATGCACAGTAGGAGTTAATGTTTTTAAAAAATAATATATATATATATGAATAGGCATATCTTTTTTTAAATAAAATTTTATATGCATAAAAAGATTGGAAAATATCTTTGAACATTTGAATTATGAGTAATTTTGTTTTTTTCTTTTTCTAACCTTTTTATATATTCTTAATATTCAACAAATTCTGTGTATCATGTCCATAATGAGCAAAACTGAACATATTTTAACAAAGGAGAACTGATTGCAACATATGGCCAAGGCTATATGTAGAGAGGCGTAGCGTGATGATTAAGAGTATATGCTTTAAAACTCACAGACAGGTGTTTAGCTCCCTCTTTACAACTTAAGAGCCATATGACCTTCAGCAAGTTATTCCATTTTCTCTGCCTCAGTTCTCTTATTGACGCAAAGGAGATAATACTTACTGGGCAGAGCTGTTCTGTCACTTAAGTGAAATAATGTAGGTAAAATTCTAGTCCAAGTGTAAGTGCTTAGTGAAAGTACCTGCTTTTATAATGCCAAAATATAAATAGATCTGGTAACAATTTACTGAAATTCATTATTTCTAAGGGGTTATGGCAGAAAGTTTGGGGAATAATTTGTTTTCTGGCTCACCATCTTCCAGACTGTTGTAAGAATAGTGAAATCCAGCAGGAGGATGCTGGCAGGAAGGCTGACCGGCTTACAGAAGGAGCCCCAGGAAAGGTTGCACTCATTAGGGCAAAATGCTGGCATAGGTCATTCATTCACCTATTCATTCAACCAGCAAATAGTTATTATGCATCTACTTCATGCCAGGCATTGGGACTCAACAGCAAGTCAAGCTAGCTGCCTTCTTGGAGCAAGGCGTGCTTCTTCTAATTGGATTGGGGTTTCAAACCACATAGTTCATGTTGGATTCAGAAATTAGTCAGGAAACTGACGAAGCACTTCCTAAAGTTAGAGAAAACTTGGCAGAGGAAAGAAAATGATGCTTGGTAAGATGACGGGAAGCTCACTTTGCATTTCTCAAATACAAATCCTAAAGCAAGCTTGTCCAACCAGCGGCCCCTGGGCTGCGTGCAGCCCAGAATGGCTTTGAATGTGGCCCAATACAAATCCATAAACTTTCTTACAATGTTCTGAGATTTTTTTTGTAATTTTTTTTTTTTTTTTTTTTTTTTTTTTTTTTTTTAGCTCATGAGCTATT
This sequence comes from Theropithecus gelada, assembly GCF_003255815.1. Classification (NCBI taxonomy): domain Eukaryota; kingdom Metazoa; phylum Chordata; class Mammalia; order Primates; family Cercopithecidae; genus Theropithecus; species Theropithecus gelada. The sequence goes on from NC_037678.1 coordinate 60,218,803, forward strand.
GTTAGTGTTAGTGTATTTTATGTGTGGCGCACAACAATTCTTCTTCCAGTGTGGCCCAGGGAAGCCAAAAGATTAGACACCCCTGAAGCAAAGACCTCCTTTCAGATTCCCACCTCTGGCAGAACTGGAAACTGCTCGTGTCCTTTCTACCCTTATCAGGTTCAGTTCATAGACTGACTTGCTCAGTCTGCTGATGAAAAGCCTGATCAGCCTTCTGAAAATGGGTCAGCAAACTATGGCCTATGGGTCAAATCCAGCCCATTGCCTGTTTTCATAAATAAAGTTTTATTGGAACACCACTGTACCCATTCATTTATGGATTATCTATAGCCATTTTTGTGCTAAAATGACAGAGTTGAGTAGTTACAATAGAGAATGTACGGCCCATCAGACCTAAAATATTTACTGTCTGGTTCTTTATAGAAACTTTGTCAACCCCTGTTCTAGGTTAGTGGGGCTAGAGAAATGATGTGGAAGGTGACGTCAAGTTCATAACTTTTCCATTCTGTAGTTCCAGGAGCTGTTCCTCTAGAATCCATCCAAGGGGGGCCCTTTGAGGAGAAGATCTACATCCAGTGGAAACCTCCCAATGAGACCAATGGGGTCATCACGCTCTATGAGGTAAGGAGGTCCCTTGTGCTGCATCCATTGGCTTAGCTTTATTCAAGTCACTTCAGCCTGACATTGGTGAATACCCATTCCACTGAAGGTATAAAGGTGAGTAAGATGTGACTTATAAAAAGGTTTCTGACAGTACAGTGGGGGCTGGGTGTGGTGGCTCACTCCTGTAATCCCAACACTTTGGGAAGCTGAGGCGGGTGGATAACCTGAGGTTGGGAGTTCAAGACCAGCCTGACCAACATGGAGAAACCCCGTCTCTGCTAAAAATACAAAATTAGCCAGGCATGGTGGTGCATGCCTGTAATCCCAGCTACTCGGGAGGCTGAGGCAGGAGAATCGCTTGAACCCAGGAGGCGGAGGTTGCGGTGAGCTGAGATCATGCCATTGCACTCCAGCCTGGGCAAAAAGAGTGAAACTCCATCTCAAAAAAAATAAATAAATAAATAAAAGAAGACAATACAATGGGGTGCAAACATAATGGCACACAGTGGAACTGTCTTGGTAGCCCCAAGGACAAAGAAATTTGTACATACCATGCATTGAAATGACAGTGGTGACAACTGACCTCATCCACAAAGGAGCCAAAACCCAGGGAGTCAGATTGTTCTTATGTAGAAGAGAAGGCCCAGGCCTGCCAAACAGTAGTGAAAGTTCACCTGGGAAACTGCAATACCCACATGACGCTCACTCTACGAATATCGGTCCCTTTGCTTTGAAAAGAATCCCAATGTTATTCTCTGCAGCAGGAACACAGGATGCTTGAGATTTAAAATGCTCTGTGTCCAAGGCATATTTTGTCATCCAGGTGATGGCGTCCAAAGCCCCCCTTCCAAGCATTAGCAGGGCCTTACCGTATCAGAGATGAACCAGAACCTACTCAGGCAGGAATGTACCCATCAAGCCAACACAATGTGCCTTCCAGAAAAGTTGCATAAATAAGACAAACTGTATGAATGTTTATTGCAAAACAAAACAAAACAAATCTCCAACAAAGGTGATATAGCTAAGATTCAAGTACTGGGATGTGAGTAAGATTGAGTCTTCTTCCATCCCTTGTGTTCTTACACATCATAAGATTGCGATACTAGATCAAATGGAAACCCATAGCAATGCAGAGGGAAGGGCATGGATATCAAAGCTGGAATGATGTAGCCTAGTGTCCTAGTAGCTCCACCTTCTCCTGAGTTACCTTTGGTAGCGTCCTCCTCTCTTTAAGCCTCATTTTTCTCATCTGTAAAATAAAGGTGGTAATTACTTCTTCAGGGTTTCCCTAGGGAGTCTGACGAGGGGGAAAGACACAAGCATCCCAGACCAAAACATGTACCACAGGACAATGAAGAGACTTAAGCCACTGAGTGCTCATGCAGAAGCATGCATGTATAGGGAGTGGGCTTGGGGGGAAGAATATTGCTGCCATAAGGAAAGGTGAGCTCTGGGGAGGAAAGTCAAGGAGTATTTGATGAAGGAAAAGTACTCAAGATTAATCTAACAGACCCATAACTTCTCTAGAGAGTCATAGATGGTCCTGAGAACTCTCTGAGGGAGATTATCCAACACGTACAAGGTGCTTAAGAAAACACCTTATCTCACTAAAAGTAGCATTCCTCAGGAGAGCTAACATCTTCCTCTTAGAAATTGCAGGGAGCTTGGTGCAGCTCTCAGGATTACCACATGGAAGGCGGAAACAAACATCCATCCCCACCTCTTATGAGCTTTCTCAGGCCACACGCTTGGGAGAAGCTTTCTTCCTGGGGAGTACCCTAAGAGGAGGGCAGGTACTCATACCAATACACCTTGCCTAGTACGTTTTCAAAACCTCTTTGGGAAAGACAGGGACTGGAAAATTAACTGAAACAAAATCCAATCACTTCAAATCTACATGCTATTCTTTGTAAAGCAGAGACCACAGTCACACACACACACATACACAGACACATACACAGACACACACACACACACACACACACACACATTTAAATGAAATGAAGATCTGTTGTGCCTGGCAAATTTTCTTTGTAAAGCAGAAGGAAAGGACCCTTGATTTAGGAAGTTAAGTTACTTGGTACTGTTGTGTAAAAGATGCTCTGTGCCAGATGTTGAAGACTTTTGGAATTCACAGGCCAGTAGCATTTAAAAAGGTTTGGGGGGGTAACCTAGGGTACTTTAACATCTCTTATTTACATCGTTTTATAAAAGACATAATTCCAAAAATATAGAAAGGATATAATTTCAGAATAAAAGTCCATCCTTCAAATTGAATAAATTTATGATGTTTTACCAAGTCATGACAGTCACATTAATTTTTCTAATTTTGCATTGGATTGATGGCAACTTTGTCATGGAAAAGCCCTGGTCCTTGTACATACCTGCATTTGGAAACCACTAGTGTAGGGTGATGCTGCAGGTGGAGTCATATCTCTACACAGATTATTCCTTGAGAGTAATATACTTTTTCCTCTTGTAGGGTGATGCATTAGACTGGATCCTTGAGAGCAATATACATTTTCCTCTAATAGGATGATGCATTAGACTGGATTAGAAATATCATGATTAAAATTCCATGATAAGAAGAAAGAAACAGAGGGAGAGCAAGGGTTCAAACACAACTGTAAGTTAGACTCTGTGTTTGAGTAGAACCTCCTGTAATTGAGGCATTATTATATAGTGCAGTCTCTGAAGCCCCACACACAAAGGTGGGTACAGATTAGAGCAGCATGTCCTTCTCACTTCCGTGTGAATCCGGTGCCTTGTGGATTTTCAGAGATCAGATGCCAGGGATGTTGGCATTCCCGTGGATTCCATGGGAGACAACTATGATGAAAGATATCTTCAAGTAGCTTCTTGGCTGTGACTTGGGCTGTAATTGCAGAGAACCACAACCAGAGTATTGTAACTGATTGACTTGTTGGTAAGCATTTGAGGCTACTTTTGGGGAATATGCCAAAATTATTGAGGGATGCTGTAAGGACAGCTAAGGAGGTTATAGATTTAGGCCTTTGTATTGTGAGCATAAACATGAGTGTGGTCATGTGTATCAAAAGCTAGTGAGGCCTAAGAAAAGGATGGTGACATTTGAGCCCATATAGCCTAGATCTGAATCCCTGCTCTGACATTTACTTGCTCTGTGACCTTGAGTACATCAAGTGGCCTCTCAGAACCTTAAGTCTTTTATCAGAAAAATCAAGGTAATAATAAAATGGCCTTATAGCATTACTCTGAAGGTCCAATTAAATATAGGGTTTGCACAGTGTTTGGCATTTAGAAATAACATTATAAATGTTAGCTGTTATCATTACATAAAAATGAGGAAATTGAGTACAGAGGGTTAAAATGAAAAGACCAAGGTCATATTACCCAGATGCCAAACCCAGGACTCCTAAATGCAGGTACAGATGTTTTGCCCCTTGCTGCAACTTAGCGTGGTCCATAGACCAGTGGCATTAGCATTACCTGGGAGCTATTTAGAAATGTAGCAGCTCAGTCCTCTCCAGTTTATCAAGATCCTTGGGTGATTCCTATGGGCATTATGGTTTCAGAAGCACTGTTCTGGAAAATACTACTCTTGAGAAACTTTTGGCAATTGATAGAAGAGTATGTTCTCTTGAGTAGAGAGATGAGAAGTACCTGTTACTCTGGGCTCAACCCAATCCAGTCCCAGACAGTAAGCAAGAGACCTTGCTTTTAAAAACATTTATAACAAAGCATGTGTTTATGAGGCAATTTACAAATTTAATTAGATGAAACCAATTTGATTTTTTAAAATAGGTTCTAGTTGTAATTTCAAGAGAGAAATTCATAAATTACAAATTACCCTCTTCTGGCCTCAAAAAAGAATATTTTATTACAAAGAAAAATAGGATAATTCAGGATTGTCTGTGGCCTCTTATATACAACCTTAGACTCAGCAAAGTTAAAAGCAGAGAAAAAGAAAGGGAGGGGAAAGAGGGAAGTTTCATTATTATAACTATGTTATTGTTAAATACAGCAGGTCCAAGTAGTTAAGATTAAATTTCCTTCTGCACAAGTCCAAGTCACAACCTCTGGGTGCATCCTTGGACAATTCTGCTCCCCAAAATGTGAGTGGCTTTAAGTCCCATTCTGTCTCCAGTCTTCAGTCCTCTCTTTCTAATATGAAGGTGTCAGACTGTTCTAGGCTTCAACTGGGTAAGAATGTTTAAGTCCCATTCTGTCTCCAGTCTTCAGTCCTCTCTTTCTAATATGAAGGTGTCAGACTGTTCTAGGTTTCAACTGGGTAAGAATGAAGGGGAAAATAAATCCGTGTCAAACCCACAAAATCAAAGATTCTACATCATTTTGGAGTTTCTTTGCTGTTTAATTCTTGCCTATAAGCCAGCCAAAGTCTCTGAAGGTAAAGTAGTGATGACATATGAATTAAAAACAGCAAGTGCAAAGGCCCTGAGGTGGAAATCACTTAGGCGTGTCTTAAAAATACAGTAAAAAGGAGACCAGAGTGACTATGGCCCTGAGGTGGAAATTACTTAGGTGTGTCTTAAAAATACAGTAAAAAGGAGACCAGAGTGACTGGGGCTTCCTGAGCACAGGAATGAGACCATATGGGGGAATGGGTGGTTAGGGCCAGGGATGCCAGGACTCCTAGAACTTGCATTTTATCCTGGTAGGAATGGAAAGCCCTAGGAGAGTTCTACACAGAGGAGTGAAGGGAGTGAAGGGATCCAATTTATATTCTTAAAAGATCATCCAGCTGTTGTGTGGATAAGAGATGGTGGGCACACAAGCATCTTGGAAACACCTGGAAAATGCACCAGGAGGCAAGGACATTTCCATCATCTATGATATTAAGATGAACTATTTATTAGAAGACCTTGTACCTGGGCAGAAGATGTGAAATCTTTGTTACAGCTGCCTTTTACTGCTGCTAACCCAGCTTTGACACCCTCTTTTCAGTAATGAGTTCTTATCTTGATGAGCACCCTGGAGCCATGGACCCTTAGATCCTGGGCCCACCTTCCCTGAAAGATGAGTGTCTCACCCTGACCCTATTACTACTCCAGGGCTGTGAAACAGTCTCATTCTGCAGCCTCAAACTCTCTCTCTGCCCACTGAAGGGGGAGCTCAGAATCCTCGTCAGAGCCCTCTGGTTCCAGTGTCATCTGAGCTGCAGCAGGAAATATTAAGATGAATTAGACCATGGCCTCAGATATTTGGGAATTTGCACTTGAGTGGGAGATGCAGAATGCACTTCTACGATCATTCCTGTAACAGAGCGACAGATCATGCACAGATAGAGGCAGCACCAATGGCCTTGTGTCCAGAAACTAGCAGCATTCACATCACTTGCAGGCATGTTAGAGGTGCAGAATCTCAGGCCCCAGCCTGGACCCACTGAATCAGTCTTCTTAACAAGATCCCCAGGTGATTCGTGTGTACGTTAAAGCATAAAAAGCACAGGTTTAAGAATCATTCTCAAATCTCACAATCTTGATCTGTACAAGAGGGTGGTAGAAGTGGCAAGGGGATACCAACTGGTCTGGAAAGCTCTGCCTGGTGAATGCATTGTAGTCATTGCATGAATAATATGATTATTTAATGCACCAAGCAATATTCCTGCTCACCGGAGGCCCAAACAGCTGAGTATTTACATCAGGAATATGGAAATCATGACATCTGCATAGACTCTTCCAGAACCCTCTTTTGGGGTTGATTAAGGCATCAGGGTTCCCTAATCAGGGTATGGATGTGCAGAAGGGTGCTGTGGCCTCTCTTATTCTGACTCAGCTCTTGGGAACAACCACAACTCACCAAGAACACAGACCGTCGCAATTGCAGACAGGCACTTATAGCCAGAATGAGGTCACCAAGGGAAGCAATCCAACCAAACAGTTGTCTGAAAACCCTTCAATAAAATCATTCAGAGACAAGCTGTTCAGAGTTCATGGAAAACAGTAATCAATATGTGTTTCAATTCAATTAATTGTACTCGTCTTTGTCCAAAAATAAAAATCACACAGTGTGAGGGAATTGGGCCAGAAGATGTTACACTTGCAACTGGGTTAACGAAGTGTGAAAATATTTAAAATTCAGACATACGAAGCCTCCCAGTAAGCCTTTCTGTTTAGCAGTCAAAATCACCAAGTTTCTAATTACAGTGTATAAATCTGAGAAGCTTAAAGGGAATGAGAAGACCCTAATGAGGCAGGAATGGGTGTCTTGATTATGCTAGAGTTGATTGGCATTTATCTTACAAGCTATTCTAGGTGCCTGGCGTTCAGAGTTAAATAAAACAGACTTCGCTTCAATAAAACAAGGCAGCATTCCTGTATGGGAGCGCCTTTAAAAGGTACGATAGGTTGGAGGGTTTGTCAATATTTTTTCAGCACACAGATGGTTGGATTCAATCTGAACAAAAAGCACAGGCCCCAGGAATCAACCAGCCATCAGAATGCATTACAAGGAGGCTGGAGCGTCTTCTGAGACAGTTCTGAACAGAACGAAAGCCAACACAGACATGGATGGAGAGAGGGACCAGCTGGGTGGATAGGCTCACAAGGAAGCTCTTAAAGACCAAAGCCCAGAGAAGGTTCCTGGCTCTGTCTGGGTGGATGAGCACACCTCCTCCCATCCTTCAGCTTTGCTGCACTGACCACTCAGGGCTCACTGACCCCAGACTGGCTCATGACTCTGGTCCACAGAGGAGCAGTGTGGAGAACGGGATGTGGTCCAGATGGGCAGGAGGTAGTCTACGCAGGAGGAAATCAGCTGGATTGTGACTAATACAGCCCGCAGCAAGAATTTGCATAATTCAAACTGGATCTACGTTAATTAGGACACATGATTTGCATAATGCAGGCCGCTATTGAGTATAACTCGAGCCAGACTGGTAACAAGGAAAAAAGCTCTTGTTTCCTCTAAATTGTTCAAGCCAGAAATGTGAGCGTCATCCACTGCCCCCAGCAGCCACACAGCTAATCTGCCAGAAAGTTTGATTATTTCTCTTGGCAAAATAGACACAGGTCAGGCCGCATGGCACCATCTCCGCTGCCACATCCTGTTCTGAGCGCCCCCGCCTCAGATGCCTGGAGCATTTCAGTTCCTCCCTGCCCACCCTCCTCCACACTTCACCTGTTCCACATGTCCACACTGCAGCCAGACAGAACATCTTAAGAGGTGAATCTGATCCTGTTCCTCATCTGCATTGGCTTCATCTTAACTTCAAGGTACTGAATGATCTGGCCCCGGCTGCCTCTCTAACTTCACCTGCCACTCCTCTTCCCACTGGTGACTGCAGTCCGGCTCCTTCAGCCTCCTGGCATTTCCCAAGCTCACCCAGTCCCTGGCAGCCCTCACCACTCTGTGTCATTCCTTCTGCCTTTAATACTCTTTACATTCCTCGGGACCGGCTCCTTCCTTTTCTTCACCTCCAAGAGGCTTTTTCCCTCCCCTGTCCACTTGATCCAAAACAGGTTCCCCTCTGTTTCCTCTCTTAACAACTTGCTTTCCTTCGTACCATTTCCACAATCTGCACTTGTTTTGTTTGTGTACTTCAATATCATCCAGCCCCGCAACAGACTTGAACCCTGGTGAAGGCATGGGTCCTGTGTTGGGGAATTTTATATGTCAACTTGGCTGGACCACGGTTTGACAGACTGGTAGTCAAACCATACTTTGGATGGTTTTGTGAAGGTGTTTTTGGATGAGAATGACATTTACATGGGTGGACTTTGAGTAAAGCAGATTGCTCCCCATAACATGGATGAGGCTTCATCCCATCAGCTGAAGGTCTGAATAGATGAGAAGACTGAGCTTGCCTGCGTAAGAGGGAATTCCCCAGCCGATGACTTTCAGACTGGAACTGCAACATCAGTTTTATCCTGGTCTCCAGCCTGACAGCATTTGTTCTTAAAATAACTAATACACGCTGGGCACGCGGTGGCTCCTGCCTGTGATCCCAGCACTTTGAGAGGCCAAGGTGGGCAGATCACGAGGTCAGGAGATCGAGACCATCCTGGCTAACACTGTGAAACCCTGTCTTTCCTAAGAATACAAAAAATTAGCCGGGCGTGGTGGCGGATGCCTGTAGTCCCAGCTACTCGGGAGGCTGAGGCAGGAGAATGGCGTGAACCCGGGAGGCAGAGCCTACAGTGAGCCGAGATCGCGCCACTGCACTCCAGCCTAGGAAACAGAGTGAGACTGTGTCTAAAAAAAAAAAAAGAAAGAAAGAAAGAAATAACTAATACAGGCTATATTTATTTTTGCCTTTCAGTGTGTCCCAAGGACCTAAAATAGTAGCTTTCACATAGTATGTACTCAATAAATATTCTTTGGATAAATGTATGGATTTATGCTTTATCTTAGCAAGGGGTAATGATGATTATTTTAGTCTAACTAATTTAGTTGTTCTCAAGCCTGGCTGAAGATTAGAATCACACCTTGAGATACCTTCTGGTCAGTTTTGCTGTGAAGCTAAAACTGCTCTAAAAAATAAAGTCCATTTTGGCCCAGTGTGGTGGCTCACATCTGTAATCCCAGCACTGTGGGAGGTCGAGGCGGCTGAATCACGAGGTCAAGAAATTGAGACCATCCTGACCAACATGGTGAAACCCCGTCTTTACTAAAAATACAAAAATTAGCCGGGTGTGGTGGCACGTGCCTGTAATCCCAGCTACTCGGGAGGCTGAGGCAGGAGAATCGCTTGAACTCAGGAGCCAGAGGTTGCAGTGAGCCAAGATCGCGCCACTGCACTCCAGCCTGGCAATAGAGCGAGACTCTGTCTCAAAAACAAAACAAAAACAAGCAAACAAAAAATCATACCTTGAGAGCTTGAAACTATGTATAGATAAATAAATAGGCAGCTAGATACCTGAATGAATGAAGGGATGGATGGATGGGCCTTATTGCAGTCCAAATAAATCAGAATCTCTAGGGGAGGAGGCTCTCTCCATGTGCTGTATTTGTTTGTTGTTTTTTAAGTTCCTTGAGAATTTCTCAAAAACATCCAGGGTTGGGAAGAAGTATTGTGTGAAATGAATCCAATCGGTCTCCTCTGATATGTAATCCTAGCTAAATACCTGCTAAATAAACACGGTCTTGATCCTGGCTTAACCTATCTTCACTCTCACTCTGCCAGACTCCACCTCTATCTGATGTTACGTTACAGCCAACTCACTCATGCACAGGCAGATGCTAAGTGCTAATTTTTTTAAGGATTGACTTTAAAAAACATTGGTCTTTTTTCCCTTAAGGTTGCTAAACAGTGTGTGGAGTAACTGAAGACACATAGGGAGGTATCATTATATCAATATCCCTTTACATGTTACTAATGGCATCTTGCAACTCTGATGCCAGAGCCCACGACAGACCTTCCCTTGCAAATCTTTTTCTGTCTCCTGAATAGTAGAAGTCAGTCCTGTTGTGGTTTTTTTTTTCTTTTTTTTCTTTTTTTTTTTTTTGTGAGATTAAAAAAGACATGTGCGCACACAAAACTTAATAGATTTGCCCAGAGGCCTTCCCTAAATCTTAAAAGTCAGGGCCCTGGGATGTCTAGGAGCCATTTTTCCTAGCCCATGGCTCATCATTCAACCTCCATAAGATGTTTCCCCTCTGGAAACTTGAAAAATGCAGCCATCCCTGGTTAGATGCCATATACAGGCCATTTGGGCTGACAGGGAAGCTGACAGGTGTTTGAGTAGAAACAGCTCTGGTTGAAAAGAATGATTTCTGGCACTCAGAGTCTGGAAGGAAAAGAAGTTGCGTTCTGATGTGAGTGACTTGCATTTATGGACGTGGGCCCATTAGAGCTGTTGGTCATCCACTTGTGGTATGTTAGGATTGCCTCGATATTTGCCTTGGGGTGTTTCTTCTTTCCTATTATGACACAGGTACTTGTGATGGAGCCAGGTAACTTGACAGTGGAAATCAACAGATGCATAGTACTTGTTACCTAAGGACAGCAAACCATGTTCTCCTGCCAGTGAGGTTTTCACAGTAAACATTAATCATTCAGTTCAGCTGTAGAAAACAACAAAGGTTGCTGCATGAAAAATATTCCTGCAGTGTGCACATGTGAATTAGTATGCCTGTGTTGGTGTGTATGTGTATAAGCATATGATTTCATGAGTTTATGTAGTTGTACACTGTCACATGTATACACACATATAATTGTATGTTTGGTGGCATGTCTGTGTGAAGCTTTCATCCTTTGATGTATCCATTTTTCCAATTTCATCCTTAGGATCGTTCTATTTCACTGGAGAGTTAACTGACAGAGCTATCAGAGACACAGGGCTATGTCTGTTTTCTCCTGGACTAGAGGGGCCCCTGGTCACCTCATATGCGTGCCATAGTAACATCAGGGGAGAAACTTTATTTCATTTCAGTGGGCTCCCAGCTATTTAACATGAACGTCTGCCATAATTTGTCTCCAGAGTTTTGCTAAAGAAAAATGTGGGATTACAAAAACATCTCCAGGTTAAGTTTAATCCTATGTATCTACAGGTGTCCTAGGAGAGAGAAGGGAAGGAAATGAAGAGTGAGTTCTGCATTTGTCAGGGCGTGGGCTCTCTTCATGTTTCTTATCTGGGAGGGAAACTGCATTTTGATGCACTGCATGTGCGCCCAGAGGCCTTTGTAGGGTGTCCTCCTGTGCACATGGCCACATGGCTAGAGAAGGAACTCTCTCTCTGGCTGCTGTGGTCCTCTCAATAAACTGTGCCCAGAGGCAGCACTGAAGTTGCAAAGTGTCTCTTTAAACATCAGAAGTTGTTCTCTTTTCATCTCAGATGTTTTACTGTGTTACCCTGTTGGAATTCCGCCTAGGCTGGGCAATGCAACATGAATTTGCTGCTTTTAACTGGCTCTTTTGCTTCTGTTTTGGTCAGAACAAAATGAAGAGTGTTTGCATATTTTCGTCTGTCATCAGGACATTTGGAGCCTCTGTTCTGAAGTCTCTGGAGGCTGGAATTCAAGTTTGTGATTCGTTGCTTATCTTTTCATTAGCTCAGGAGCTAGCAGGTGGCTTTTCTCCCCTCACCTTAAGTCAATGGGCATTTTTTCTTTTGAATGCTTTTCCTTACTCTTTACCAAGAGAAAAGTAATTCCTTAAAACTGACACCCAAGTATGAGATCTTGGTCTACGTCATTATGGTTTCAATATGTACCTACGTACGTACATACATACATACCAGGTCTCCAGGGTCCTTCAAAATGGCATAAAGAAAGGTCACTGCTTTCTTGTTCTGTTTTATTTTATGCATGTTTTTAACATGTGTGTTTTGCTGCACATCAAATAGTGGGTTATGCAAAGAGTAAATTTAAGATTGACGTTTGGTTAGACATTGCAGAGTGTACTTGAACTAGTGAGTTTCTTTCCCAATCTGGGCCTCAGTTTCCACATTTGTGGCTTAGGAGGCTTGGACCAGGGAGATTCAAGAACTACTCTCTGCTATGAACTATCACTTGGATGCCCAAAATGAGGTTCATCTCACTCCTAGTTTCATGAAACTCTTTCCGTATTGGTTAGTGCATGAATCTCTTTTCTTTTTTTTTATTCATTCATTTTTCAATAACACCAACTAAAAGACAACCAGAATGTTGACAACATCTAACATTTACTTATGATCTACATAAGCACATTTGTATCTGCTCATTCACATATCCCCATCCCAGCTTCCTGACTCCTCCACTCCTCTGAATCTTGTATATAATTCCTGTATATTTTATATAGTTTTGCTACTTGTATGAATTCCTTACAAACATATTGTTTTATTGGTGTTTTAATTTTAACAAAGGATTTTAAGTTGTGTATAAACTTTTGGGACATTTTTATTCCATATTGTATTGCAAATGTTCATCCCCATGGATGAGTACAGCTGTAGTCCATTCATCTTGACTGCTGTCTAATACTCCATTGCATGAAGATACTACAAAACTTTCACCCATGATCCTTTCTTAGATATTGGGGTTGCTTCCAGAATGTTGCCTTTACCAACAGTGATGAAATGAGCATCCTTGTACATACCTTCTCCTGTATATGTGCAAGATTTTGTCTTGAATTTCTATCTAGAAACTAGGTCATATGGTCAATGAATGTTGTTTTACAAAAATATTCCAAACTCTTTCCCAAACTGGTTGCACCAATTTACACTCATGCCAACAAATTATGAATGCCTATGATTTCAAACCCTCTCCAACATTGGTGTTGTCAAGATTCTTCATTTTGACTAAATAAATATAAAATGGCATCTTGTTGTTGTCTTGCTTTGTATTCCCTCAATTATTAATAAGGTTGAATATTGTATTTCATTTTCTGTGGGATATCTGTTCATGTCTTTTGCCTACTTTTTTACTGGGTTATATGCTCTTTTCTTTATTGATATGTAATAGTTTTAAAATATACTTTCAATAATATTTTCCCAGTTTCAAATGTAATTTGCTGTTTTTACTTCTTCTAAGGTATCTTTGAAAAACAAAAGTCCTTAATTATAGCCAATTGTTTCAGTCTTTGTTTATATAGTTAACACATTTTTTGTCCTTAACGAAATTCTTCCCTAAACCAAGGTGAGAAAGATGTTTGCCTACATTTCTGCTAAAAGTTGCATAGTTTTGCTCCTGAAATTTAAGTTTTTGATCTATCTACAATTAATTTTTGCATAGGATGAGAGATGGAGTGAAAAAATTATTTTTTTCTTACATTAGTAAACACTTGATCCAAGTCCTTTTGATAGTCTCTTCTTCCCTGCTCTACCAGGCCATATCTGACTTATGCCAAAATGTCTTATATGCATGAGTTTTTTTCTGAACTCTCTATTCTACTGGCCTCCATGGACCGTAACCATGCATAGTCATATTTATTACAGCTTCACAGTGTCCTAATCTCTGGTAGAGAAGATTCCTCCTCCTCATACTTGTTCAGCAATATCTTGATTATTCTTGCCCTTGTCTCTTTCACTTTAGTATCTACTTATCAAGTTTAATGAAAACATCTGTTGTTTTTTTTTATTAGAATTGCCTTGAATGTATAGAACAATATGTGGGTAATTGACATCTTTATGGTATTCAATCTCTGTGTATTTATTTAGGTTTTCTTTAATGTCTCTCATAGTTTTATTACCTTACTTTTAGAGCTACTGCATTTCACATAAAATCCAAACTGCTACCTTAGGTCTGAAAGACTTGCACCTCCCATTCTCTTTTTTCCTCTGGTCTCACGGGCCTTGTTTTACAGTCCTCCGGCATGCCAGGGTTGCCTGGCTCAGGCTTATTGCACGCAGAGTTCCTAACTGCCAGAAAGCTCTTTCACTTCCTCTTCCGTGGCCAACTCATTCTCCTACTACAGGTATCGATGTCAATGCTACCACCTCAGAAGGGCCGTGCCTAATAGCCTTCAGGTAGGACTTTGCCCACTCACCACTGTCTCTACCATCGCTTCCCATTTTTGAATAACGTGGACCACAGTTCACAATTATTACTTATTTCTTTATAAACATGTATCCTTATATTGTAAGTACCAAGGGATACACATTTATAAACAAAGGGACTCACAATATAGGGATACACATTTACCAGCAAGTATGTGTGTATAAATACACACACACACTCCTAGATATGCACATAGCTCATCTCTGGAAAGAATTCAGTACCCTGCATAGTACCTGGATCACAATAGGGTCTTAAATTTGGCAGTGCTTTTTTTATTTTTTTATTTTTTTTAATATTTTGTTTTTCTTTGAGATGCATTCTCACTCTGTCACCCAGACTGGAGTGCAGTGATGCAATCTCAGCTTACTGCAGCCTCCATGTCCTGGGTTCAAGCGATTCTTATGCCTCAGCCTCCTGAGTAGCTAGAATTACAGGCACATGCCACCATGCTTGGCTATTTTTTTATTATTATTTTTAATAGAAATGGGGTTTTGCCTTGTTGGCCAGGCTGATCTCGGACTCCTGACCTCAAGTGATCTGCGTGCCTTGGCCTCCCAAAGTGCTGGGATTACAGGCATGAGCCATTGTGCCTGGCCTCTTTCTTTTTTTCTTATGAAGATGGGAGAGGTTCCCTTTGATGGCTTGGGTAGAGTAACAGTTAGAAGTAACTCTTAGCATCCATTATTCCATATATATGACCTTATAGAACCATCCAAAATCATAAGATTATGTCCCAAGTCTTATAATAATCTCTAATAGACTACATGACGTTCCATTGACCAATGAGTTTATACTTAACTCATAGAATTCATTTGCTAAAGTATAAACTTGTCAAGGTTAAAGAGCTGTATTCACAGGTATATCCCCGGTGCCTAGAACAGATCCTGGCACAAAGTAGGGTTCGATAAATATTTGTTTAATAAATAAAAATGCATTCCAAACTTGAGTCACGGTTAAGGCAACAGCTGTAAGAGATATTCAAATATTGATATCCCTGTGATTGCTTGATTTTTTTAAAAGAATTTAGTCTTCATTAAGTGTTAGTGACAATATAACAATATTATATAATGTTCAAAAACTAGGGAGTGGAAATAACACACTAGCCATCTTCATGTGGGTTTATTTTCTTTCTAGTTCTTATGCATTTGCAACAGCTTTGACGTGGTTATGGTGACATTTTTTTTTAAATTTTCACTATGCCAAACATATTCTCGTTTCTATGTAATCTATTTAACTATTCCATTTAATGGCTTTCCATTCCCCTGAACATATGGATCATACTTTAGTTTCAAGTCAGTTTATTCAGGATGTGTTGATTGATCTTACTAGAATGTTAGATATAATTTTTCGGGTATGATAAGAGTGAACTGGATCTCTTGAAGCAGCTGGTTAGGAGAGTTTGAATTTCTGCTTTCCTTTTCCCTCTCAATAGATTTTTCAGTAGCAGGCAGTGGCATTCACATGCGTTCCATTGATTGTAGAACTGTGTTCTAAATAATAGCTCACTCTGTTCAATAGACATGGATCTAATGGAGGAGAGTCAAACGATACATACACATTTGGATGAGATCCATAAACTCGAGGTTAGAAAGGGTGGTCCTATTTTCCTCCTTGTTTTAAAACTTGAATTTCAGTTTGCTTATTTCCTAGCAGAGGGAGATGAATATAGGGCAAGTGTGTGCCCCCACTTCTCTCTTATACCAGTGCCATGATAGACATCAATAACCAATCAGGGGATGCTCTTCCACTGCACTCCAGCATGGCCTCAGAATCCTGCTCATCATGGCACAGCACTGCAGCTGGTCATTTCCAACAGAATGGGGTTAGCCAGTAGGGTGTATCCTGGCTGCTGTCTCTGGCCTCTTCTCAGAAGGTTGATAGGGGGATAGGCGAAGCTCTGCCCTCACTTATCGGTTTGTCCTACAGAATCTGTCTTTATGGTAATTTGGTCATTTCTGGATTATTTTCTCTACAGTATAAGCATGTTGCAGTTTCCAGTGCTTTTCACAACAGTTGTTAATCCTAGTGGACTCTGTTGCAGTATCTGCAGGGACGTCAGTATTATGGGCCAACAAGAAGATAAAGCAGATGGTGTGAGGTTCTGGGGAAACTTCCCACACACTGTATCCCCCATCGGCAGCTGGGTTTCCATTTGCCAGTAGATTAAAGCAAAGTCCAGACATGTCAGTGTCAGAGTTCCACCCATCTCATGACTGGACTCAACATGGTGAGTCAAGAGTGTTAATAGAAAAGCCAAACTTTGCAAACTAGTTTAAATAGGTTTATTCTGAGCCAATATGAGTGATCATGGCCTGGGAAAACAGTCTCAGGAGATCCTGAGAAAACGTGCCCAAGACAGTCGGATTACAGTTTGGTTTTATACGTTTTAACACGGCAGGATTTACAGGCAAAGACATAAATCAGTACATGGAAGGTATATATTAGTTTGGCCCCAAATGGCAAGACATCCTGAAGTGAGGGTTTATATGTTGTAGGTGGATTCAGATATATTTTAATTTGTAATTGGTTGAAGGAGTAAGGCTCTGTCTAAAACTTGGAATGAGCAGAAAGGAATGTTTTCAGTTAAGATAAAGATGCTATGTAGCAGGATTGATGGCCTGCAGGTGTGACTTAACCCTTGCTTTGCATGGCTTTAGGCCTTGTTCATAATTCGGTGTTGTATTGCCACAAAGAGTCTGTTTTAACATTAATGCCAGTCCACTGTGCCTAAAATCCAAACAGGAGGGGATGTAATAAGGTGTGACTTCCTTTCCCCCATGCCAATAATTCTGGTTTTCAGGTTTCTCTGGGGTCCCCTTGGCCAAGAAGGCATCCGTTCAGTTGGTTGGGAGCTCAGGATTTTACTTTTAGTTTACAAAAGTACCAAAGGTACTGGAAGTGAAAACAAGCAGCGGGCTCAGGTCTCTGAGGATCAGCCTAGTTACAGCAAGACCCTGGCCTATGTGTGGAGGTGCAGAGAATGTGTCAAGATTCTTGCGAGCAGGTTTGTTTCAGCAGCCTCCCAGGAAGGGCTGTGTTAGGCACACTGGTGCCATGATGTTCTCCAGGCTCCTGGGTATCAAGGCCTAAGTGAGGTTTAAACTGAGATTATCTGGGAAGACATGGGGAAGGTGGGAACTGAGAATGGCTTGGCCATCTCCCTTCTCTCATAGCTGTTTTGTCTCTTAACAAGGTAGAGTTAGTTCTACTCTCCTGGTCCTATGAGCCATGCCCCTGAAGACTAGCCCTTCACTCCCAGCAGCAGCCATGCTGTCAGCTGCAATGCCTAAAGGGCCTGTGTGTCCTTTCCCACCTACTGTATAAATGTTCTATCTGCTATTGGGAGAAGCAGTTCTTTTTGATGATGCTTACCGGTGTTACCACTTGGATAAAGAGACCAGGGCTATAGAAGCCTTCCTGAAAAAGATGCCAGAGGTGAGAGAGTCTATATTAGAGCAAGTCATCTAGAGAGTCTTCATGACTGAAGGGCAGAACCGCAGGAAGACAAGGCCATGTGCAGAGGTCTCAAGATTGTGTAGGAACTCTCGTTAAAGGATCTTGTATGTACAGTAGGCTCTGTGCTCTCCCCACCAACAAATGCATTCTGTTATCTTAGCCTTCCTTGGCCAATTTTTATAACAATATTACAGAATGTTTGGATATCAGAGAAAAAGATCCCCTATAATCTGCTCTTCTACTACAGTGCTTATTTTGCCTTGTATTTTTATCTTTGTTAATATGCACACATCTTTTACCTAACTATAATTACAAAAAATTTGCTATTGTAATTTTTTATTGTGTTTAATCGCAATCATGATGCCTTTATAGAACCATGTAAATAGCTCATCTTTTTTCATGAGTGCATAATTGCCCATTGAGTGTATATACTGTAGTTTTCTTATCCATTCCTCTATTTTTTATATATTTGGTAACACTGTGATAAACTTCATGTTTGTGGTGGCATTGCATCATAGTGGAAAGAACATGACCTTCAGATCTGATTCACCTGGATTCAAATCCTGGATCTAACATTGTGTGGGTGGCTGACTTTTGGGCAAATTAACCTCTGAAACTGAATGATCTTAATGGCTTAATTTAATAAAATTGTGTGTGGGTGAAGCAATATTAAGCCTGCAATTCAGGAATATGATACGAAATCAAAATATATTATAGTCCTAGTTGTGCAGTATCCATTCAAGGTCAAAGTTCATTTTCTTCCTTGTTTGTTTAGAGTATTTGTATATTAGACACTCCCACCCCCACCACACACACAAACATGAAATTACTGGGTTGAATGGAATGAATACTTTTGTAACTCTTGCCACATCTTGCCAAATTGCACTGCCAATAGATCTCACCTGTGTGAGTGTGTGTTTTGAGTATTGTTTTGAGTTTTTGTGCCAGTCACCATGTCTGGGAAGAAGGCCTTTGGCAGCCCACCAGAGATTTATGTCAGCTTTCATGATACTCTCAGAGCAGGCTGATGCGTGAAAAGTTTATCGTGCATGTTGGCAGATCCATTTGCACTGTCTAAGGACATGCTGGAGACACTCTTGCCTCATCAGTTCCTGTTCACTCCCTTTCCCCTTTGCCCTTCAATAGCAAGTAGAGTGCCTGGTCCCCAGTCATCTCCCAGAGGGTCCTGGAAGCCCCATGGGAACTCTGAATTGAAGGACTCACCAGTCAGGTTTCTACAGGTCCTGCCACCAAGTTTATGATACATCACCAGCCATGCCCTTCCACGGCCTCTGTTAGCCTACCTGCAAAAGAGGAGGTTGAGGCAGCTGGCCTTTCAAGCTGAGCCTTTCTGTGTTCTTCTGTTATCAGCATCCCCTGGGAGCTTGTTAGAAATGTGCTATCTCTGTCCCTACCCCAGGTCTACTGAGTCAGGGTCTGCACTGTTACAAAATCCCCAGGTTGTCTCTGTGCATGTTGAAATTCAGCAAGTACAGTACTGAGTTGTCTGCAGGCCAGGCTTTCCCATCATGCCAGGAACATTTACTGGAGCCTCAGTTTTGGAACCAGTCTCTCCCTGAACCATGCTCTTACTACGTTAGGATTTCCTTACCCTGCAGTGAAATTCCCCTTGCCCAGTTATGTCTATGGACCGCAAACCGTGGACCGTGGACTGTCGACCGTGGACCGTGGTGACCTTTCTCGTGGGTCAGTGTCAGAGAAATCAACACTTCTCTCCCTGAAGAGACCAAAATCATTTTGCTAAAATACAGATTATACCAGACACTGTACCATTTAAAATCCTTATAAATCCCAACAGCTCTGAGGATAAAAGCTAACCTCCTCTTTAACTTGGCCAGCAGTTTCCTCCATGAGTGACTCAGCCCTTGCAGGCTTGCCCAGTGCCCTCTCCTGCTTTTCCATCCCCACTCCCAAATCCACAGGCTTTACATTATGGCCACACTACACTCCCCTTGCTTTCTTTTCCCACTTCCTCCTTTCTTGCCTCCTCAGCACCCTGCTCAAGGGTTCTTTGGGGCATATTTTGTCCCACTGCACCACCTGGATGAGGGGTTCCTACTTGTTATTTTATAATAGGATTTATTCCCCTATACTGTGATTGTGGATTTCTACATCCGTCTACAACTTGGCTCAGAATTCTTAGACTTCCCCAAATGCACTTTGTACATTGCTGAGCTCCGAGGACCTGGCATGGGATAGGTCATCCATGAATGGCGGTGGTACTGCTACCTGCCTTTTCTTTCTCCAGGTCTTCCCTACACCCTTCTCTGCCTGCTCCCTGGCACAGGAGATTGAGTTTCAGACATCACGGTGTTGCCTTGCCTTCTGTTCATCCGAAAGAGCGCCTTGCAGGGGATGAGGGGAGAGGGAGGAGACCAAGGGAGGGGGTGTTGACTGCTGCAGCTTTTTCCCCTCCAGAAAGGTCACAGCTCCTTCCAAGGTGACCTTCCAGGTTCTGGGACCTGCTCCCTCCTCCACCCCGCCTACCCTCACTTACTTAGTTCACTTCTCCACTATGCCTCTGCCCTGATTCCCTCAACCAGCTCACAGCATTGTAAATAGTGCCTTTAGTCAATTCTCCTTGAATTATCTGTCTGTTTCCTGTTAGAATCCCATGGAGACCCTATTATCATTACCATGTATCACTCATTGTGTACTTTGTTTCAACCCTTTAAGGTAAGGATCACTATCCCCATTTAATACTGAGGCTTAGAGGAAGGAAGTTACTTGCCTGAGATGACCTGACTAGTAAACAAAACCTAGATTCCTACTAAG
Organism: Theropithecus gelada; assembly: GCF_003255815.1. Classification (NCBI taxonomy): domain Eukaryota; kingdom Metazoa; phylum Chordata; class Mammalia; order Primates; family Cercopithecidae; genus Theropithecus; species Theropithecus gelada. The sequence goes on from NC_037678.1 coordinate 60,239,071, forward strand.
TGTGAATACAAAGCTTGCCCACTTACCTAGTTAGCTACAGTGCCTTTTCCAAAGGCCCTCATTAAATGATGGTGAAATTAACCTGAATTTCCCAATCATGATCAATCCACCTGATTAGAGTGGCCATAAGCTTGCAGATGTAGGGTGGGTGGCAGTAAAGGCACAGCTTTGGAATGAAGAGGGTGACTGAGGTCTGGATCTAGCCTTGGCTTGGAAACTATCTAATCTACATTGTGTCCCCCAAGCTTGAATTGTCAAATCCTTGAGGAGGGGTGCCCTGTCAGTATTGGATGAACAAGGCTTGTGTGGGGAAATGAGTGGGAAAAAACAGATGGGATTAGTCGAGTTTCATGCCCACAGTGGAGGTGACTTCATCATCATGATTGTATTTGCAAATTCCATCCAACCTGAACATTCCTGCAACTGAATAGATGTATTCAGAGCCCCATCCTTCCCCTCCTGTGAAGCTGAGTGGCATGCTTGACCTGATGGCTTTGAAAGGACTCTGACACATATTTCTGACACAAATAGGCACTGTCTGGTGTGTCAGTATCAAAGGAAAATTGCAAATGGCAAATTGGGCTAATATTTTTCATTACTGGAAAAAAGTTTCCCATACCAAGTCAATTTTGTAAAAAAGAATTCTCTCTCTTACATCTGCACAGAAATGTCAAAATGGACAGGGCTCTCTGTAAACAAGAACCATGGCAGTTCATGAAGTTTCTCACTTTCAAATTAATAATTATTTAAAAAGAAAAATAAGAAACCTAACCTGGGCCACCTGGATGACTGCTTCTATAACCGCAGTGCAGATGGGAGAACCCAATGACTCTAAGTGGTAGTATATGATGGTCAAGGTAGCATTTCTCCAACTGTAATCTGTGGAACCCTTTGGCATGAGGTGTCCACACGTTTATGCCTGGGGATGGCCATAGTCTGAATGTGTATGTGTTCCCTCAAAATTCTTACGATAAAATCTAATTCCCAATGTAGTGGTATCAAAAGGTGGGACTTCTGGGAGATGATAAAATGCTTGGATGTTTGGGAGGAGTCTGCCCTTATTAATGGGGTTAGTGCTGTTATAAAAGATGCTGGAGGGAGCTTGTTCACCCCTTCTGCCATGTTAAGACACAGCTAGAAGGCGCCACCTATGAGGAACAAAACGTCACTAGACACTGAATCTGTGGGCACCTTGATCTTGGATTTCCCAACCTCAATTGTGAGCAATAAGTTGCCGTTGTTTATAAGTTACCCAGTCTATGGCAATTTGTTATAGCATCCCAAACTAAGACAGATTTTATAAGTTTTACAGATTTGCAGGCTAACAAGTTTTTAAGTTTGAGAAACACTTAAAAGGATAAAAGACCTTTCCTTTTTGTGTATTCTTTAACTCCCATGGTACTTTTTAACCTCAATAGAGTATTGCCATGCAGTAGGTGCCAAATAGACTGTTAGAGAAAGAAAAGAATGGGAGAAAAGAGGAGGGATGGATTTTACATTCTAAATCAATGGCTTTCAAATCTGACTGAACTTTCAAAGCTCTGGAGGCTTAAAAGACAGGCAGATCCAAATCCTTCTAAAAGCTACTGAATCAGAAACTTCAGGGGTGGGGCCAGGAAATATTTATAAATGGAGCCCAGAGGAGTCTCTTGCGCCACCATGTTTGAGAGCTACTGTGGCAAATCTGTCTGCACTGACCTCTGCCCTCCTACCTTCGCCCTGGTTGGGATCTCAATTTCTCAGGACTCCTGCATCCATCACCTGCTGGCTTCCACTGGTCCTCTCTCCAAGATTCACCCTCCACATCAGCCATCTGACCAATCTACTGAAACAAGAGAGTTCCCTCACCCCCCCTTGCAGTACATGCAATAGGGGTGTGACTCATCTGTTCAGCCACTATGCACATTCAAATCCCTTACAGGAAGGGGAGCATACAGACAGGCAGGTGCAGGAGCCGGGGCTAGCACTTTTGGGCTCTGGCCCCACAGCAGCATCTAGGGGTAGGCACCTGCAACTCCAAAAACCTCAGTGGGCATGCTACAGTGCTCTTTTAGCTCTGCCATCTGCAGACAGCTTAAGTGTTAACCAATTCAGTGCCATCTTGGTATCTGGGTTCTTGTCCGGTGTCCAGGAAGAATCAGTTCACACATGGACTTGAAGGATGGTAAAGGTGGGAGTCTTATTGTGTGGTGGAGGTGGCTCTCAGCAGGATGGATGGGGAGCTGGAAAGGGGTTGGAGTGGGAAGATGATCTCCCCCTGGATTTTGGTCATCCAGCAGCCAATTTCCTCTCTGAACATCCCCAGCTGAACTCCTCTTGATGTTTGGGTGCTCCTTCTCTTCTCTCCTTTGCCATGCCATTCTGTTACTCTTCTTCTCTTCTGTTTATCTGCTTGTGGAACCTGGGGTTTGGGTTTTATGTGGGTACAGGATGGGGAAGTGTGGTGAGCCAGAGGCCACATTTGGTAATGAAAACAAGAATGCCTGTTCCCATTTAGGGCTGGGGGTTTCCAGGCTTCAGGGTGGGGGTTTTGCCAGGGAACCACTCTCTTCTACCCAGTATTTCCCTAACTCCTGTCCGTATCACTATGAAACACACAGACCCTGCAAACACAGACAACTTTCACGAACCATACAACTCTTTAATCCAGCATTTGGGTACCCCTGGACTCCTCATGACCTCTTTAGCTTGCTTTCTGATCATCTGCTTTTTCCAGCTCTATATTCTGGCAACACCAAACTTCTTATTGGCAGCCCCTTCCAGAAGCCGCTCTTTACCTTTGTAGTTTTTTGCACATTGATACACTGCTTTGCCTTCAAGGCCTCCCTCTCTCATCCACTGGCTGTTTGCTGAGATAATGTCTTCTTGCCTCAATCATCTCAGTCATTACCTCTCTTTTACCCCAGCTTTATTGAAGTGTACTTGACAAATAAAAATTGTATCTGTTTAGGGTGTGCAACATACATATACATTGTGAAGTGATTACCACAATCAATCTAATTAACATATCCATCCCCTCACATAGTTATGGTATTGTTCATGGTGAGAGCACTTAAAATAAGCTCTCTTAGCAAATTAAAAGTATACAATACAATATTATTAACTATGGTCACCATGCTGTAGATTAGATCCCCTGAACTTATTCATCTTGCATAACTGAACCTTTGCACCCATTGATCAAGGTCTCCCCATTTTCTTCACCCCTAGTTTGGAGGACATTATGGTAAGTGAAATAAGCCAGGTACAGAAAGACAAATATTACATGATTTCACTTACATTTGGAACTTAAAAAGTCAAACTTATAAATGCAGAGAGTAGAATGGGCATTACCTCTTTTCAAAGAGATTTTTTTCTCACCTCCTTTAACTTGTTTATGTGTATGCCTCCCCACTCATGTAATATTCTGGAGTATTTCTGTCATTGCAATGACTGCATTGCATTATAGTAATCTTTGTGTGGGTGTGCCTGTGTGCATCTCACACTCCAGGCAAGGATTTCGTCCTGTTCATCAGTGCTTCCCAGACATCTAGAAGAGTACCAAGGACAGAGTGGATGCATACTGGATGTTTGAGTAATACCTAACCCAAATTACTCATAATACATAACTCATAAATACAGAATTGTCCTTTATTCCCCTCCCAAATCAACCTATCCCATTTTAGCTGAGCAGTAAATTCCGTAATGTCAAAGAAATGTGGAAAACAAAAAGCATTTATTGTTTTCTTTTTCCACATACTTTTGTCAGCCTTGTCTATTTGCTTAAATCCATCTTTTTTCATGCATACGTCAGAGAGAGGCAACTCTCTTTAACAGGATTCTTACTGGAACCATCTCCCTGTGTAACACCTTGATGGCATCCTAGATTCCCTCCTGCATTCTTGTCTTGGGAAGAAAGATGTTGCTAAGGACTGTTTTATATTTTCCCACCTGACAAAAAGATATGCCCATGGCTGCTATGGCAAAGTCTATTTCACAGTGCCCAGGAGCACTACAATTTGCTGTAATTTCACTGTACTTGGTGTGGTCTGAGGGCTGCTACATCCATCCTCATAGACAGTGACTTCCAATTACATCAGCTAATTGTACCAAACTTGAGCTACTTGTGTAAATGAGTAAATCATTCCCAAATGCGGCACAGGGAAGCTCATCTTGCTTGCTGTTTAAGGTTTTTGAAGCACAGCAAGCCCCCTCACACAAGTATCCCTCAGTTTGAGAGTGGGAGGCAGGTGGAAGCTGTTTACTACCAGCTCTGGTGTTTTCTGCCCAAGGCTCTGGAATCCACTGGTGGGAAACATACAGCCTGACCCATAGGGGTCCTAGGATAACAACGCCCTTGGAGTAACCTTGAAAGCTGCAATCTGGGCTTTGTTAAGTTTCTGTCAGTAAATTGGGAGTAGTTTTTGCACAGAGAAAGTGCACCTGTGACACTGGATTTCAGCTGGGGACAAAAAGGTTTTGTTTTTTTGAGGTTTGGAAAAACTCGAGTGTCCAAAGTCATGACAAGAACAAAAATGTTTTAGGGGCAAAAAAATAAAAAATAAAAAATCCAAATGCTTTACACTTGGTCTCATCAGCATCTCAAGAGCATTTGGTTCTTTTAGCAGATGCCAAATAAATAGTGATTTACTGGGGCTAAGTCACAGTTTAGCACAAGCTTTAAATTTGTTTTAAAAAATTAGTTGTTTATATAAAATGTAATAGCAGTAACAGAAAACAAATTTTCAGTTATTCAGAATCTTACTTTTGTTTCTTTTTTTTCTACTAGTACCTGTCTATATACATATGAAATGTTTATGTAATTATTGCCTCTTTATTATTTTAAATGCTTTTTCCTCATGTAAAATGATACATAGTTACATTGTTAGCATTTTAAGGGCCACATTCTCTCCCATCAAGTGACACTATCATGATTTATTTAACTACCTTATGTGACATTCACATAGCCTCTAATATTTATCCATTATGGAAAATTGTATAGGTTTCCATGAACATTTTTATGAACTTGCTTTTTCCTGTTTTGTTAAATTATTTCCTTTAAATAAGTTTCCAGAATTATGATTGTGATGTCAACAGCACAGTCCCTTGATGTTTTTCTGGGTTTATGCTTCCCCCAGAGTGGTGCATTGCATCAACCCAAGCTCTGATCAAAGGGGCAGGAAATAAAGAGGCTTCAGCTGGAAGACAGTTGAGGCCAGTGAGGGGCCTAGGCACAGGATGAGGCCAAAGGCTGAGAGAATTGGGGCCAGACTGAGGGTGTATTAGAAGGGATGTGGGCAAAGAATCACATTAAAAAGGGAAATGCAGTCTATCTCTGCCACTAACCTTGGGTGACATGTATGTCATTCCCCAGGGCCTGATTCAAGTGAAGGTTTTCATGGAGGCTATTGCCTAGGTTGTCTTCCAGAATTTTTATAGTTTTGGATTTTACATTTAAGTCTGTAATCAATCTTGAGTTGATTTTTGTATATGGTATAAGGAAAGGGTTTAGTTTCAGTCTTTTCTGCGTGTGGCTAGCCAGTTATCCTAGCACCATTTATTGAATAGGGAATTCTTTTCACATTGCTTGGTTTTTGTCAGGTTTGTTGAAGATTATATAATTGTAGGTGTGTGGTATTATACCTGGGTTCTCTATTCTGTTCCATTGGCCTCTGTGTCTGTTTTTGTACCAGTACCATGCTGTTTTGGTTACTGTAGCCTTGTGGTATAGTTCGAAGTTGGATAGTGTGATGCCTCCAGCTTTGTTCTTTTTGCTTAGGATTGCCTTGGCTCTTCAGGGTTTTTATTGGTTCCATATAAATTTTTAAAATATTCTTTTCTAGTTCTTGAAGAATGTCAATGGCCTTTTAATAGGGATAGCATTGAACCTATAAATTGCTTTGGGTTGTATGGCAATTTTAATGATATTAATTCTTCTTATCCATGAACACTGTCTGCTCTCCTCTACCCCCGACCCCCACATACACACACCATCAGCCTATCAGCCTATGTGCTACCTCCATATGTCCCTGAAATCCCACAACTCTGTCTTCACTCCTACCACCTTAGTCGTGGCTGTTAACGTCTCCTGGTTTCTTGTCCTGACTGTGATAATCTCCTGCCTGTTCTCCCTGCCTCCACACTTTTCCCGAATAAGGTTACATTCACAGATTCCAGATAGATGTATCTTTTGGAGACCACCACTCAACCCGCTGCACTTGGCAACTCCTTTAAAAAAGTGTGTGTGTGTGTCTGCGTATGTGTGTGTGTGTGCGTGCGTGTGTTGGCGGATCAGGAACTTGCTGGAAACACCACATGTCATTATGTTGAGAAGAGAAGTGCAGACTGCAGCTCATTTTTCCAGAAACATGGGAGATAATCAGACCTTTTACTTTTTGAGGATTGATGTGGGATCTACCTGATTCCAAGGAGATTAAAAGATAAACAAAAAGCAGTTCTAGATCCACCAAGAGCAGACACCTGGGCTAATATGATTCACCTCTGGGTGAGCTATGCATGACCTGGGGCAAGGTTGGAGTATTTAAACCCAAAAGAGGTAGCTGTGAAATCGCCTATCACCAATCCTAATCCTTCCCTAACTAAGGTCCAGAAACCCTCTGGGTTGCTTTAACCACTGGGAAGGGCTTTTTCCATAGCTGCCTCACTTATCCGCAGCAATTCCCAAACCCCACTGGAGACAGTGTTCTCTGCAGCATCCCCAAATGTTGTAAGATCTTGGCAGGGATTGGTCCTAGACCCATGTGGGTAGGGGTTCGTTTCAGAATTGCTTAACTACTAACAATTTATTGGACTCTTCACACTCTGGGGAAAGACCAAGACAGACCAGAATCCCCCTCAAAAGGTGGGGGCTGTGAGGAGTACGTCAGTGCCTCAGGCATCAGTAACCAAGCCCACCAGCTCAGGTTCGTGAGTATGCGCTGGACAGCAAGGTGAGTTGAATCTCTTGTGAGACCAGCATAATGAGGAAAGAGGAAGAGAACATAACACAACATCAACAGTGATTAGCCCGGCATAAGGAGAAGGGAGGCAAATTATTTTCCCTTTGTGATTTGTTTGTTTTCTCTCTCTCTTTCTCTGGGTTTTCTAACAAGCATGCATTTTGTTTGCAATCAGAGCAAAGAAGCATTTGCGTGGGGTTGAGGAAGCAGTGCACGGCCAGAATATGCACCGGAGCTCAGACATTTATCTGAGTCAAAACAAGTTCAGCATTCCCTGTTCATGATAACCCCAAACTCAGAGATTATAGGCATTGGACAGTCATATTCAGGCCGTCAGATAAATGTATCTACATAATGGTTCACTTTTTCTCATTGAAATTGTGCCAGTTGGTAACCAAGTCACCTGTCATAACTGATGACAGAGAGACACAGCAACCCGATATGATTTTCCCAGGGCTGCCATAGGAAAGCACCACAAATCGGCTGGCTTTACACAGCAGACATTCATTCTCTCACAGTCTCAGAGGCTGGAACACAGAAATCAAAATCAAGGTGTCAGCAGATTCCCACCCCCTCCGAAGGCTATTGGGGAAAACCTGTGCCATGGCTTTTTCACAGCTTCTGTTATCACGAGCAAGCCTTGGCATCCTGGGCTTGTGGCTACATTGCTCCAATCTCGCTTCTGTCTCCACGTAGCATTCTTGCTAGGTGTGTGTCTCTTCAGTATCTCTCCTCTGCTCTTTATAAGGACACCAGTCATAGTGGTCTAGGGCCCACCCTAATGACCTCATCTCAACTTGATTATAGATGCACAAACCTTATTTTCAAATAAGGTCACTTCACAGGTACAGAAGGTCTTCAGCTGATCCTCTACTGTCAGGACAGAAATTAGAGGAGGAGGTAACCAGAACCAGGGAGGTAGGGAAGGGGCTGGAGGAGAGGAAACTCTAGGAGAGGGAGAAGAAAAGAGGGCATGAGGGGGTTAAAAGGAGTACTCAAAGCTGCCTTATCCCAGCCTCAAGTTCCAGCATCCACAGTGCTTAACATCTAAACCACATGCCAGGAATTACAATTGCCTGGAGGGGAGTCTTAGGGTTGTGAGGCAAAGTTCTAAGAAAAGGAGGTGGTTCAAAGCAGAGACATGCTAAAATAGAGGAAGCCATCTGTTCATGTTTCCCCCAAAATCTAACCTTTCCCTGCTGCCCTGGTACCTGGAGGCACCTTGAAACTCCTCCCTCTTCACTCATTGCTAAAGCAATGAACCCCTCTTTCCCTCATGCTCATGCAAATTATGTGCACGTGCAACTGGGCTTGAACTTTATTCCAGCCCTGGTGAGCCAGGCTCAACCTCTGTCTTGACCACATATTGGGTGGGATGGACCTGCATGTGCAGCTGGAACATTGACACTGAAAGTCAGGGGCCTCACGCATGAGAGGGACACACAAAAGTCGTCACGGAGAAAACCAGGCTCATTGTAGCTGTTGCAGTGTCTCACTATTGGCAGCACCCTATGGGGGGAAATCAACCCATTCGTTCTTTTGCTAGTTCATTTATTCAGTATTTATTCAACACTCATTGTATGCTGGGAACTGTTCTATGCAGTTGGGATACACTGATGGACCAAACAGACAAATCTGTCTCCTCTGGGAGCTGATGTTTTAGTTATAATGGGAGGCAACTTATACGAAATTTGGAAAGTCTTTCTCAAAGGCAAGGGGAGATAGGAGAGTTGTCTTTAATAGTTTCCTCCTCCACCAGGGGAGGGTGTCCTCCAGCCAGGACAGCCTCTCCTGTGGTCAAGGCTGGGATATGTGCTGCAGCAGGGATTTCCCGTAACACGACCTGGCCCCTGTGCTCCTGGCTGTATACCCTACCCCTCTCCAGATCTGAGCGGCAGTGCATACCTGAGAGCCTGGGAGCCCATCTTTGTGTCCAGGTAATTTGTGTCTCTCTGTTCTGCTCTGATTTGGACGTTGATTTTGAGTGCAAGCTATTGGTCATGTTCCTATTGTCTTTCACTTATCAGCCATAAACCACACATTAAATGATTATTGGCTAGGTTAAATTTTTTTCCATGTAGTTGTTAACTATTTATGTGTTATTTCTAAAAGATTGTTTTCTAACTCATGGTCCTCACTGTGGGGGCAGAGACCTAACTAAGGCTGATAATGTGGTCAGTTTGGGAGCCCTGAGCCAGAGTCTAAGCCAGGCTCATCATTCTGAGTTCTGTCATTTTAGACTGGTACCTTTTAGTAGAAACATTACGTGAGTCGCATATGTAATTTAAAATTTTCTATTATCTGCATTTAAAAAAAACTAAAGGTAAAATTATTTTTAATAATGTATAGTTTTAGTAATATGTAATCCAAAATCGTATCATTTGACCATGTAATTTAATATAAAAATATGAACAAGATATTTTATCATTTTTGTACTAAAATTTGAAATACAGCATGCATTTTCCACTTTCAGCACGTTTCAGTCCAGATGAATCATATGTCAGTTGCTCAGCTGACAAATTTCAGTTTCCTCATTTGCACAATAAGGATACAAATACCTGTCGAATATCATTGTGAGGATAAAATGAGCTTATGTGTGAGAACTCCTGGAACATTGTAGGGGATCAATAAAAATGTCAAGCAGCCTGGGAAACATATAGAGACCCTTTCTCTACAAAAATTTTTAAAACATTAGCTGGGTGAGGTGGCTCATGCCTGTCATCTCAACTCCTCAGGAGGCTGAGGTGGGAAGATCACTTGAGCCCAGGAGTTTGAGGTTACAGTGAGCTATGATCATGCCACTGTACTCCAGCCTGGGTGACAGAGTGAGACCTTGACTCTAATAAATAAATAAATAAACAGACAGACAAATAAATATCAAGCCTTCCTCGTCTTCATATTATTCATTCATCTTGGGCGTGTTGGATACAGTTAATGTTTGTTTCAAAGTATGAATGAACTTTTAAAACATAATAGATATTAGCTTGCCCATTATTTTTTATTTCATTATTTTTCTCTAACTGTTATTTTCCTTTTATTGTCTCCCTAAAAATTGCAGGGAGATTACTCTTGTGATAGATTGAATTTTGTCTCCCCCAACAAAATGTATATTTAAGTTCTAACTTAAAAGAGGAGAAGGGATATAGGGGTAGCCTCTTTTTGTGTTTACAAGGAAACCACGAAACAAGGCATGTTCAGGAAATAGGGAGGAATCTCCATGAAGATCAGCTTGTATGTAGGGTTGGGGGAAGGGACTGGCAGGAGGCTGCTTGGGTAAAATCAAAGAAAGCCAGGTCATAGGAAGGGCTGGGGTACAGGGTTATTTTGTCTGCCGTTGTATCTTATCCAGTGTTTGCATTTCCTGGGGAATCTGCCAAGAGGAATTTGAGCTTCATTCAAAAATGAATTTGAATCTTTACTCAAAAATCCAAGACTCCGTGCTATACTGGAGGTGCCCCGTTCTTTATTAAGACAAAGTCTGATAGAGCTTCTATACAGGGCCCTTTACTTGGAGATGGTAGGGCATCCTTTCTCCCTCTCCAGCTTCTATGCATCCTGTGAGAAACTGAAGGGTTTGGTACCTTTTTTGTTTCCTCATTTACTATAGCACAAACACCATTATAATAGCATCTCTAAGACTCTAAATGAAAGAAGAAACATCCCACAACCCAACACATCCACCTGTTTTAAGTGCTTGTCCACATCTAGGAAGAATTTTGTCCTGGTTATTATTACATCGTAGATACAATCTGATAACATACTTTCTTCCACTTAGCATTATGTCAAGGACCTTATTTTTTCCACATTGCTCGTCTTTATCATTATCTTATTCAATGACTATGTAATATTTTATCTAGTTGATGGACCCTAATTTACTTACCCAATCCCCTATTATTGGACACTGTTACTCTAATACAGATAACACTTTTATCTCTTTAACCAGCAGATCAAAAGCTGACAAAGCAGATACAGGCAGAGTCAGCCATGAATTATACATAGGGCCAGGTTGCAAACAATTTCTTCTATTTAACTTAGGGGCAGCAAATAGAAGGCCAGTGGGTCCTTGGAGGTAGGGAGAAACTGAACTGTGAGAAGAATAAGTGGATTTTCAAAGATAAATACTGGGATTTGATGATGTTGGGAAGTACAGTTTTTTCCTGTGGCTGCCCTAACACGTTATCACAAACCCTGTGGCTTCAAACAGCAAAGATTTATTCTCTTACAATTCTGGAGGTCAGAGGTCCAAAACCAAGGTGTTTGCAGGCTTGGTTTCTTCTGCAGGTTCAGAAGGAGAATTTGTTCCATGCCTTTCTTCTAGCTTCTGGTAGCTGCAGTGACCCTTGGCTTCCCTGTGTCATTGACACATCACCCCAGTCTTTGCCTCAGTCTTCACATAGCCTTCTCCTCTGTGTGTCTTTCCTCTTCTCCATTTACAGGGACACTTGTCATTGGATTTAAGGCCCACCCTACTCCAGGATGATCTCATCTTTAAATCCTTAACTTAATTACATCAGCAAAAAGCCTGTTTCCAAATAAGGTCACAATTCCAGGTTCTGAGCAGATATATCTTTTAGGAGTCACCATTCAACCCACTACAGGAAGAGGAAGCATTTAGATTTATGAACACAGTTATACATTGCAAGTTTGTGCTATATACCTGTTGCATTCTAATCTCTTTACCCAATAAGATGTTAACAATGTCTTTTCATATCAATATATAGAGGTCTCTTATGTTCATTTTTCTTAGTCGTGTGGATTAATAATGTTTTACCCCTATAAAAAATGGTGGAGATGACCATCCTCATACAGCATCACTCACGCTCATACAGCATCACTCACGCTTTGTCCAAGATAGCTAACTCGTTGTGCTAACAACTTCTTTTCTCTACAAACTTAAAATAAGAATTTCGTATATATATGTAGGTATGTATGCTAGCATGTATTGACTATGTCCTAAATGCCAGGTCCTATGCTAGCATTTTTATAGATTATTTCATGTAATTATATCAAAACCAGCTGAGGTCATTACTATCATTATAATACTATTCTTCCCCCACACCATGCAGGAGAAGAATGTTTTCCAGAAAGGCAGAGCAACTGGGCTAGACATGGTGGCTCACACCTGTAATCCCAGCACTTTGGGAGGTCAAGGCAGGACTATCGCTTGAGTCTGGAAGTTCAAGAGCAGCCTGGACAATGTAGTGAAACCCCATATCTACAAAAAGAAAAAGAAAAAGACAAAAAGCCCAGCCAAACTTGGTGGCACATGCCTGTAGTCTTAGCTGATTTGGAAGGCTGAGGCAGGAGGATCACTTGAGCCCAGGAGTTCAAGGTTACGGTGCGCCATAATTACACCACTGCACTCCAGCCTGAGCAACAGAGCAAGACCCTTCTCTAAAATCAATCAATAAATGAATAAAAGTAAGCAACTTGCCTATGGTCCCATAGCAAGAAGAGGCAAAACTGCGATTTGAACCTAATGCCCAACCATTGCACTAGGCTCTACTGCTGCCTTTTACTTACATGTTCCTTCAGTTCTATTTCTGGACTCTATTCTGTAGTATTTTCCGTTGGGCTGTTCTGCACAATTACCATACAGTTTCAACTTCCATACTTTTACAACACATTACCAATATTTGAAAGATCTATATCCCTCTCTGTTTTTCAGACACTTTCTGGATATTCTCACACACTTATTTTTCCAGATAAGTGGGAGATAACTGTAAGTTGCAATCGAAATCCTATTGGATTTATATGCTATCTGCATTGAATTTATAGATTAATTTAGGAAAAATTGATACCTTTACAATATTGAATTTGTTCTGACTTCATAAAATCTTTTATATTTCTGAGTAGAATTTCATAGCTTTATTCACATAGGTACTTCAGATTTCAAGTTTCACTTGCTCCTAGATTATTTTTTCTGATGACTTTTATGTATAGGATTTTTCTTGCATTACATTTTCGAACTGATCGTTAATTCCTTTATAGTTTCTGTTTATTGTACGTTGTGAAGCTACTGGGTTTTCATATTAATTTTATAACCAGCTCCCTTAGTAAGATCTTCTATTTATTTTCTAATAAGTTTTTCAGCTGATTCATCAAGGCTGACTTGCAAATAATAACTGGTTTTACCTCCTTTTTAAAAACAGGCATACCTTTTATTTCAGTCTCTTGTTTAATTGCTTTGGCATTTATGTCTGGAATAGAGGACATCCTTGTTTTGTTATGAATCTAGTGGAAATGCTTGGATTATTTCAACATTAAATAAAAGCAAAATTTGGATATGAGATGCTTTTCTCTTTTGTCATTTAAAAAAGCAGCTGTTTGTTTCCATTTTACCAAGCCTTTTATCATAGATAGAGATTGAATTCCTTAAAACCCTTGTCAATATCTACTGATATTCATCCATCAAGTATTGGTTGAGTAGTGCTAGACATTCTGTAGGCAGTAAACAAAGTCTCGGCCGGGCACAGTGGCTCATACCTGTAATCTTAGCACTTTGGGAAGCTGAGGCGGGCTGATCACCTGAGGTTAGGAGATCAAGACCAGCCTGGCCAACAAGGCGAAACTCCATCTATACTAAAAATACAAAAATTAGCCGGGCATGATGGCTACTTGGGAGGCTGAGGCAAGAGAATTGCTTGAACCTGGGAGGCGGAGGTTGCAGTGAGCCAAGATCGCGCCATTGCACTCCAGCCTGGGTGACAGAGCAAGACTCTGTCTCAAACAAACAAACAAAAAACAAAGTCTCTACTCTCATGGAGAGTGATGGTTCTGGGTTGGTAGGAAGGTGACATATGGAAGATAGTTCCAGAAGGCTGCTGCTCTGTGGAGGTGTTCTTTGAGTGAGGTTTGAAGGCCTTGTAGGGTGAGCCGTGTGAGATCTTAGGAAAGATATCAACCAATAGGATCAGAAATGATCAGGTGATTTTCTGTTGGATCTCTTGATGTGGTAATGAATGAATGCACATTTCCTAATATTGAACCATCTTGCACAGCTGAAATAAACCTCATTTTATCACAAGGTAGGGTATTTTATTGAGCTGCTCAAGTAACAATATTTAATTTGGAATTTTTATGTCCATATTCATAAGTAAGTTTGGCCTGGGGGTTTTTAAGCCTACCTTTTGTAAAGTTTTGCTTTGGGTGTTAGACTAGCTTTAAAAAGGAATTCCTAAGTTGTATTTTACTTTTGATGTCCTAGCACCATTTCATGGATATAGGAATTATTTTTTCTGAAAGGAATGAAAATACTGTCTCCTAAAACTGAATGTCCTGGTGCTTTGGGGAGAGTATAGGAGAAGTACTCAAGCCACTGGGATATTCTTATGTGTTTTAGTTCATTTTATGATTATTGATTTATTTAGCTTTTCCATTTGTTTTCAGTCAAATTTGTTCATTTGTGGTTTCTTGGAAATCCATTCAGGTTTTCAAATAAAATGGTGGTAGCGTTGGGCAAAAATATTGTGCCATATCACTCTAATGTCATCTTTGTTTCTGCTTGTTTGCCCTTTCTAATAAGTAATTTTGTACGTGTTTAAGTTACAAAAAGTATTATTTATCTATAATAAAATTTACCATTTCTAGGAGGACAATATAATGAATTTCGATAAATGTATAGTTGTATAACCACTACCACTATTGAAATAAAGAATATTTTCATAATCCCAAAAAGTTTCCCCATGCCCCTTTAAAATTAATTCTTCCCTGTCCTCAGCCCTGAAAACCAGTGATCTCCTTTCTGTCCCTATAGTTTTTCTGTTTCTAGAATGCGATGTAAATGATATCCCACAGGATGTAGCTTTTTGAGTCTGATTTCCTTCATGAGGCATCATGCTGTCAAGGTTTAGCCACGCTATTGTATGTATTAGTACTTTACTTCTTATGTGCTGAGTAGTATTTGATTGTATAACTATATCACAGTTCACCCATTCATGGATAGAAATCTGTGTTGTTCCCAGTTTTGCCTACTATGGGTAAAACTGTTGTGAATATTTGTGTACAAGCCTTTGAATAGACATACATTTTTATTTTTCTTGGATAAATAGCCAGGATTGGATTTTCTGGATTATATGTAAAGTATAAGTTTATAAGAAGCTTCCTAACTGTTTTCCGAAGTGGATGTGCCATTTTGCACTGTATCTCAGAGTCCCAGTCATTTCATAGCCTTGTGAGGATTTCTCATGGTCTTCCTTTCCCCTGCTGTGGCCACATGATTAGGTGAGTGTGTAAGTGATAAGAGCTCATAGTGGTTTTAATTTGGATTTCCATAATGACTGATGCTGTTGGGAATTTTTCATGTGCTTATTGTCCTTTACATATCTTCTTTGATGAAATCTTTATTCAAACTGCTTGCCTATATTTTAAGTTGAATTGTCTTTGTACCACTGAATTTCAAAGTTCTTTGTGTGTTCTGGATACAAATCCTTTATCACATCTATGTGTTTTGTATATATTTCCTCCCTGTCTGTGACATCTCTTTTTGCTTTTTTGACAGTGCCCTTTGAAGAGCAGGAGTTTTTAATTTCAATGAATTTCAACTAATCAACATTTCTTTGTTTTGTGGTTTATGTCATATCTCAAAGTTCTTGGCCTAACAAAGGTCACAAACTGTTTTCCCTATGTTATGTTCTGAGCTGATTATTGCATACAGTGCAAGGTATGGGTCTAGGTTCATTTCTTACATATGGATATCTGTTTAAGCCCTGCTTCCTAAAAATACTATTCTTTCTCTGATAATATTTTTTTTTGTAGATATTTGGTAGAATTCCCCAGTGAAACTGTTTTCATATGGATTTTTCTTGGTGAAATGGGTTACTTAATTCTTGAGTGAGATTTGCTAGTTTGTGTCTTTCAAATAATTTGTTTATTTCATCTGTACTATCAAATTTATTGGCATTAAGTGTTTCTAATATTTCTTTTTCCTTTTAATATCTCGAAGATCTCTAGTAATGTTTACCCTCATATTCTTGATGCTAACGATTTGTGTCTTCTTTCTTTTTCTTCTTGATCAGTCTGGCTAGAGACTTGTCAGTTTTATTGATGTTTTCTTTTTTTCTTTTCTTTTCTTTTTCTTTTTTTTTTTTTTTTTTTGAGAATGGGGTTTAGCTCCTGTTGGCTAGGCTGTAGTGCAATGGTGTGATCTCGGCTCATTGCAACCTTTGTATATTTTTGTTGGTGGTGTATTTTTGTTTTGTTTTAGGTAACTGCTGTTAGGTGCATTTTTACATATTTTTATATTTCTATTTTTATTGATTTTATTAGCTGTTGGCTCATGTATGTTATTATCTAGATGGAAATATGTTTGATTTCCAACAAATTCAATCTTGAATATGTCTTTTAAATCTACTCTTTTGTTACTTTTCTTTTATTAATTTCTCCTTCTGAGTACCTCAGAATTTCATGGTATGCTTTTTTCATCAACATTTTTGAATTAAATGCTTTCAATAATTTATTTTCACCCTTTCTCTATGTAATGAAACAATGAAATATGCAGTTTTGGCAGTATTCCCTAAGTTTTTGCATGAAACATAATAGTTACTGTTCTTTTCCAAAATTTCTGGAACAAACTGAGATTTTTGATTTCTTTGAATCAAAATTTTATTATATATTTAAACTTTTCCAAATGGTTTGGGTTTTTGTTTGTTTGTTCTTACTTTCATGATTTCTTTTTAAATTTACTGAGTTATACTCAGAGACTGCCGTCTGCTCCATTTCTAGAATTAAACAAGTTTTCTTTTAAGCCAAGTAGGTAGTGTGACAGCAGCTATAGGCATTGGGTAATAAAAATGTGTTGCTATATTCTAACAAAACTCTACAAAGATAGAGCAAAGGTTGAATTTGGCCCATGACCATGCCATACTCTTTCCTGAAGGGACCAATCAAACTCTAATTTGCATCATCTTAGTTCCATTATATTTCCTTTAACATATTCTTCTAAAACTACATCAGAAACAAAATAAAATATAGACACAATTTATTTGAGACAGCTCCACGTTTCAAATATTTTGCCTTCCAGCAACCTATTGGCACTTTTATAATGCAAGACATTGTTAATAATTAGTTTGTACAAATAATACTTTTTTTTTTTTTTTTGAGACAGAGTCTCTTCCTGTTGACCAGGCTGGAGTACAGTGGCACAATCTCGGCTCACTGCAACCTCCACCTCCCAGGTTCAAGCAATTCTTCTGCCGCAGTCTCCCGAGTAGCTGGGACTACAGGCGCACAACACCATGCCCAGCTAATTTTTTGTATTTTTAGTAGAGACGGGGTTTCACCATATTGGCCAGGCTGGTCTTGATCTCCTGACCTCATGATCCGCCTGTCTCAGCCTCCCAAAGTTCTGGGATTACAGGTGTGAGCCACTGTGCCTGGCCACAAATAATACCTTCAATTTGACATTATTTTGGATTTTATTCTAACTTTTTTATTGCAATGGTATAACTATTTCAGGATAACAAATCCATATTTAATAGATCTATCAGTGGAAAGGTCTGAATGTGTTCCTTGAAGTTTCATATGTTGAAACTTCATCGTCAGTGTGATTGTATTAGGAGGTGAAGCCCCTAGGAGGTGATTAAGTCATGAGGGCAGAGCCCTTCTATGTGGGGTTAGCGTCCTTATGAGAGACATACTGGGGAACTGTCTTCCCCTTACCCCATGTGGTGACCCAGTAAGAAGGACATCTTGCAAGCAGAGAGCAACCCTCATCGGACACCAATGTGCCGCTGTTTATCTAGGGCTTCTCAGATGCCAGAACTGTGAGAAAATAAATTTCTGTTGCTTACAAATTACTGAGTCTCAAGTATTTTGTTATAGCAGCAGAAGGCAGACTGAGATAGTTAGATAATCTTTTTCCTTATAATTTCATTTTTGTATTGCAAGATGGATTGGTCTGTTATCAGGTTTAATTCTCTTTTCACCCATGTATAGCCAATATATAATTTTATCCTAACAGGAAAAAAAAAAAAAAAAAAAACACAGGGTAGATTTCACACAAAAGGTCCAGTTTCCTATCTAAAGGTTAGTTGTTTTGAAGAGCTCATTCTTCATATGCCTTGCAGATTCCCTGACTGCATTCTCTAATTCTGTTGCCAGCAGAATACTTACTTTTTCTTAATTTTATCAAGAAAACATCACCTTATATATTAATCTAATTTCCTTAAATAAGATATACAGACACACACACACACACTGAATCAAAATTCCATATTTATCACTTACTTTATACTCATATACAATTGAATCTATTCTAGTATTTCTGTTTTATTCTACTAAATTATTATTTCTGGACCATAATATACACTTTTATTTAAGTGACTTTATTGTAGGCTTAATAAAGAAACATGGTGATTCTTTCTACTTTTATAGTTTTCTTGGTTTTCTTAGATATATACTCTTCCATATACACTTTAAAATAATTTGGTAGTTAATTTTATGAATTTAAATTATAAAGATTCTGAGTGAAATTGTATTTCATCAATGTATTGGTTTTGGGAAGACTGACATTTATAATATTGAGTTTGCTCATTTATACATGTGGTATTTTAAAAAATGTGTTCAGGACATGTTTTTGTATGTTTCAATATAATTTATTGGTTGTTTGCATTTTAATATCTTTTTAAGTTTAGAAGCATTCCCATCAAATGTATTTTTTCCTTGTCTCATATTATTTAAGTCACATTATGAATGGGAGTTTTTTTCTGATTGTTATTATTATTGCTATTGATTTTTTATGTATTTATTTATTTATTTATTTATTTTATTTTATTTTATTTTTTTTTGAGACGGAGTCTTGCTCTGTCGCCCAGGCTGGGGTGCAGTGGCCGGATCTCAGCTCACTGCAAGCTCCGCCTCCCAGGTTTACGCCATTCTCCTGCCTCAGCCTCCCGAGTAGCTGGGACTACAGGCGCCCGCCAACCCGCCCGGCTAGTTTTTTTGCATTTTTTAGTAGAGACGGGGTTTCACCGTGTTAGCCAGGATGGTCTCGATCTCCTGACCTTGTGATCCGTCCGTCTCGGCCTCCCAAAGTGCTGGGATTACAGGCTTGAGCCACCGCGCCCGGCCGATTTTTTATGTATTTAGATAGATTCTAGCCAAATTATCAGCTCCTGGATAAATTCTAGTCATTTTTTAAGTAGTCACTCAAGTTTTCTAAGTTTAGAGACATATCATTTGTAGATAAATTCTATTTTGTCTCTTCTTTTAAAAATATTTTTCCTGAATATTTCATTTCTTTACTAAGTGCATTGGCTTAACCACCAAAACAATATTAAATAGAAGTGGAGATGGTAAGCATACCTGTCTTGCTCATGATATTAAAGGAAATGGTTTCAGTATTTTGCCCCTTAATAAGAGGTTTACTGAAGGTTTTTTCAAAAGCCTTTATTATATTTAAGTACTGCCCATTTTTGTTTTGGTTAAAGTTTTCATTAGGAATGTCTACTGGATTTTATCAAATGTATCCTGGCGTATACATCAATGAAAACTTGCTCTGTGACAAATTCCATGAAATCTTAACTCAAATTGACTCCAGTGAAAAGTGAATGCATTGGCTTTTATAACTGAAAATGCTCAGAATCAGGCTGGTTTGAGACCAGCTTGATACAAGGGTTCCGATTATGTTGTTAGGATCAGGTAACTCTTATAGACTCTTCCCCCATGGCCCCTCGATCAGCTCCAGCAACTGTAAAACTCATATGTATTTAGCTTCAAATCCAGTGGTAGAGGAAGAGATAGGGATTCCTAGATTTCCCAGAAAATATTTTATTGCATCTTTCTGATTGGTAGGGCCATAGTCTTACCTCTAAATCAGAATCATTAAGACCAGGGAAATGTGATGTGCTGATTGGCTCAGATGTAGATCACAAGCTCCACCCCTGAGCTGGGTAGGATCCCATCCAATCTACATCTGCTTAAAGGATATGAGCAGGTGGATTCCCAGAGGAAAGCTTTGGTATCAGTCACCAGAAGGGAAAATAGCTACTGGGTGGCACAATAACAGATGTCACTTCAGTGTCTATTGATTCGACCAGATGGCTTTTCCCATTAATTTCTGTTTGTAATACATTGTCTTAATATGTATTTGCTGATGATGAGCCATGCTTAAAATAATCCTTGCTTAGTCGTGGTTTGTACTTTGGATGCACTGATTGATTCCATTTGTTTAATATTTTCCATCTGTATTTATAGGTAAAATTGATCTCTAGTTTTATTTTTGCATTATTTGTATCTTGTTTTGGCATGAAAATTATGTTGGATATATAAAATGAATGGAAAAACTTTATTTTTATATGGACTGAGATAATTTAAGTATTATCAGAATTATCGTTCTTTAAAAGATGTATTTTTAAAATCATCTGAAAAAAAAGGATTTAGACTTGAAGTGGTTTTTATAGAGGTATTTAAATAACTTTCTTAAACTATTATGTGATTTTCTTCTCCTCGGTTGAATTTCATTTTATTTACTAGAAAAATTATTACCTCAAAATTCTCAAATTTGTTATTACAGAGTTATACATAATATTTTTAAATTTAATATCTTGTCTATTTATGGTTATATCACCTTTCTCTTTTTTAATATGTTATACTCTCTTATTTTCATTTGCTTCACCAAATGTACCATGTTTTTTCAAAAGGCCACCTTTGATTTTATTTAGATACATAATTTTTCTTTATGTCATTTTTATTGTTTACTTCATTAAAATAAAATCTTGTCATTATTTTCAGCTCTTATATTCTCCTAATTTTATTTTGTTATTTTGTTTCTTTTTTCCTAATTTGTAATGTTGAAATGCTTGGATCACATTACTCTGGATATATCCTTAGCTGCTTCCACGTGTTTTGGCATGAAATTGTCTCTTTTTCTTGATTATTTTTAAAATAGTTTATAATTTCCATTTGGATCTCCTGTTTGATCTAGGGTCTGTGTATTTAGGACAAAGTTTCTCAGTTTCCAAGAAGTTAAGGTTTTTATTTTAATTGAATTATATTATGATTAGAAATGTGGCCTGCAAAATCACTTCTATAATGGAATGTATTATGATTTCTTTTTAGCCAAATAATGAACAATTTGTATATATAAATTTATGTATGTTTATATTTGTATCTCATGGACATAAAGAAAGACCGTACATTCATAGGACTTCAAGTTATTTTAGTGCATAATGGTGCCATATGATACGTTATATATTTGTGTGTGTGTGTGTGTGTGTATATATATATAATTTTATTAATTGGCCCTCTATTCACATGCTTACTTTTATCTCATTTATCTGTCATGACAAAAAAATTAATCTCACTAGTGGAAAAAATAAAATCTCATACTTCAGTTGTTTTTATCCAACTTTTTACATTTCCGTAAATTTTGTTTTATATGTTTGGCTTTTGTGCCGTATATGACTGTTACATTTTTCAAAATGTCTATTCAATTGGGATTTTCAATTGATATTGCGAATTTCAATTGACATTTTGAAAATTATAAGATAAAGCAGTCATATTTAGTTCCTTACATTTGAAATTTTCTTGTAATATGTCAAATTTGTACAATATTAGGGTTAGGAGAATTCTTTCTTTCTTTTTTTTTTTTTTTTTTGAGACGGAGTCTCGCTTTGTCGCCCAGGCTGGAGTGCAGTGGTGTGATCTCGGCTCACTGCACGCTCCACCTCCTGGGTTCACGCCATTCTCCTGCTTTAGCCTCCTGAGTAGCTGGGACTACAGGCGCCCACCACCACGCCAGGCTAATTTTTTATATTTTTAGTAGAGATGGGGTTTCACCATGTTAGCCAGGATGGTCTCAATCTGCTGACCTTGTGATCCGCCCGCCTCAGCCTCCCAAAGTGCTGGAATTACAGGTGTGAGCCACCGCGCCTGGCCAGGGTTAGGAGAATTCTTATGTGCCATGTAGACTAGCCTCTTGATTTTACTAATGGGGAAACTGAGGCCAAGAGAGCAGAATGGCCTTGTCTAAAGTCATATAGCTTGAATTTGGTGAATCTGGCCTCTTTCCACCACAGCACATTCTCTAAGTGCCCTGTAGTCAAATTTTTCTATATGAAGCTATACGAATAGATGATCTGGTGCAAGCAAAAAAATGGAAATAATGACCAAAAAACCATAATTTTTGTTTAAGAATGATGGTTGAATGAATGTTGGAGGGTATGTGGAGGTAAGATCTTTACTCAGTCATTCAAGCACCCAGGCTCTTTTTATTTGGTGTGTTCATCATCACCTAAGGCATTCAAGTCCTCTGCAGGGTCTGGATGTCTGACCAGAGAAAGGAGAGTGATGGATTCCACGTGGAATCTCATGATTCAAGCCTAGAAGTGGCACAGTAACTTCCACCTCTTTTTTATTGGTGAGAACTCAAACATATGACCACAGCTTTGTCTGGCTGTGTGTCCAGGAGAAGAATTGGCTTTGGTGAATATCTTGCCAGCCTCAACCACATCTTGTTCTTGGGTGAATGGGTCTGAATTTGAATGTTGAAGAAGTTCAGCTGAGCCCAGGGCTCCTGTTGATCTGGAGATGAGAATGAAGTTCTGAGTTTGAAGAACTGGAGCTTTTGTTGGAAATGGGGGAAAATCCCAGAGGGCCTAGAGGGGTGAGGAGGTAGACTCCCACACAATGAGGAGAAAAAGCCCAGTATTTGTCTAGGTACAAAAGGCAGCAGGATAAGCCATCAACCAGTGAAGATAGGTCACCTGTACCAACCAGGCAGGTTTGGATAGGGCCATATTAGAAGGTCAAAACCGTCACTACTGCGAGGGAATGTGGTGGAGGAGAAGAGTGGAGGTGAGAGAGCAGAGACCCATAGGTCCAAGTCCCTGCACTTTTCTACAGGACTTTGTCTACAGATCTTGTCATTGAAGAGGATTTCGGTCCCTGTTACCCAAGGTATTATGATGATTGCATTTTAAAGGGAGCGATTGAAGACTGAAAGTCTTCAAAGCAGAAGAGGGATTCATTTATCCAATATTGAAATGTAGCCATGAGGTCAGATTTTAAATCCCACGTGCTTTAAAAAGCTGATCCATGCACCATGTCACCTTGTCTTCATATGTAGGTAGTAGTAGTAACTATTTGATGCACTTGAGAAAGGTATCAGTTTATCCGTGATATACTTAACAGTACAAGTCCAACATAGGGTTAAAAAAACACTTGTGCTCACAAAGCTAGTCATTGTGGTATGATTTATAATTGTGAAGAAAAATCTAAAATATGAGCAAATAGAGAAATGTTTAGGTAAATGATGGTTTTTGCATACCATGGAATATTAGAATCATTAAAAATGTTAAGGATGTTCAAGAATCAAGGATGCAAGTTTATGAAATAATATAAGTAATACATGCAAAATGCAAAAATCATATACCCAGAATGACTGAAACTATGTAAAAATGAGTAGAAAAAAGAAACAGGGGGAGGTAACACATGCAAGTATTAAGATTTCTTGGGTAATCAGACTAAGACTCTTTGTTTTCTTTTATGTGTTTTCTACATTCTCTACCGTAAGTATTGCATTGAGAATAATGAAATAATGATTGTCTTCTTAAAACTGTGTCATTTTTATATATGACAGCTGTATATTTTAACAATTCACAGAATCAGATGTTATATTGGTCCTTGTAATACGCACATGCTCATGCATGAACATATACAAGCACACGCATGTGTGTACACACACATGCGCACACACACACCCACACCACAGCCCCCCTGAGAGAGCAAAACACAAGGCACATGAGTCGCAGCAGATGTTTTCACAAATCCTGCAAGTTCCTCAAGATTAAATGCCTTATAATCCACACCAAGCATTGTTATCGCTTTTTCTTTGTTGGAAACCAGACTGTTGAGTCGCCTTTCCTCTTGTGTGCCCACACCCCCGCCTCCCTCTCTGTCTTGTAAATGCTGCATATTATTGGATGTAGGTCATTGGGCCAGTCTCAGTGCCTTTCAGGACTGGCTCAATACTGAAGTCTTTAGCTGTCACTGACTTTTCCTTTTTTTTTTTTTTTTTTTTAACTGCACTATTCTCTGTGAGCAAACAGGGCATCTTCCTGAGAAGAAGCATGTAAATTTCTTTGCATTTTTCACAAATGTGTCCGTTGCATGCTCACCTCCAGCCTCTTGGGCCCAATTATCTGAAAATAGGCCCTCATCTGCTTTAGCGCAGGCTTGGTTGGTTACAAATATAACAGAAACCCACTCCACCTGGCTTAATCAAGAGAGGACAATTTGCTGGAAAGATATAAGGCTAACACAAATCTCAAGTCAGGGATGTTTGGGGGAACCAAAACCCACAACAGAAACTGAGGCAGTGGCTGGCTCTGAGTCTCTGTCCTTCTCTCCCCCTCTCCCACACCCCTCTGCTCTCTCTGCAAACCTGCTTCATTCACCTTGCTCTGTTCCCTGCTCCTCTCCTCCACCTGGCAGAATGTGCCATTGTAGCCCTCCTAACAGCTCTTAGCCTGATGAAAATCAGAGCCAACCGATTTCAAATTCCCACCACGAAGGGTCTGATTGTCCCAGGACAGGACAGATGTCCACCAGCTGTAACCAGGAGGGTAGAGAAAAAGCTCTGGAAAACGAAGACACCCCTGCTTCCCCAGCCAAGCAGCAGTTACAAAACATTTAAGATATCATCTTACAATGTAACACTGTGGCAGTCAGTTCCAATGGCTTAGGCTTGTTCCAGTGATCTGTCTTCTCCACTTGGCTGGTGATCAGGCTGGCAGTGACAGTGATGATGCCTGGGGATTTAACATCCTTTGGTTAAGCCTGTTCTGGGCACATCCATTGTAACACGCCATCCTCTCTGCTAACCCCATTTCCTAAAGGAGGGGCTTAGGGCTCGGAGAGAACAATGTCTAAGATCACATTGTGTTTATCATCTGCAGAGAAAGTGTTTGAATCCACCTCCGGCTCTCTGTTCACCTGTTCTTTCAGTGCTGTGTGGCTGCCTTTCGTGTGTGTGTGGTATGTTTCCTGTTCTGCAAAATGCTGGTTGAAAAATAATGCTTGTATTTTCCTTACAGACATTATTATGGTAAAATAATTAGGTAGAAGCAGTTTGAAGACTATGGAATATGATATAAATATTATTATTATCGTTATTAACACTTTTTCTACTACCTAGCTCCATAACCCCTGCCAAGGTTTACATGAAACATTGTCTTGAGTTGGCAGAACTTTCCTTGCATGTTATTTTGTTGGAGAATATTCAGAAGAGATGGTGGAGAGTGAGGGAAAATGGGGATAAATCAGTAAGCTTCAGAGACATTAAGCCTGTAATGCATTAAGATGTCAATCCTGATAGAGACTTTTTAAAATAAAGGTTTATTTATTTATTTTTTTACCCTTTTGACATTTTTTTTAGTTACTCCAAATTGAAATCTGAGTCCACTTATCTGCTTATCAAAACTGTCCCTGCTCCTGTGTCCCTGTCCTGGTAAAAAGTAGACCCAGCACCCCCAAGCCAGAAACCTAGTGGGTCCTGGGCTCTACCCTCCTCCTGAAACCCTCATCTGGCTACTAAATACTCCTTCCTTCCCTCCCAGTATAGCCTCATCTGTTAAAAACCCGAGCCTTTACCCCTGCTGTAGAATTACTGCCGCACTGTTTCATTGTCTTTCTTTAACTCATCCTCAAGGTTGCTACCAAATTTCCAAGATGTGCATTTGATCACGTGACACGACCTGCTGTAATTCCCTCCATAACTCCATTTTCTGAAGTCTGAGGACTTAGTGCGACCAACAAGACCTTTCCTTTCTCTTCTCATTCCTGAATGTGTGAGCATGCTTGGTATTCCCTCAATACACCATGAGCTTCCAGTTCTCACTTTGCAAAGACAATTCCTTCCGCAGGGATGTTCCTTCATACTCTCTCTGCCCTGCACAGTCCACCTCATCCAGCAAGATGTGGCTCCTTGGTGGTGTCTTTCCTGACCTACTCAGAGACAGATAGTTCTCTTCTCCTCTGGACTCCCCAGTTTCGCATATATCTTTGTTTGTCCTTGCTCACAAATGTAGAAGGGATTTAAATCCCATCTCTTCTCTAGGCTTGAACTCCTCAAGGGAAGAAAGTATAATAGACTCATCTCCCTAGGACATAGCATAGGACCTAGCAAAATGTGGCTTCTTAATAAAAATTATTCTAATAGATGAATCAACCAATCAACTGTGCTTGTCTAGAGTCATCCTTGCTAAGAAAAAAAAAGTCATATGGAAGTCCCATATGATTTTTTAAATGATGTCCCTGAATTAGGCACTGGAATAGTTTTGCCTTAAGAATCAGTGATTCCACATTGCTGTCTCTTTAGTAAAAAGAAAAAATGTAATGCGGCACAGGTAATGCTCACGGCTCTGAGTTGGGTTAAAGACAACATGAGGCATCTGAGAACCATGTCAAACACTAAAGTGGGCAGTACTGATGAGTGCATTTCAAAGTGGACCAGGCTGTGTTTTCTTGTCTGCCTGGAATGAACATCTGGACTCAATTGTTAACATTCAGTCCAATTTGTTGCTAAGGCAACCAAGTTACAGGCCACCGTCAATTTACAAAAGATGGTATTGCCAAAGTCATCTTATAAGTCAGATATTTGAAAGACACAATACATTCTTCAGGGTGAAAAGTGATGTAAATGGTGGCTAGAATCTAGAGAATTGTATTTAACCCACATTGTTGTCGTACTTGCACAAGATGAGTCAGTAAATATATCCCCTGTCTCCAGGTCACAGCAATAGTCTCAGAGCAATTTGGCTGCTAGGAAAAAAGGAGCCTCTCTCCAGTATTCCTCAAAATGATTCTGAGCCCTCAGGATATCCTGTATTTAGTGCAAAGATTTCAAAACCGGGCTGAACATCTGGATTACCTGGGAGGGATTTACCAAAAGAGTTATTAGTCGAGCCCCAGGCCAGTCCTGTTGAAATCAGAATCCTCCGTGGGCGCTAGGAGTGTGTGTATTTTTAAAGCTCCCCATCCCAGGTGCTTCTGGTGCTATTTCTGAACTGTTATTTAGGTTTCTTGGTTTGCACTGCCATTTTCTCCTCCCCTGCCTTGGCACTAAGGGTGGCTTCTCATATTACTGCCCAAGCTTAAAGCTGTGGTTACATGGGTGATAAACTCTGAGGGTGCCATAGTTCCTACTGCCAAAGGATGGCCTTTGTGATAGATAATCTGTTACGGTGCATAAAGTGGTATAGTAATGGTTCTCAGCGAATCATACCTCCCTATGCCCATGCCCCTATGCAATGTGACATTGCTGCTCTTCTCAGCAAGAGGCGGAGCCTAAGCCTCCAGCCCCTTAAATCTGTACTGACTGTGAATCTTTTTGACCAATAGAAAGTGGTAGAAGTGGTGACGGACAAGTCTAGAAAAGAGGTTTTCAAAGGCCTTGACTGAGGAGGAATGTTTACTCTTGCCCTCCCAATCTCTGGGGCCACCTTTCTGTGAAGAAACTCAGTCTGGTCTCCTGGAAAATAGGTAATTAAATGAAGAGAATCAGTGTCCTAACCAACAGTAAGAACCAACTGCCAGACAAATGAGCGAGGCCATCTTGGAACATACAGCCTCAACTGAGCTTAGATGACTATGATTACTTGAATGACATCAAGCAATTCTAGCAGAACAGCTCAGGTTGCTGTTTTAAGCCACTAAATGTTGGAGTAACAATAGATACCTGATTCAACCCTATGTTTTTTTAAAATTAAAAAATACATAAATATAAAATTGAAAATTTTTACACATAGTGTCTCTGTGTAGAGGTAATTATTATTATTAAAGATGATGTCCTTCCAGAATTTTAATATTCAGATCAAGACATATACAAAGAGATTTTGTTCTTGTTGATGCACCATTTGAATTCTAATGTACGTGCTATTTTGTAACCTGCATATTTCATGAAATAATATACTCATGATTTTCATATCTCATGAATAATATTTTACATCATTTGATGACTATATACTTCTCCATCTTTGAGATGAACATAATTTATTTAACCTGCTCCTGTTATTAGATAATTTTTGGCTGTTATGCTCAATGCTGTAATGAAAATCCTTGTACACAAATATTCCCACATGTAAATGATTATTTTGTTAATACATTGTGGCTATTACTGCTTGATATTTTTGCCAATAGAATAGAAAAAACCCATAACATTTTAATTTTATTTCATTTTATTAACCATTAGTTTAGTCAGATTTGTACATGTCTATTGGTTATTCCTATTTATTGTTTTATTAAGGAATGATCCTCTGATGTATGTATTTTTTTAACAATTTTTTTGTGGAACACACATACACACCTTGAGGTAATGTACCACAGAACGTAGATCATCAAACCAGATACTACCTCTGATACTTTCTAGTTATTTAGTACAAAGTGTGTTGACTATGTTTTTCAAGCCTCAGTTTCCTCAGATTTACAGTGGATATACTAGGTGCCTATTTCTTTGAATAGTTATGATTTTGATGGCATAAGAAATTGCTCAATAAAATGACTGGTACAAAGTAAGTGTCTACTGTTAGTGGAAATTAAAATTAGTCCAGCCACTGTGGAGAGCAGTTTGGAGATTTCTCAAAGAACTAAGAGCTGAACTACCATTTGACCCAGCCATCCCATTACTGGGTATATATTCAAAGGAAAATAAATCATCTACCAAAAAGATACCTGTGATGTATGTTCATCACTGCACTAGACACAATAGCAAATACCTGGAATCAACCCAGGTGCTCATCAGTGGAGGATCAAATAAAGCAATGTGGCACATATACACCACGGAATATTATGCAGACATGGAAAAGAAATGAAATCATGTGCTTTGCCACAACATGGATGCAACTGAAAGCCATTAACTTACACAAACTAATACAGAAACAGAAAATGTTCTCACTTATCAATGGGAGCAAAACATTGAGTACACATGGGCATAAAGATGAGAACAAAGACACTGGGAATTTCTAGAGGGGCAGGGAGAATTGGGGGTGGTAGCAAGGGCTGAAAAACTACCTATTGGGTACTACACCTACTACCTGGGTGACAGATTCATTGGTATCCAACCCTCAGCATCACGCAGTATACCTTTGTAACAAACTGGCACATGTACCCCTGATTCCAAAGTCAAAGTTGACAAAAAAGTACATATCCAGTAAATATTGGCTTTTCTATAGATTTGTTTCCAAAATCAGGGCCGTATTGTAATTGTTTATAACCTGTTTGCATTTTAATTAAGGCAATATTTTCATTTATTC
The DNA here is from genome assembly GCF_003255815.1 of Theropithecus gelada. Lineage (NCBI taxonomy): Eukaryota > Metazoa > Chordata > Mammalia > Primates > Cercopithecidae > Theropithecus > Theropithecus gelada. Next base: position 60,268,256 of record NC_037678.1, read on the forward strand.
ACCAAACACATGAATACACACCATAGGTCTAGCATTTTTCGAGGCACTGAAATGGCAGTGGGAAAACTGACTCAATCTTACTGTCATGGAGTTTGTGTTCTAGTTGAGAGAGACAGATAATAAATGAATATACAGTAAATCAGATGACAATAATGCTATAAGGGAAAAAAGGCAGGATAATGGGGACAGGGTGTACTGGCCATCTGTGTGGGAGGGACATTTTATTTTCAACGAAAGACCTGGCTATTAAGGTGGCATTTGAACAGAGACCTGATGATATTTCTGTCTGGAGGAAGGCTGTTCCAGGCAGTGAGAACAATAAGTGCAAAGTGACCGGGCTCAGTGGCTCACGCCTGTAGTCCCAGCACTTTGGGAGGCCAAGGTGGGCAGATCACCTGAGGTCAGGAGTTCCAGACCAGCCTGACCAAAACGGTGAAACCCCATCTCTACTAAAAATACAAAAATTAGCTGGGCATGGTGTTGGGTGCCTGTAATCCCAGCTACTCGGGAGGCTGAGGCAGAAGAGTCACTTGAACCCCAGAGGCAGAGGTTGCAGTGAGCTGGGATCACACCACTGCACTCCAGCCTAAGCAACAGAGCGAGACTGGTCTCAAACAAACAAAAAAGAAAGTGCAAAGGACCTCATGGGAGAGACTGGTTAGTGTGTTCCAAGAAAAATAAGACCATAAGACCAGTGTGGTTGGAATAGAGTGAGTAAGGGAAAGAGTGAAAGAAACTAATTTGGCTTTTTGTTTAAATGGATCATTTTGTCTGCTCTGCTGACAACAAGCTGAAGGAAGGTAAGGATAGAAGTAGAGAGGCTGCTGAGCAGGCATTTTAATAATATAGGTGAGAGATGGTGGAGATTCAGACCAAAGTGGGAGAGAGTGATGAGAAGTAGCAGAATTCTAGATGTAGTTTTAAGATAAAGCCAATGGAATTTGGTAACAAAGTAGGTTTGGGATGTGAGAGAAAGAGAGGAATCAAAAATGACTCCAGGTATTGTAGACTGAGCAAATGGAAGGATGGAGTTGCTATTAACTGAGATAGGAAAGACACTGGAATAAGCAGGTTTCAGAGAAAAGATTGGGATTTAGGTTTGGCGTCTGTTAAAGTTTAAGATGGATTATTGTTGGATATTTTGGGTGAGATGTCAAGTAGACAGATAAGCTAGTCTGGAGTTCAGGGGAGAAGTCGAGGATGGAAATGTTAGTGGGGGAGTCAGCCTATGCATGGGCTTTGCAGCCGTAAAGCTGGAGGAGGTGAAAGAATCTCAATGTAGATAGAATAGAGAGATTCTAGCACCAAGCTTTGGGACACTTGGATTTTTGAGGTGGAAAATTTGAGGCAGAATCATCGAGTGAGACAGAAGTATCAGCCAACGAAGTAAGAAGAAAAATGAGAGCAGGGTCCAGGAAGCCAAGTAATAAAAAAAGAACCAAAGGAGAAAGTGATCCACTGTGTCAAATGCTGTTAGTAGTTCAGGTAAAATAAGAACTGAGAATTGACCATTAGATGCAGCAACAGAGAGGTCATTGGTGACTTAACATTAGCAATTTCTAAAGAATTGTGGGTACTGAAATCTGGTTACACAGACCCAAGGGAGAGCAGCAGGAGAAGAATTGTATAGAATAATACAAAGAGGGCAGAGACAGGAGACAGTACCTGAAGATGTCCTCTGATCAAAACGTGGGAAATTGGTGGTATTTTATAAAATTTGAGAAATATTAGAACTAATGGGAATCATCCAATGGAAAGGAAAAAAGCCCCAAAGAGGATGGACACTGCTCTTGGGATGACGTTTGGTAAATGAGAGCACAGAGGGTCTCACTCACATATAGAAGAGTTGGCCTTAGATGCGGCATAGGTCCTTCCGCTGTAGAAACGGGAGGGGAGACAGAATGTATGGGGATGGGTCAGTTAAGCTGACATGTGCCGTACTCTAACCATGGAATTTCCATGTTCTCCATGAAACAGGAAGCAGGGTTATCAGCTAAGAGTGAGGAGTGCATGGAGGCGTTGGAGGTTTGAAGAGACTCCATAAAGTAGGAAACAGTTTGGGAGTCTGAAAAAGAGACTGAAATGGGAAAGTGTAAAGGATCACCAGGAAATACCAAGGGAGCACTTGAGGTTAGCAGACAGGAGTTACGATGAGACCAGTTAGCATGGGTCACTGCTTTCCTCACACTTGTCCAGCAGACTCAGAGTAGGCAGAACGTATGGGCTTCATCAGAATTAATACTGTGACCAATGACTTAAGTGAGCAAGAGGGGCAAGAACATTTTGAACATTTCTCAATATCAATGTATATTACATTTATATCACCTTCATTTTAGTGGTTTCAGAGGATTCTGTAAAATGTGCTCAATCTATTTAGCCAACTCCCTCATCTTGGGTATTTAGTTTTTTCTAGTTGTTCATTATTGCACTGAACAAATAATGATTCAATGAATTCCCCTTTATGTCACTCTTTGCTCATAGTTTTGGTTCTTTTGAAAGTAGTATTGCTAAACAAATAGTAAAATAATCCACTCTAAGTAACAAAGTCGACTCAAAATGACTTATACCATGTGGAAAACGTGTCACATCATATAACAAGGTAGGCAATCATATCCTAAGCTGTGGAACTGCTTAATTCATTATTTTAAAAGCATCATGATTGACTCAGGTTTTTCTGCTCTGTCAACCCCAGTGTGTGGGATTTGTCTTTAGGCTGGCTGTCTTCATGGTCAGAAGATAGCTGCCACGCCCTCAAACATCTCATATGGACATGAGGACATCCCTTCCTGAGAGTCTCTTAAGCAAATATTCCCAGATGCATAATGTAAATTTCTCCTCACATTTCATTGGCCAGAATGAGGTTCCGTACCCATAGGTTAACCAATCAGTGGTGAAGGAAATAGTTATCATGATTGAGATTATTCAATGTGTATTCTTGAGGTGGAATAAGCCTTGAGATGAGATAAAAGGGGATCTCCTTTGAGGAATGCATAGCCACATAAAAGAGTAAATACCAAGCAAATCAGTGTTTGCCAGCAGTGAAGAAGAGGGCCGGGGAGAGAGATGGATATTACATAGACAATTGTGTCTTCTGATGAGGAAGATACATATTTTTATCATTTTAAAAGGCATATCCATCAAGTAGTATAATTTAAAAAAAAAGAAAAGACCTGTCACATCTTCATAGACTTTGTGCATTTTTACCTTCCTCCTTATTCGTTTTGGACAATCCTGCCCTACTGGGCATCTTGCAGGTTGTATTCAGGAATATAGGAAGCTGTAGTCTTCCCTGACTGTTCCATGCAATTCTGTTGATATCTATCCTCTTTACTCACCCGACACTTGGGAATACAGTCAGTCAGTTCTGATGTCACGTGACCTATACATTCCTAAATATCGCCATGCTGTGTAAAATTGCACACTAAAAATTACAGGGCTTACAGGAAGAATGAAGTTAGGGATACAATATTTTAAAACTTTATCAGTGACTCAAACAATAGGAACCTAGGAAAAATGGTAACTCAGTTTTAGACATGTTAAATAGCTAAGAAATACATAAATACTACAATAAACATAGTACTTTACTTTGAAAGAGATGCAGTCTGTGTGTAAGTGGGCATCAGATTCCAGCTTGTGCATTATTGTGAAATGGTGCATGGAAGATCGTCTGAAGCAGGAGGGGAAGTTGGAACCCCAGATGTGGTTGACACACACCATAATCTGAGGGGGAAGCAGATGTTTGAGGTGTATGAGTGCATGCATTTTGTGCATTCCTTTATGGTTGGTTCATCTGAGTGCAGTCTTCTCCAGTCACCTGCTTTTCTCTCCTGTGAAATGATGCATAATCAAACATTTGCATTACATTCAAATTATTCCCTAATATACATGCCTACTTTAAAAAGGGTTACAATGAAGATGGATTTACTGACTTCACAATTGATGGGGTTCAGAACATGCTACCCTCAAATATGGCACCTTGGCATTTGGGCAAACAGCAGAAGTAGGAGGATCTCTCACCTTCCCCCCACCCTTCTCCCCTGAAGAAAGTCATAAGACTGTTATTCCAGAGGTGCCTTTCCTATTCCCAGAGGAGAAGAACATCTTATCTCTGAAGACACAGGAGGACAGAAAAGAATCCTTACAAAATAGATCTTGCTAAATTCCCTTCAGTTTATTACCATTAGACAATCCCCACTTTTTCCAATTACATTGTTGCACAACTGTCCACTCTTCATCAAATCTAAGCATTAAAAAAAATCAGGTTTTCCTCTTCCTTTGGGCTCCCATGTTTCATAAAACATATATTAAATAGATATGTATGCTTTTCTCTTGTTAATCTGTCTTCTGTTATAGGTGCCTCAGCCATGAGCCTAGCAATAGATGAGGAAAGAAATCTTTTCTTCCCTGCATCACCCATGCTCTTTTCAGTCCTTTTCCGTGTGAATTCCACATTTTGAAAGCTGTTCAAAGTTTCTTGCATATGGATGATACTCCCTCTGAGTTTTCAGGGGGCCCGGGCAGGCTTTTCCAATCCTTACATTGTGAAGCCATAAATCTCTGAAGATAGGGGTAGAACTAAGCAGCTGTGATTATGTTGCAATCTTTTCTAGGAACCAAGCTAGTTCTTCCTGACTCTGTAGCTCCTCGCTTCTTCTTATGCCAAGTTAAGTGAACTGTAGGTCATTGCAAAATGGCAGTTATTTTTTTAAAAAGAAAGATAAATATGTGGGTTAAGGTAAGAAAAATGAAGTGGATTTTTTTTTTCAAGAAATACCAGAAGAAAGATTAGTAAAGCAAATGCCCTTCACTAGAGGAAAATGTCAGCCGCTATTTTCTTATCAAAACCTATTATTTTACTTTTTTCCCATTTTTCCTGATGTATGCTAATAGCCCTCTTACCTTTCAGGTTCTTAGTTGACTCACAGAATAGAGGGAGGAAACAAAGACATTTCACGCAAGGTCTGAGAAAAGGTAGGGCAAGAAATGTTCATCTGTGTTAGAACTGAGTGAGTTTAAGTAAGATTGTCTCCTGGAATTAGCTGAAATGGAAGCAAGACTTGAGGGAAAACACAGGCTTGTAGGGGACAAATTAACTGTGAGGTAGAGAGTTGGCATCAGGTATAAGAATGGGATAGAACAAGGGAGGGCTTAGGGCAGGTGGGTGCAGCAGGACAATGTGGTGGCAAGGACAGAGCACCCCTCTCTGGCCATTGCCCATCATGGCAAGGAGGAAAATAGAACCCTTGGCAATGTTGTTGACTCCTGTAGGGCATCCGACATTAGAAGCTCTTCTGTTGGGGAGAACCTAGATGGTATCATCAATGATTAACTTGCTTACGCTTGGCATCTGAAAGAAAAGGAAATCCAATAGCACTTAATCATGTGACAGAGTATTTACATCTGTTTTCAGTATGTAGGACTTGCTGGATGACACCGGGGCAAGACATAATCAGGTTTCTTCTATTTTGCTGAATTTAATAAAACATCTTATCTTTCACCATTGTGGCTGGCAGCTCATCCCAGCCCTATCATTGTTACATTCCCTTTCTCCCACTCTTAGGCTTTAAAAACAAACAAACAAACAAAACCCTGGCATACCCAATCACTACAGGAAGTCCAAGAAGAATTGCTGGTCTTTGGTCCCTCCAGGTTCCCTTTGAGATGGGAGTCTTCCAGGCCTGAGGTGTCCTGGAACCTTTGCTGGTAGTGTCCATGCCCCCCACACTAAGTCCGGCCGCCAGGACATTGGCTATGGCTCCAGTTCCTGAGGCTGCCATGTTATGTGTTCAGATTGTGACATCAGGGGACCATGTTGGGTTCTTGCAACTCAGGTAATCCTCCTCCAGCTTTTCAGCTTCTAAACTCGTGTTCAGGATCAAGCCATGCCCCTCTTCTGTTGCTGCTAAAGCACAAAAGTCTCTTCCTCCTTTCCTGTGAGGTGTAGTTCAGGGATCTGAAAAGTGAACTCTTAATTCCTAGGTGGGCAAGCAAGCCCAGAACTCACAATGAAAAGGACATTTGCCTTTTAATTCTCATTAGCCATGCTCCTCCCTCTTTCCTCTAAAAAATTCTCAAATACCTCTTAACTCATTAATAACTCACCCCACTACATATTACTCAATTTGTGTTTAATTGTGGCCCTTAAAAGTAGATATTATTCTGATTTTAAAAGCAATGAAAAGAGCTTAGTAACTTGTTCAGGGTCAGTTATAACGTCGGAGTAAACCTAAATAAAATAAGGTTGCGAACTCAATTCTGACTCCATAACCTAATTTCTTATTCCTACCTTCCAGCCTCCTGGTCAGTACTCAAGAAACTTCCTGTTCTTTGGTTAAATTTAAATTTTCTACCACTTAACAAATATTTATTATCTTAAACAGTTTTTGAGTCAGGAATCTGAGAGTGACTTAGCTTATGGTTCTGGCCCAGGGTCTCTCTTAAAGTTGCAGTTGAGATGTCAGCTGGGGCTACAGTCATCTGAAGGTTGGACTGGGACTGGAGGATCCACTTCCAATATGGGGCACTCACAGAGCTATTGGCAGAGGTCTCAGTTCCTTATGACATGGCAGATGGCTTTCAGTAGAGTAAGTGAGCCAAGAGAAAAGGGAAATAAATTATAATGCATTTCATGAACTAGCCTTGGAAGTAGGAGAGTACTGCATCTGGATGTGAATACCAGGAGGTGGGGATGGTTGAGGAGCATCTTGGAAGCTGAATACCACTGACATTTACCTTGGTTAATTGAAGCTGGCATTTACTTTGGTGAATTTTAGTACTGTGTGGGTCTGCAGCACCATGGTGACAAATGATTCCTGGTTTATACTTTTCTTAATTAATCAATTTATATTTTTCATCAATTTGTTTAACTGAAGTAGAGATGTGAGTAATTTCATAAGCATAATTTATTGACTGCATTCTTTTACTATGTGTTGGTTCATTCACAAGTCTTTATTGATTACAAGCCCAGAACTTTTTAATTTTTTGTAGTGACAAGGTTTCACCTAGTATGTGCCAAGTACTACACTAGCTGCTGAGCATACAATTGGAAGAAAATTGAATGCTGTTCCTCACCCTCCTATAGTCAGTTGCATAGGGAAGAAAGCTATTAGATGGCTGTATTAGTCCGTGCTGTGCTGATCTAACTGAACACCACAGACCGAGTAATTTATAATGAAGAGAAATTTATTGGGTCACAGTTCAGTGCCTTCTTGCTGTGTCATCTCATGGTAGAAGAGCAAAGGAAGAGAGAGAGAGAGAGAGAGAGAATTTTTTTTTTTTTGGGACAAGATTTTGCTCTGTTTCCCAGGCTGGAGTGCAGTGGTGTAATCATGGCTTACTTCGGCCTCAACATCCTGAGCTCAAGCAATCCTCCTGCCTTAACCTCTGGAGTAGCTGGGACTACTGGCATGCACCACCATGCCCAGCTGTATTTTTTAATTTTTTGTGGTGACAGGGTCTCACTATGCTACCCAGGCTGGTCTCAAACTCCTAGACTCAAGCAAAGCCTCCTGCTTTGTCCTCCCGAAGTTCTGGGATTAGAGGCATGAGCCACCAAGCCTGGCTTCAAGTGATTTGATAATCAGCATTGATCCATTCATGAGGGTAGACTCCCCCATGACCTAAATACCTCCCGTTAGGCCCCACTTCCCAACACTGTTGCAAGTTTCCGATATATGGTTTTGGGGAACACATTCAAACCATAGCAGTAATCATACAAATAACATGTCTCTCAACATGTGATGAGTGCTGTGAAAGAAGAATTTAGGTTGCTGTGAAAACATAAATCGTGGAGGACCTAATTTACTTTGAGAATCAGCTAAGACTCTATATTATGTTTCTTAACCTTAGCACTATTAATATTTTGGACTGGGTCTTTGTTGTGGAGACTGTCCTATGCATTGTAGAATGTTAGCATCCCTGGGCCGGGTGTGGTGACTCATGCCTGAAATCCCAGCACTTTGGGAGGCCGAGGCGGGTGGATCAAGAGGTCAGGAGTTCGAGACCAGCCTGGCCAACAAGGTGAAACCCTATCTCCACTAAAAATACAAAAAATAGCTGGACATAGTGGTGGGCACCTGTAATCCCAGCTACTCAGGAGGCTGAGTTAAGAGAATCATTTGAACCCAGGAGGTAAGGGTTGCAGTGAGCTGAGATTGCGCCATTGCACTGCAGCCTCAGCGACAGGGCAAGACTCCATCTCAAAAAAAAGAAAAAAAAAAAGAATATTAACATCCTTGGACTCTACCTTTTAGATGTCCTTTACCCACACATACACAAGTTGTGACAACCAAAACTGTCTCTAGGTATATTCAAATACATGTTCCTTGGAAGGCAAAATCTCTCCCAATTAAGAAGCTAAAATTTGCCCTATAGGAAGTTTCCAAATAAAAAGTGTTGGAGTTGGGAGAGCATTTCAGGAGGAGGAAACATTCTGTTAGTAAGATTTTTGTTGATACAGATTTTCAAATAAAACATACACCACAAAACAAATGGCAACAACAACAATAACAAAAAGACCACGGTTACCTACTTCTAATTCTCAAGTTAAAATTCAACTCTTGCCTGTATGACTTGTTGCTGCCCCTTTAAACAAAAATTCACACCCTGTAGCCAGCCTGCTTGTGCTGAATAAGGTGTCTTCATATAATTGTCAAGAAAAAAGCAAGTCTGGCCTGAAGCCGTCTCCCAAAACATATTTTAACTTATTGAATCTCTGGGCTGGTTAAAGTTGTTTGGCCTTCAGCCTCCTGGTTTATATCACTGCCCCAAGCAGGGTATTACCACTCAGGAATACATGGTCTCACTTTTATTGGAATGATATTTATAGGTACTGCTTATCCTCTATATGAATATGTTTAATATAAAGAGAGTATATAACCAGGCTTGGTATAAAGTCAGATCATTTCCACCAAGACTTGCCTTATTTCAATTTTGAACAGATAAAAATTAACTTGTGTGCTTAGAATCCTGAAATCTGAAGCAAAAAAAAAAGGAACTTAGAGGATCTAGTGGGAAAAGCATAGGTTTCAGAATGCAGACAATTATGAGTCACATTTGGTCTCAGCTATATGATCTTGTGATCTTGGACACATAAAACAGCTTCAGTTTTCTCATATGTAATGAAGATAATAATAATTTTTTTTTCTTTCTTTCTTTTTTTTTTTTTTTTTTGAGATGGGGTCTCACTCTGTCGCCCGGGCTGGAATGCAGTGGCACAATCTCGGCTCACTGCAACCTCTGCCTCCCAGGTTCAAGCAATTCTCTGCCTCAGCCTCCCAAATAGCTGGGATTACAGGCACCTGCCACCCTGCCCAGCTAATTTTTGTATTTTTAGTAGAGACAGGGTTTCACCATCTTGGCCAGGCTGGTCTTGAACTCCTGACCTCGTGATCCACCCACCTCAACCTCCCAAGAAGATAATAATTCTTACTTTGCAGAATTGTTATGAAGATATGAAAGATATTAGCAATGTCAAGCATACCATAGATGTCCAAAAATGAAACGTCCCTCTTTCCTTTAATTTGTCCAGTTCCACTCCTCTCAGGTATCCCCAGTGGCTGTTCCCCTAAAAATGTGGGAGCAAGCCTGTCCTAAGACCATCCCTCATCCTGTACCTCCAGAGGATCTTCAAATTCTCTCAATTTTACCTCCATTTTTAGTTATGTCCCTGTATTTTCTTTTTTAAACTCCTGGGATAGTTTTTGAATTATACCACTAAAGCCAAAGACAAAATCTAACCATGTCACTCTCTGTATAATACCTTTTTTTAGTCCCATGGGTTTCTAAAATTCAGGCTCTAAAATGGGATTTTGGCTCACCTCTCCAGCCCCATTTCTCTTAGACCTTACCTTTTACATCCTGTGCTCTCGCAATGCCAAACTTGTGATGATGTCCTGCATGCTGTTTCATATCATCATGCCTTTTCAATATTGTATGTGTGAATAAAATAACAGTTTTTTTCTGTATTCAAAGCTTTATACATGGGTATGCATGGCTTAGAGTCACATGTTTTAGTTTGTTTATTTTAGGACAACTGTGGCTATTTATTTATTTTATTTATATTGTGATAAGAAAACTTAGCATGAGATCTCTACTCTTAGCAAACTTTTAACTTTCTAATATGGTTTTGCCATGTCCCATCCAAATCTCACCTTGAATTGTAATCATCCCCACATGTCAAGGGAGAGGGGGCAGGTGGAGATAATTGAATCATGGGGGTGGTTTCTCCCATACTGTTCTCATGGTAGTGAATTAGTAGATCTGATGGTTTTATAAATGGGAGTTCCCCCTGCACAAACTCTCTTGCCTGCTGCCATGTAGGACATGCCTTTGCTCCTCCCTGCCTTCTGCCATGCTTGTGAGGCCTCCCCAGCCATGTGGAACTGTGAGTCCATTAAACCTCTTTTTCTTTATCAATAACCCAGTCTCAGGTATGTCTTTGTTAGCATGAGAACAGACTAATACATTGTGCAACACGGTACTATAAAATGTGAGCACAGCCTTGTACATCAGATCTCTCCAGAATGTATTTAGCTTGTATAACTGACACTTTATACCTGTTGAACAGCAATTCATTTCCTCCCTCTACCCAGTACCTAGCAATCACTATTCTATCCCTGTGCCTATGATTTTGACTAGTTTAGATACTTCATGTAAGTGGAATCATACAATATTTGTCCTTCTGTGACTTGCTTATTTCACTTAGCATAATGTCCTCCAGGTTCATCTATGTTGTCACATATTGCAAGACTTCCTGTTTTATTTTGAGGCTGAGTAATACGGATTAAATATTTAATGTACTAATATGGATTAAATATCTCTCACATCTATTGCTGTAAGACACGTAGAAGAAATTGGGGGAAAGCTCCGTGACAGTGGTCTGGGCAATGATTTTTGGATAGAACATTAAAAGCATAAACAACAGAAGTAAAATTAGACCATTGGAATCACATCAAACCTACAAGGTTTTGCACAGCAAAGGCAACAATCAGCAGAATGAAGAGACAGCCTACAGAATGGAAGAAAATATTTGCACACCATATACCTGATAAATGTAGCATCCAAAATATATAAGGAACTCGTATAAGTCGATACCAAGAAAACAAATAACCTGATTGGAAAGAGGGCAAAGAACTTGAATCGACATTTCTCCAAAGACATTCAAATGGACAACAAGTACATGAAAAGATTCTAAACATCACTAATCATCATGGAAGTGCAAATCAAAACCACCATGAGATATCACATGCTGGCTAGCGTAGCTGTTATTTAAAAAATGAAAGGTAAGTGTTGGTAAGGATGTGGAAAACTTGTCCTCTGTTGGTGGAGATGTAAAATGGAGCTATAAAAAATAGTATGGCGTTCTCTCAAAAGATTAAAAATAGAATTCCCACATGACCCAGCAATCTCATTTCTGGATATCTACCCAGAAGAATTGAAGTTAGAATCTCAAAGAGATATCTGCCTTCCCATATTCACTGCAGCATGATTCACAATAGCCAAGACATGGAAACAACAATGAATGGATAAAGAAAATGTGGTCTATTCATCAAACCATTTTGGATGTTGTTTCCTTAGATGGAAACACCCTCGCACCCTTATCCACCCATCAGAATCCTACCGATTTATCCTCAAGGATCAGCCACCTTCTGACCTCACACTTGCCTCCCTCCCCACTGCCATCACTTCTTTGCTTTGACACAACCTTGTACACATTTCTACGTTGGTATGTGTGACACATCAGTGATTTAAAGTATTTGTTTATGGGTCTGTCTTCTTCACAGGAGAGTGAATTACTATAAAGCAAGAGCCACATTGTATTAATCTTCGTGTTCCCAGCTATTATCACTGACCCTGTACTAGTGTATGGTCCATATGCATTTGATGGATGAGTCCACATTTAATGTGAAGCCCCACAGTGACAGGAACTCACAACACTGCAAGGTATTCACCTGATTTGGACCGTGTCCTGTGTCAAACTTATATTGATAAATCTTCCATCCATATTGTCGTATCTACATCCCTATCCCGTCTACCCCAGATCCTACTTAGAAAGAATACATATAATCAGTCATAAAATCAGCTGCTGTTTGATTACTACAATGCAATCAACATCACCTAGCGATAACATTTTCTCTTTTGGAGAATCCTTTCAATTATTCTTTGTGGGGCATGAAGTCTGGGTCCCTCACCACTTTATCTCCCTAATGTAGATGGGGTGTGGGTCTATAGCTAAACTCAAGACGCCACCTCTAGAACTAAACTCAAGATGCTCAGTGGGCTCTGACAGCAGGGTAAGCCTTGGCCCTATGCATGATATAGTGGTATTTTCCCCCATTCTTAGGGGACAACATAGAATATGCTTGTGTTATTCCTGTATTTTCCTATTATAGCTGTAACAGTATCCAACTCTAATGGGTTCTTACCTAGTATCAAACACTGCAGAATCAGTGGCCTGAGACTAGTCTTCTCTCTCTACTTTCTGAATTCAACTGGTTGGCCATTCTCCTGTCCTCCCCTTTATACTAGAAGTCCTCTTGGTGAGACACTGCTTCAAGGTTATCAGCCAGGTTCGTCCATACAAATAGTTTTTTTGTTTGTTTGTTTGTTGTTGTTGTTGTTGTTTTTGTCTATCTCTGGTTAGCAGTGTCCTTCTGCCAACATGGCAAGAATAAAAACCCATGAGCCCATGGTGCTCACAGTCACATAAGCCATGGATCATAGCATCCAGTCCAGGTACCAGGCAAGCCAGAATATCTAACCTCACAAATGTCTGCTGAATTCACCATTCAAGGGTCACTGAGATCCAAGGACCCGTATTCCGTAACTCCACCAGTGCCCCTTTGGGCTTTAGGATAACTATAATTTCAGAAGTCCTATGCTCTGCCCAAAGTCTTAGTGTTTTAAACCACTCAGATTTATTTAATGAAACTGATAATTGCTCACATGTATTGAGTGCACTTTAGATACCAGGAAGTCTTCAGGCAGATTCATTTTTAAACTGAGAAAACTGAGGTTTAGAGAGATTAATTAACTTGGCCAAGAATATTACACTTATTATTTAGCAGGAGAGGTAGGATGTAAACCCAGACTTAATTGCAGAGCTCAAACACCTAAATTCCATACTGCACTGCCTTCTGAATAGTTTATTTTCATACTATAGTGATAGTTTGAGATCCCATCAGTAGTAGGCAGCTGGAAGCCAAGACCAAGGAAAACCTTCAGGAGCAATAGTGACTGTCACCTATGGGTAGCACCATTTATGCAGGGCACGGATAGGGACAAAGACAAATGGAAAAGTGGTTACCGTCCTATAGGGTTCTCCATGGCATGACAGCATGCTCTGGCTCCTCTTACACCCCCCACCATACCCCGATTTTCCCTGTATCCCACCTTACTCTGTGTCAATTACTATTATGTGCAGCCATTATTTGTCCTGCTTTGTCCCCCTTCTCCCCCTCTTTTCCTGCCTGGACCTGGCACCCATCTCCATAACACTCTCCACCTGGCCCAGGCAGTCTGTTTGTGAAATTCATCCCTTATGTCTCAATTCCAGGACTGCTCTGTCTTGTCCATGAGCACCCGTGAGAGATATTGCCAAGTGATGTACAGGGATCTGCAAGCAGTCTGCCAATGGTATACCCAGGCAGGAGGCAGTGTGGATTTCTCCTGGGATCAGAAACATGTGGATGCTTTAGAACTGGCTCCAGTCCAAGGAAAGAGAAGAGCCATTTCCCTCAATAGGAAAATATCCCTGAACTCCATCCTCTCAGCAAAGGCTAGCTCAGGCCCAGAGTCCATCAAAACTTCAATTTTATCAAAGTCTCCTCTATAGATGCCATTTTATGTGCTATTAAACAGAACAATGCAGCTCGCCAGTAAAATCATTTGCAATAACAACCCATTAAAAGCTTTCCTTAATATGGAACTTTCTAATTAATGTAAATGGGGTACAAAGCTTGGAAAGCCAAGTTGATTCTAATGTTCAGAAAGTAGGTAAAATAGGAAAGGGTCTTATTTTTCATTAGCAGTGTATTAGGGGATCTAATGAAATCTTTATGGCTTGGATATATTACCAAAAAAAAGTCACAATTGCTTTGTTTCCTGCCTCATTTCTCTGCCACCTTTCTCTATAAATATTGCTATGTTACATATTAGATTAGAGAAAATAGAATTTTATTTTATACAAAAAAAAAAGGCATAGAGTTTGTGTCTGAATCGTATCGGGTTTGCTATGTTGAAGGTGGAAGGGAACACAGTAAAGATGAACATTTTTTCCCAGATGTCTAAGCTGGAAACTGAGACCCAAAGAGAGGTGAAGACTAATCGAGTCACTTACTTATTTCTCTCTCCTTCTCTCTCTTTTTTTCTCTCTTCCCTTCTTCCCCCATTTTCCCTCCCTCCTTTTCTTCCACTCCTCCTTCCCTTCCTTTCACTCACCCTGAAACATATTGAGTACTATATCTGTCAGGTTAGGCTAGATTATACCTCAGTGACAAATTCCCAAATCTCAAAAGTTAAACATCAAACATCAAAAGCTTATCTTTCACCCACACTATATGTTAAAACATCAAATGTTTACTTCTCGCCTGTATGACACGTCCATCATGGGTCAGCAGGGAGCAGAGTCACACAGGGACCTGGGCTGACGGAGCTGCCAGCAAGCTGAATGTTGCCGGTCATAATGTCAGAGGGAAAATAGAAAGTGGCAAATTGGGCTTTGGCTCTTAAAGCACTTACCTGGATAAAACAGGTCACTTCTGCTCACATTTTGTTGTCCAACACAAGTAATCTGGCCATACCTAACTTCAAAGGGCTCAAAAGTATCATCCTACAATGAATCTAAAAGGCCCCCAATGAGGTTTGAATCTGTGTCCCCACCCAAATCTCATGTTGAAATGCAATCCCCAGTGCTGGAGGTAGGGCCTGGTGGAAGGTGATTGGATCATGGAGGCAGTTTCTCATCATTTAACACCACATCCCCTTGGTGCTGTTGTCACGATAGGGAGTTCTCATGAGATCTGGTTGTTTAAAAGTGTGTGACACCTCCCTCCCTTACTCCCACTGCCACCACGTGAGATGTGCCTGCTCCTCCTTTGCCATCCACCATGATTGTAAGTTTCCTGAGGCCTCCCCAGAAGCCGAGTGGATGGCAACATCATGCTTCCTGTACAGCCTGCAGAACTGTGAACGAAGTAAACCTCTTTCTTTATCAATTACCCAGTTTTAGGTATTTCTTTATAGCTGTGCAAAAATGGACTAACACACTAACACACCCCCGTGTGCCAACTAAGGTAATAATCTATGATATCAAAATGAATTAGAAACACCGTACTGTCGTGGAGCTCAGAGTCCAGTGGGAGAACAAGAACACAATCAAGATGGCATGGTAAGTGCAATGCAAAGCTACATTAAGAGCCCTAGGACCAGGCAGGCTCATTTTCTTTCCCCTTTGCCAGCCCTTTCCTGGGGCTTCTGTGCTTCTTGCTGTATGATCATCTTCCCCATTTCCATTAGGGCCCAATGTCTGGGAGAGAAACACATTCTCTGTCCCAGTTCTCAGACCCAAAGACTTATGAGAAGGGGAACTATCTGAGACCAACCAGGCCAGGCAGGCCTGAGGCTAAGGGAAGTGAGGAGTACATGGAGGGAAGGCCCAGGTTGTTCAGCATCTGAGGCAGCACAGTGAGTGTGGGCTAAACCTGATCTCTGCATAGCCTACCGATCAGTGTCTAATGCATCTCAGTGCCAGAAAGCTGGCCACTTTAGGAGACAGTGCTCCAGCACATGGAGGAGGTAGCAGGGTGATTTAGATCAGGTATCCAGTCTCCATAGGGAGCTAGAGAGAGTGGGATAAGGAAACTGAGGCAGGATGCAGCACACAGGGCAACACTGAAATTCAAGGTTTTTAAAAATCAGCCTGCAGTAGCATTCTGACCCCAAACCTATCTACTGAAATAGGGCTTAGGTTCTTAGTGGACTACTAGCCTCACACATTTACTCTACAGGCCTTGGGCAGGATTGACTATTGAACTCATGGGAGCCAGAGATTAAAGCTTTGGGAATGAAGGAGTCCTTGATTTTGGTGGGCTTGCTGTGGATGGCCAGACTTCATACCCTTCACATCCCTCTGCAACAGGCCTTTTAAAAGCCCATGAGAAAATGCTCTGGCTGCCTTTGTAATCACTTTCCAATCAGCTTCACAGAATTGTGAAATTGATTATCCTGCTGATCTCACACAAGCTTTGGAGGAAAGCACGGGGGCACTTTAATTCTTTGTTGAGTTCTGCACACTGATTCAAGGAGACTTTAGCTTTTCCATTCATCCCCAAGAGGAAGGAAGTTCAAATTACCTTGAAATTACAATTTAGGGGCATCAAGCCTCGGCTGGTCTGTTTCATTTTCCCAATCACCCAGCCAGGGCCAAGGCCGAGAAAGGAGGTACCTGGCGTATAACTCTTTTGTAGGAATGTGAAGAAGGGGTGGAGCTGGAGACCGAGCTCCTGCTGCCCTCCATAGGCTCAGGTGCCTCTAGGAAAAGTAAGAGTGAGAGGCCCTGGGAAGCATGCACTGGATCCCTCAAATTTGAGTCTAGTGGTTCTAGGTCTCCCCACGAGATGATGATTAGGGTCTCATAGTTATACCAAGGCACTCCCACTCGTTTTTCTTTGTTTTCCTCTTCTGTTATGATTAAACAGTTGTGATTTCTCTATTGCTGCAGGGAAATGAATAGAACTTTGTCATGCATTTCACCAGCCTAGAGATTCAGGGAAATCTTCCTGCAATAAGGGGGCTTGACCCGGGACTTGAGTAATGACCAGGTGTTGGCCAGTTGTAGAAAACTGGAAGTTCATCACAGACAGAGGCGACAGGATATGCCAAGGCACAGAGGCACTTTGCGGAGCAAGACTAAGGGAGGGAATGGTAGGCATAAGACTGGGGAGGCTGGGCACGCCAGAGATGAGCGAGCACCTGAAGGCAGAAGCAAAGGCTTACATGTTCAAAATGAAGTGCAGCATTCCAAGTGCAAAAATGGAGCTGTGGGGGCATGGGAGAAGCATCAAGTGGGGAATGGTTGCCTTGGAGACTTGCTGGAGCAAGTTGAGTCAGTGTCACACCTGTCAAATTACACATGGAATTCACAAGGAATTTCTTTTTTCTGTAAATGAGGCTGATAAGTATTGAATGCTTACTACATGTCAGAATTATTTTAACAGCTTTGTGTGAATTATTTAATCATTTCAAAATCCTATGAAGGAGATACCATTAGTATCTGCACTCTACAGATGAGGAAACTGAGCCTCGGGAAGTTAAACAATTTGCAGGTCATAATACTGGTAAGTGGAGGAATCAGTATTCAAATATAGGTAGTCTGAACCTAGAGCCCATATCTTAGCCACAGCACAATGCTGCCTCCAGTGATCTTAAGAAAATAGAGCTTTTTCATTCCTTTGTTCGTTCCACAAATACTCACTGAGTTGCAGATATGCCTCAGGCTTTGTGCCAAGTTTTGGGATTACAGGGTTGTGCAAGACGGCAAGTTAGATTCCCACATGGAGAACTCGGTCTAGTGGGGAGACAGAAAATGAGTGAACAATTAACCAAAAAAGATACTATCAAGTTGCAAAGGAAGAATAAAATAGGGCATCAGGAGAGAAAACACAGGAACTTGAAAGGATCTTTGGTGCCACACAGCCCAAATCCTGACTTCTCGAGATGAAAGAATTGAAGCGAAGAAGAGAGGTATGATCTCAGAATCATACAGTCAATAGGTATCTGAGAAGAGAAAAGAATCAAAAGCTCCTAATATATTTAAGAGATGTATCTGGTGCCTCCCACTGTCCTAGGCACCAGGAATGCAGTGCTGAGCAAGACCATCATGGTCCCTCTCCTCGGGGATCTTACATTCTTGCCCCTACTCTGTGGCGGTTGCTGTGCTGCCTGGGTGCCTGAAGCTTTTCAATACACACTTCATTTCATCAAATGTCAGTTTGGCTCCAGAATCTGAATTCTCAACCAGTGAGATGTACTACATCTGTTAGGCCTTCTATTCTGCCCCAACCTCTGCCTCTGCAATAATCACTCCTGCTCTGGGTAGGACCCCAGTACTATTTTTGCACTATTAGTTATGATGATACTGTTTTTACTACTGCTACTCTATTGTGCTGCTGTGGTATTCAGGATACTATCATCCAGGTTCTTCCTATAGTGTTATTTTTGTGAATCACAGCACTAATGCTACTACTTCACTCTGGCTTCCTCTTTCTCTTCCTTCACTTTTCTTTTCTCTCCTCCAAAGCCGTGTCTTCCACAGGCAATTATTTACAGAGGTGGGGAACTGAGGCTCAGAACTAGGAAATGTCTCCTCTACAGTCACAAGGCTCACAGCTGGAAGCACAGCATTTTAGGTTGAAGTCATTTATTAGGTTGAGGTTTTAGGTTGAGGTCAGTGGTACTTTGAAATTGAGACAAAGAGCTTGCAGCTGAAAGTCTATTGGTGTTTAGAACCTCATTACACCGTGTAGGGTCCACCAATTAACAACAGCATCAGAATCTCCTGGGAATGCATTTGAAATGCAGAACGTCAGGCCCCAACCCAATCTACCGAATCAGAGTTCAGTTTGGTCATAGGTTAAAGCTTGCAAAACAGTGGTTTATGCATGCATACATTTGTGTTGGGGGAGTACAATCAGGGGCAATGACCACTGTTTGCCCAGAGGGACCACCATGTTTTGGGCATCTTTACCTTCTAGGAATAAACCACTTGTTGGAGGAGCATTAGACTTGAGGATTTCTGGAGTTAGTTTGTACCCTGAGCTCAGGGGTCCACCTGGGCTCACAGGCAGATCTCTCTGACTTCTCTCTTCTGTGTGTAACTCCACCCAGTGCCTGACTTCTGTTGCCCCTAAATGTTTCTGCAAAGGTTGTTCAAGCACAGGTGAAATGCAGGGCTTTGCTGAGAAGGAAACACAGTGGTGACAATGGCATTTATCCAAGTTATCAAAGGACGGAGGTAATTGCAATATGAACCAAAAGATACGCAGCTGACAGCCTCGCTCCCTCTCTTTCTATGTATCTTCTCTTTACACGATCCAAACTATCACCCATGTGTGCTTTCTTTAAAAGGGGAAATATGATAACATCAGCCTCTGGTTTAATTCCACAGCTGGCATCCCACAGTTTTGTGAAGCTTGACTTCCTTATCATGCCTTTCAAGACCCTTTGCAATCTGACCCCAGTTCACCACTCCTGCTCATCTCCCCCACTATGGACTCGATCACACAGAATTTCTCACCATTTTTTTCATATTCCCCGGGCTTTTGTGGCTGGGGATCTTTCCTCGAGCTGCTCCTTCTGTCTGGAATTCTTTGCCTCAATCTGCTCAGGAGCTTCTTTTCATGTCATGAACACTGCTGATGTCTGCCCAACACCCAAGCCTGGGCTTTTCACCATTGTACCTCCTAAATCTTCCCTTTCAGAAGGGGCCATGGAAAGGGTGAGGTTCTTCGGGTGAGGGTTAGGGTCTGGCCGTGAACTTCTCCCCAGACAGGCTGTTATGCTGTGGTCAGGAGCACTGTGGCATTTCTTTTCCAGAAAGGCCACTGGACTGTGTGGTGCACAGGAATGGAACAGAAGACGGGTCTCCGCAATGGAGCCATTGATCACTGTCACAGAGTGCAACCAGCTGTGGCCTGGAGGGAGAACATGCTTTGGAGAAGTTCTCTCGGGGAGAGTATTCCATAATATGCGACACTTGAGAGTGTGGTGAGGGTCAGTCAGTGTGAGAAGATTCTTTCCTGATGACATTTCTGAGACAGTTTTGCACTGAATCAACTGTAGAATGTCTCTCCTTTCTGCTGTGGGAACATAGGATTGCTATTTCTCCCCTGCAGGGTGGAACGTTTCCATCTTTCATCCGGCAAGCTCGTATCTTTTCAGTCCCGTTCATCACAGTTTTCTCATGTAATTGGGGATGCAATTTTCCCCATCCACTGTGATCATTTGCTGTTGGCAAAATTCAGCCTTTGGATTCTGGAACTATGTTAATTTGTAGAGCTTCCACATTTTTTTTCCCCAAAGAATTTTGCTATCTTTATATCCTCTCATGCTGCTTTATTGGTTATGGTGGTTGTTTGTTTGTTTAATTCTGATTGCTTGTATTCTGATAGCAATGTTGAACACTAATGTTCTGAGCGGGTACCCCCTTCTTTGCTTTTTGCTTTAATGGGACTGTCCTGACTTTCACTACTAAAAATGAAATTGACTGTCTATCATTCTATAAGCCTTCACCCTGCTTTTCTTCATAACATCTATCATTCACCTCCTTTTATGTTTAAATAAAGAAAAATCTGCCTATTTATCCATCTATCTATCTATATCTCATTTATTTATCTGTTTACTTGGTTACCACCTCTCTTAGTTCCTTTGTTCTGTTATAACAGAATGCCATGGACTGGGTAATTAATAAAGAACAGAAATATATTTCTCAAACTTCTAGGAGGCTGGGAAGCCCAGATCCAGGGGAGGCAGGTTTTGTGTCTGCTGACGGCCTATTCCCTGCTTCCAAGAGGACACTTTGAATGCTGTGTCCTCATATGGCAGAAGGCTGAAGGGCAAAAAGGGCCTAAGCTAGTTCCTTCTAGCCTTTTACGATGGCAAAACCATCCTGGTTTAATAGCTTCCCCAGAGGCCTCACCTCTTAAAGCCACCACAATGGGAATTGTTTAAACCTGAGTTTAGGAAGGGTCAAATTTACACCATGGCACCCCTTGTCTTTCCTAGTAGAATGTAACCTCTCTGAGGACAGAGACTGTGTCTCACTCTTCTTTGTATCCCTGGCACATGATGGGCACTCAGTAAAGGATTATTGGATATAACATAGACATGATTGTCCCCTTCCATTAAGAAAGACTTTCCCTCTGCCCCCGACACACACACCCCAATTATAAATACATTACTTTTTCTTTAGAAATTGATATTGAATTTTGTCAAATACATTTTGGAGTCTTTGGGATTAACTTTGAGCTATGGCTAAAAGTAATTGCTTTGGTCAAATCTTAATTACAATACTGGTAGAATTTCTGGAATAGATTCTTCTTTGTAATAGTATATTATTCTTTTAAAATTGATATGCTGGTCTATAATTTTGTTTTTGGTTATTGGTTTTGTTTTGCTGTGATTCTGCTCTCTGTGTCAGATTCTTGTTGTTACTAGCTTCTTGTAAGAAGCTTCCAGCCATGAGATTAACCCCAAAAGATATATAAAACCCCATCAGCAATGCATGAAACTCTCACTCCAGCAACACTCTGTATTATCATTTTAAATTATCTTTACTGTTTAGAAAAGCAAACCTAGATATCTAACATAAACTTGCAAGTATTTGATTTCTAGTGAGGTGGAATCTCTTTTCCCCCATTGGTAATATGTATCTTGGTGAATTTCCTGCTCATGTCATTTATCATTGTTTTTCTATTTGCATGTTCTTCTTTTTTATTGATTTGTAAGAGCTTTTTCGTATTTGAAAATATTGACTTTCTCTGCCATATATGTTTATATATCTTTCATTTTGTTGTTTCCATTTAATGTAATTTATTGTGAGTTTTAACATTATTATCGTATGATTTTTAAACTCTATCACTGGGTTTATTAAGGTACATGTTCTTCATTTACTTGCATGTTTAAAAAGTCCAGACCAGAGATCAAACAACTAGCCACAGCTATTTACTTCTAATAAATTTATGACTTTATTTATTTTACGTTTGATGCTTGATTTAATGAGGTTTCCCCTTGTCCACAGACCACACCTGACCTTTTTCTTGAACCTCAGCGGGCAGCAGACCCTGCCTCTGAAAAGTTCTTGAGAAGAAAGAGCTGGTGTTGAGAGTGAGACAGATGGGCTATGGCAGTGATGCTTTCTACTCAGGGAATCTGCCACACTTCCCTGCGGCTGGCCGAGCTGAAACACACTGAGGTCATTGCTTTTTTATTTAGGTGTTAGGGGTTAGAGGTGCTGACTTGCACCTGTTCTGCCTCTTAGACTGTCACTTGCCCTCTATGCTCCCACCTCCCTGGAGCCCCCAATTCCCAAACAGGGTCACAGGCCCCACCCCACCACTCACTGGCCTCAGCTCAGATTCTCCCCCTGGGTCCTGCGTGATTCATGCTGTGAGGTGCCTCACTGGCATCTTTGACCCGTGGTTCCCGGTGCGGGTCTTACTGGTGACTGTTCCATCCTGGGATTCACGAACTGTAGGGTGGTACAGGGCAAGGAGAGCTGGACTTGGAATCAAACAGTGTGCACGTGAAATCTGACCTTTCATTCACTGGTTTTGGTATATCCACAGCTTTCCTCTCCTCCCTGCCCATGGTGTCACACCGTTCTGCATGCTACACAGAATTGTGGTCAGGGTCAAGTCAGGTTTGTACTTTGCAAATGACACGCCTCTATATGTATGTCCATAATTTCTATTATTGCTGTTGCAAATTGATATTGGTATCAACAGGTTCATTTATAGTCTGAGGTTGCTGCCGCTGGCCACTGCTAGCATCAAAGGCTGTTAGATGCATCCATGCAGCAGACAGGTCATTTGGGGATGTGACAATCAAAAAGGAGTGGATTCTGTTCCCTCGGAGAGTTCTTGTCAGTGATAGGATCCTGTCAGTTTACACATAAAAAATCTAAATATTTAGAAAGCCCAAACTTCTGCATGAAAATAAGGATTAAAAATGAATATTTATGAGCTGATCATTCTGCAACTCTGTCCTCAAAATGCTTCCTTTGGTGACACTTAGAAGCCTGTCACTCTTTGAACAGAAGCCAGAGCCCAACCTGGCAGCATACCACTAACTCCATGACCTTGACTAAGTCACTCACCCTCTCTGAGCCTGTCTCCTCAGCAGTAAAGTTGGAAGGATGATACTTAACTCCCGGTGTTACTCTGCAAAGTAAATAGTGCAATGTATACTGCAGAGCCTAGTGAAATGCTAGGCACACAGTAGGAACTCGGCAAAATGTGTAATGTCCTCCATAGGCCCTGATTTGGCTGAGATTCCTGTTGTTTCTTTCTGCCTAGGATGTGGCAAAAGTCTCCGTGTTTTGTTATATTTTAGTTAGGGATTGTTTTAGTCCATTCAGGTGGCTGTAACAAAATACCACACACAGGATAACTTATAAAGAACAGAAATTTATTTCTTGCAGTTCTGGAGTCTGGGAAGTCCAAGATTAAATTGCCGGCAAGTTGGGTGTCTGGGGTGGGTTCTCTTCCTCACAGATGGCACCTTCATGCTGCATCCTCACATGGTGGAAAGGGAAAGGCGGCTCTCTGGGGTCTCTTTTATAAGAACGCTAATCCTGTTCCTGACAGTTCTGCCCTCCTGAAGGTCCCACCTTTTAATATTATCTTTTTCAGAGTTAGGTTTCAACGTATGAATTTGGGGGGACATTCAAACTTTAGCAAACATCCTCTCAATTGAATTAAAAACCCTTTATCAGAATCGAGAAAGCCCTGGCTTGGCACATTGGCTCACGCCTATAATCCCAGCACTTTGGGAGGCTGAGGTGGGTGGACCACTTGAGGCCAGAAGTTTGAGACCAGCCTGGCCAACCTGGTGAAACCACGTCTCTACTAAAAATATAAAAATTTAGCCAGGCATGGTGACGCATGCCTGTAGTCCCAGCTACTTGGGAGACTGAAGCAGGAGAATCACTTGAACCCAGGAGGCAGAGGTTGCAGTGAGCCAAGATTGTGCCACTTCCAGCCTTGGTGACAGAGCAAGACTCCATCTCAAAAAAAAAAACAGGTTGAGAAAACCCTGTCTTCTGTTTAACAGTCACTCTCCAGTCCAGAACCCCTATTTTCTGAACAACTCTCTTGCTCATCTGTCTTTAATTGTCTCCCTTCACTTGGAAACATAGCCAAGAACTAATGGGTCTTCACATCTTGGAAAGTTGGACTCTTCATTCTTTCATTACATCTTGGATTATTAGGGAAGTAAGGGATGTTTGGAGTCTCTTGATACAGGGTGACTCCACTGTCTCCCCAGTGCCCAAAATAGCCTGAAGACTAGCTGCATAAACATCCTAGGAGTAGAGAAGGTTTGCTAAAAATGCTGATGTCCTGACTATATTCTGGACCAACCTACATGGAGACTTGGTCCCAACCACCTGCCATATGATCCCTCTAAGGTGACCCCAGTCTTACTCCCTAGTTCACCTGTACAGGGGTAGAAAGCCTATAATTTAGCAACTCCCTGGACACAACTGATCATGCCACCTTGATGAAAGGACTGATTGTACACTTGATCTTAGCCAGAAGGCTGAGAAGCAATGCGAAAGGACTGATTCTGAAATTACCAGCCAATGTAGTTGAGGCTTTTAACATTCCTTCCCTTGAACCAGGGACTGGGCTCAAATATGTGATATAGTGATAGAATTTCAGGCACTGGGCTTGGCAATTTGGGGTTGGAGAATAGCCCTGGGCTTTTCTGAAACTGAAGCTTATTTATTCATGCAACAAATATCTATTATGGATCTACTCTTTGTTTTTGGTGCTAAGGATACTACAATGACCACAGCCAACATGGTCCCTTTTTTGTGTGTTGCTTAGAGTCTTGTCTGAGTGGAAAATATTAAGCAGGTAAACAGATAAATGTGAAATTGCATGAGTAATATGGGCTGTAAACATGTGCTTCAAAAGTAGCTGCAGGAGAGGGCTTGAAGTAGAGTATCAGTTGCTTTTCCTTAGTGTACTCTCTGTAAGTGGTGCTTTGGCGGCAGATGTTAGGATGATAGTGGGAAGATGGTAGAAGAAGCAATGTGAGACGTAAGACCAAATAATCAGTGGTTTGACTCTGAGTCACAAAGAAAATGTTGGCACATGATGGTGCCTTTTTGATGTCCTATTCCCTCACCAACCAGTGGTACAGATCCTGGCCCCATGGTCAGGTTTCACCTCTCGCTGAAACCACTGCCCTATGGGGCTGCTGTTCTGTACCACTCCAGAGGGCACCATCCCCATTGTTACAGTGTAAACAAGGCTCCTGAGAGTTGTGCAAAATTGTGGTTCTGGTCCTTTAAAAGCCGTTGTGGCACACTGGACTTGAGCAGGGAAGGTTTGCCCAAGTAAATAACAATAGAGCCCAGAACTGAAGGAAGAGGTGTTAACCAAACCAAGAGAGGGTGGAAGAGCATGGTGTAGTGAGGGAACAGCATGGCCAGAACCTCTGGTGAAAGATGCAGAGCCAGTACCAGGGGTAAGGAGAAGACAAATGTGACCTGAGTGCAAAATCAGTGAGATGATGTGGGAGTAACAACAACCAAGGCAAGACCTTGTGTGATCTTCAGGCCACAGTGCAGATGGTTGTTTTTATCCTAAGAGCAATGGAAAACTATTGAAGAACTTTAATGTCTTAACAGTAAGGATAGATTGTGTTTATCGAGTGCTTATTATGTCCAGGCACTGTTATAGGGGCTTTACAAGTATTATCTCAGTTATTCCTCATTCTGACCTATAAGAAAGGGACATCATTGTCTCCATTTAACAGAAGAGGAAATCAAGGTACCAAGATGCTAAACACCTTGCCCAAAGTCTCAAAGCTAGTAAGTGGCTCCCATTGTTGATCACTGAAGACAGTTGCCTCCTGCTTTTGACAAGAAGTGAGTAAGGGCTCCTACTGTTCTTGAGTGTAGCAAGGAAAAATGCAGCCCATCCTCTGATGAAGAGGCCCACCCCTCTCCCAGGGACATGTCCAGGCAGGGCAGCATGGTATGCCTGAGTGTATGTGTAGCTCAAGGGGAAGGCTTGACACCTGGCACAGGTACTGACTCCTGTTGCTGGCCGTTATCTGGAGCTGGTGCTGAGGATTCCAACAAGGCAGAAAAGCCCTTATCAGCCCACACAGCTGCTTCCTGGGCTGTTTACCCCAGGGAGTTACATGGCAGTGAAATGAAGGCATTGACATTCAGTTCCACTTCTTGGACAAGCTGTGCTGCCTTGGGGAGCACCAGATACCCATGTAAATTAATGTGGTTTGGAGTCTGCACTTTGGATGATTCCATGGCTCATAACATGCAGGTTATAGGACTTGGGATGGGTAAGCATGGACCTGGACACAGAGAGAGGAGGGGACATGAAGGCAGCTACTGAGCTAGGGGAGCCAGCATCTCTTGGCTGTTTGCTGAGGAAAGAGCAAGGAAAAGATTGAAGATTCAAATGAGGTGTTTACTTAGGTGAGATGTTCTCATCAGGGAAATATACTTTTTAAGAACACAGCATCCCTCAAAGTAGCTCAAATTGCCTTACAGAAAATCTTGAGCAGGGGATGAAAAATGATTTGGCATCATGGACATACAATTGGAAACCCAATACCCAGGCTTCTCTTTCTTTCTCTTCCTCATTGTCTCTGCTTCTTGCTTCCTTAGGTCTGTCTGCCCCATCCTCCTTTCTGCACGCTGGCTTTTCTCTTTGTTTGGGTGTTGATTTTCTTCCCTGTCACCCACTTCAGAGGATGTGTTCTTCAGCCTGAAATGGGACTAACTCTGGCGCCCACTATCTCTGGGCCTTTGAGCTCCAGCACTTTTTATTTTTATTTTGTGGCTTAATATATTCAGTCCTCTTAGCAATTGAATATGTTCCCACAGCACCATCGACTCTATAACAGCAATTGTGGTTCAGGCGCTGGGAGAAGTAGCCTGCAAAGCATAGGTTCAGGGTGGAGAGGGTATTAAAATTCTCCAGATGCACCCAGATTTGGAGACAGGTAGTACATTCCTTCTCTTACAGTCTCGTTTGTTGGAGTGCTGTCATGGTTCATGAGTTATTTATTCTTTGGAGGCAAAATCTGGGCCCCTAGAATGTTTGTCATGAAATGAAAGAGTCAAGCCAGACGTGGTGGCACACGTGACTGTAGTCCCAACTACTCTGGAGACTGAGGTGGGAGGATTGCTTGAGCCCAGGTGTTCAAATCTAGTCTGGGTAACATAGTGAGACTACAGAAAAGGAGGAAGGAAAGAAGGAAGGAAGAAAGGAAGGAAGGAAGGAAGGAAGGAAGGAAGGAAGGAAGGAAGGAAGGAAGGAAGGAAGGAAGGAAGGAAGGAAGGAAGGAAGGAAAGGGAAGGGAAGGAGGGAGGGAGGGAGGGAAGGAAGGAAAGAGGGAGGAAGGGAGGAAGGAGAAAAGGGAAAGGAAGGAAGGAAGGAAACAAAAGAGAAGGAAAAAAAGAACCAGACTCAGAGAGGACTCCCCCACCCCTCACACATAGGCTAGGCAGCCCAAGGCAGTATGGTTGAGACACTGTGTAACCCCCTCTGAGGCTAAGAGTGAACCCAGTGAGACAGCAATAAGGCAAGGAGCCAGCATGAGCAGGTCTCCATGGGAGCGTTGCTATATTTGTATTCAGAGCACTTCAAAGAATATTTCAATTGCTATTACTTTAGCAAAAGTCTTTCATGCAAATTTTGATATTTTTCAATGAAGGAGGCTTCATCCAAATCAATGCAATGATTCTTTCCACCTCCTACATGAAACACCCAGCACCTTTTAGTTACACACCTTCAACATACTAAGGAGAGAGTCTCTGAGTTGCTTTCCTCACATTTGGGGGATTTGTGAACTCTGAATCTTAATGAGAGCCTAGAATTCTAGGTGTAAACCTCGTAAAGAGTTTGTGTGACTTTAAATATTGCCCCAGCAGGTTACCTTGTCTCTGAAACCCTGCCTGGCTCCCAGCCCTAATTCCTCTACTTGACGGGCAATGGGTTTCAAGATCTCAGGGTCCCTGGGAGGCTAAAGCTGGAGATTACACCTGCTAAAACTCTGGGAACTCCTGTCTTCAGAGAGCGCTGCTTAAAATAACCTTTGATGTCTTCAAATCAAGGTCCACACTCCTGAGATTTAGCTTGGGATAGCCATGCTGGGTAAGCAGTGGTCATCTTCTCAGATGCCTCCTCAACACCCTGAATTTGTGTTCATTTTCCTGCCCAGGGCATATCTATGTCCTTGTTCTTCTCCACACTCGTCCAGAAGGAGCCCCTGAAGGAAGCCTCCTGGGAGGTTGTTGAGTCAGGCAGCTGAACCAGAAGGAAAGGTCTAGAAACTGGGCTGTGCAGCATCCCCTGGGCCCAGGGAACATGGAGGTGGGACTCATGCACCAACTTGACCTCTCAGGTCCCCAGCACCCAGAGCCTGGGTGGAAGAGACCCAGGAGATCAGGGGCCTTGCATCCTGCATCTATGGCCTGAGTTGGAGCTGTTACCTTTCAGGACGAAGAGTTCAGTCCTGCAACCAGTTGTCACCATGAGTCTCAGTGGCTGACTCTCACAATTTGTAGCAGCCCCCATGCCACCCAGGCTTGATGCCTAAATCTTTCAAAGACTCAACAGAGATCTGTGTGACCCACACACACCCCTTTCACCCCATCTCCCACTCTCCTCTCCTGAAAAGCTCTTCTCTTGGGTATCCGCTTAGCTAATTCCCTCACTTCCATGACATCCTTGCTGAAATCTCAGTTTCTCAATGAGGCTGGTCAGTCTCACCCCTGCATCACTTGCCCCTGCATGCCTGTCCTCCCCACCCTGCCCTGCTGTCTCCTTTCTTTTCTTTTGTTTTCTAGAGAACTTATCATCTACTAACATACCAAATAAGTGATATATTTATTATGTTCATTATATTTTTCTCCCCTCTTGTTACCTTCTCAGTAACTAGAAGGCAAACTACAGGAAGGCAGCATCTTTACTGGTTTGTTCATGGGCATATCTCAGGTGCCTAAAATAACAGCTACATGATATTACTGCCCAATAGATAGTTATTGACTCCACTTGAATGAGTCTGTGGTTTCCCCAAAAACACTGTCAAACACCCTCTCTGATGTTGTAAATTCAGGTCTGACTGACCTACTGGATAGTCTCCCAAGTGCTGGGAATCTTCAAGCCCTCTTACACACATGGACACATTTCAACTTCATGAAAAACCTTTCTTCTTGATGATGGGATTGAATATTATTGAAGGTCACCCAGGTGTTAAGCATCACAGCCTAAAACCAGCCCAACACACCCAAGATCAAGTTCACATTGTTAATCAAGTTCCCACTGTCTTTTATAATCCCAAAGTATTTCCTTTTATTCTCCATGAGTCTTTACTGATACAATTCAAAACAATTCCTTTCTATTCTGAACCCCTTCCCAAATAAAACATGGGGGAAGGATTATATCTATAAAGAAACACAATCCAAGAAGTACATTTTAAGGGAAAAAAAGGCAACATCTCAAAGCCACTTTCTTTTCCAGTTTTTAGTTTGACTTTTCCCTCCAATGGGTGCCTAATGAGGCATGACTGCAGAAGGCTGGGCAATCAGGCTGCTCACTTCATGGGTTTTACTCTGCAATCCCCAGCTTAGGACACCAAGTTTATAGCCTTCGCAATCAGCTCCACTCACATGTGCCGTGTAGCCACTAGAATCACAAGAGGGACAGAGAGAAGAGGCAGCCTTCTATGACTCCAGTGCTCCTGTTCTTACAGCACTGCCCACTGGCAGAATCACAGGTGAGTAAGAGGGACTGAGCTCCTTGTCTCCAAAGTGTTCCAGATGATTCCCTCATGGCCCCTGGCATTGCTTGTAGGGGCGTGTCTCACTCAGATGGCACAGAAGAAGAACTGGACAGAGAGGGCAGCGTGGTTGATGACAAGGTAGAGCGTCTTGGGAGCCACAGGTGCAGAAATGGACCCTACTGGCCAGTGGGAAGTCATGAGATGGGAAGGGAAGCAAGTGCCAGAATCTCTAGGAGCTGAGGGAGAAAACCACTTAGCACACAGTTAACAACCTCCCGAGTCTGGAGTAGGCTGGGGCAGGGGTCTGGGAGGAGTTGGAAAATGCAGCATGTGTCTCTGCACAGATAACAAGCCTGGGCACCATCCGTCTGCCAATGGGCACTCAGGGGAGGTAAGAGAGGCCTGGTTTGGGTGTCAGGGGACCTGGGCTACCCTCAAGTGTGGCCTCTAGACCTTCGGCATTAATTAGGTGTCCACTAGGAGAGAGAAGACATTAAAGTAGTGGTCCACGAGGCCCTGCTGCCCTGGGCTGAGTTGTAGCCAGGATGAAGGACACAGCCCTTGGTCACCCCGTGAGGGCTTTGGGAAGTCCCCTGGGGCAGGAGGGAGGTCATGGGCAGAGAGCACATCTTCCTGGCAACTGACTACAGGTGAGGACCTGACTCCTGGCACTCAATGTGGAAGGGAATGTGTTGGAAACAGCGGTGCAACTCCGATATTAGCATTGGTGCCACACTCAGCACCACTGGATGCTTTCCTACAAGGACTGCCTCCTTTAGTCCACACACTCATCCTTATTTTACAGATAAGGACCTGAGGCTCAGGGCTGTTACTGCTTGCTCTAGACGAAGCTTGTCCAACCCTCAGCCCACAGGCTACACGTGACCCAAAACGGCTTTGAATACAACCCAACACAAACTTACAAACTGTCTTAAAACATTATGAGATTTTTTTCATGATTTTAATTTTTTTTTAATCTCATCAGCTATTGTCAGTGTGAGTGTAGTTCACATGTGGCCCAAAACAATTCTTCTTCCAATGTGGCCCAGGGAATCCAAAAGACTGGACACCCCTGCTCTAGTCCATGCCTGCTTAATGGAGGTGCCATTGCCCCCAAGAGATGAAAATTGGTTCTTGGTGGTAGTGGTGGGGGTAGAATGGGAAATAATCCCTTTCTTACACATATGCATAATATGCATAAAGCCCACATACAGTCATACAGGTATGCATAACGTTCATATACAGCTATGCACTATATCTGTAGAGTTAAAATTCATAGAGGTACAACAAAGAAAAAAAGTCTACGCTTCTTAGGAGGTGATAATAAAGAAAAAAATGATTGAGAAATCGTGGTCTAGCTGCTGGCTACAAGTGGCTATTAAACACTCGAAATGTGGCTAGCCTGAATCGAAATGTTCAGAATATAAAATACACAGCAAGTTTCAAACACTTAGTGGGAAAAGAGAATGTAAAATATCCTCAATAATTTTGTATTGAATACATGTTGGAATAATAACTTTGTGGATGTCTTGGGTTAAAGAAAGTATATTACTTAAATTAATTCCCACCTGCTTCTTTTTGCCTTTTTTCCCCATGTGGCTCCTGGAAAATGTAAAATCATAATGTGCCTCATATCCTATTTCTAGTGGGCAGTGCAGCTATAAATGACCATCCGCTAAGAGGAAGCATCAGGATTTGTACCCACATTTTCTGACTCCTTTGTTATCCCATCGCTGGCTCCTT
The DNA here is from genome assembly GCF_003255815.1 of Theropithecus gelada. Taxonomy (NCBI): domain Eukaryota; kingdom Metazoa; phylum Chordata; class Mammalia; order Primates; family Cercopithecidae; genus Theropithecus; species Theropithecus gelada. The sequence continues at coordinate 60,299,540 of NC_037678.1, forward strand.
CAAGTAGAACCAGTTACTATGTGGCCTTAGGCATGCTTCCTAACCTTTCTGAGCCTCAGTTTCCTCCTGCTCCAATCTCCTTTCAGTACTCTGTAAATGGAGTAGTTCCTTCCAGCTGTGAGGTTCCACTCTGGACCCAGCTAGAAGCCTGGGGTCACTGCAGAATAGGAGAGTGTAGAGTCCCCAGATGACCCATTTCATCAGAAATGACAGTTCCATAAATAGTGTCACCTGCTGTGTGTCTGCTTCTGGGGAAATACCACAGAGGCAAAGTTAGAAAAATGAAGCTTCTAACCTGAGGCCAGAGGTTGGAGAAAAGGTTAGTATAAATGATCATTTTAACCAAGAAAGGAGGAAAAAAAAATATGCATCTCTTCTAGTAAGAAGGAGATATAACGAAAAAAAAAAATAGGCTTTACAAAACCTTCTTATAGTAAGTAGGGGCGAATAAAATTTCTTACAAATGCTACTCTGCTAGATTGAATTGATGCTGTAGCCTCCAACATGCCCTCCCTTTCATTCCTTTCCTAATGCCTAATTTAGTGGGGAAGAAAATCAATTCTATTTTAATTTCATGAGAAAAATGCTGAATGAAAGAAAAGTGCAATAGAGTGAAGCTTCAGCGTTCTGCCCCGCACTGGCCCAGAATGTGTGATTACGTGATCCATGGATTTCTCCTTAGAAGGGCCTCTCAACCTGATCCCTGACTTGGCCTTTGATAAGGATGCAGAAAGTTCCCAGGTGGTCAGAAAACCCCTCTGGGGTGCTTGGAAACGCATTCTTGCATCAAGTCCCCTGATCTCCCCCAACTCTCCAGATTTACTTCCGCCCCATTTCACCTTAAATTTGGCCTCTGTCCTCCCAACTATGCACTCAAAAGCTCCCTCTGCCCGTCCAAACTCCTAACCTGTCTTTTCACTCTAGCTGACCCTTTAACAGGTTTCCAGCAAAAGTTATTGGTCTCCCAGCCCCTGGAAGTAAGATGGCCACTCTGCATGATGACAAAAGAGCTCCGAGGTTGAGCAGGTGGATTCTACATTCACGCTGCCCGGGTTCCAAGCCTGGCTCTGCCTCTTCCTAGCTGTGAAAACACTGGGAAGTTGCTCTCCTTAAGTCTCAGTTTTCTCATCCGCAAAGTGGGAATAGTAACGGTAGTAGCCTCATAAACTTGTGGGATGATTAAACGAGTAATGTGTGGAAAGTGCTTGGCAAGGCACCTGGCAACTAGTGAGTGGTAATAAATGTCCACTCGTGTTGTTAATATTATTGTAATAAATTGCTGCAAGAATGTGAGGAGTGAAGGGGTGTGCCTTTGGCTTCTAACTTGTGGGTCCATGATTCCAGATTTGCCAATCAATGAGACTTAGTGCATATGTTTTTCTGTTCTTTTTTTCAATATTTAGTTTTTTGTTTGTTTGTTTTGTTTTTTTGTTTTTTTGTTTTTTTTTTTTTTGAGATGGAGTCTTGCTCTGTCGCCCAGGCTAGAGTGCGGTGGCGTGATCTCAGCTCACTGCAATCTCCGCCTCCTGCATTCAAGTGATTCTCCTGCCTCAGCTTGGAGTAGCTGGGATTACAGGCACCTGCCACCATGCTCAGCTAACTTTTGTATTTTTAGTAGAGACGGGGTTTCACCATGTTGACCAGGCTGGTCTTGAACTCCTGACCCCAGGTGATTTGTCCCTCTCGGCCTCCCAAAGTGCCAGGATTACAGGCGTGAGCCACCGCGCCTGGTTCTATATTTAATTTTAAAATAATTTTAGACTTACAGAAAAGTTGCAAGATTCGTGTGGAGTTTCTATACACTCCACATGGCTTCCCTTGATGTTAGCATCTTATATAACCATAGTATAGTGATTGAAACCAGGAAATTAACATTGATAGATACTTTAAGCTATGTAATGAATACTATAATCTACAGGCCTTATTTGAATTTCACTTATCCTCCCACTAATGTCCTTTTGCAGTCCAGGATCCTATCCATGTTTCACTTGTCATTTTTTTCCTTAGTCTCCTCCAGTCTAGGACATCTCCTCAGTCTTTCAGTCTTTATTTATTTATTTATTTTTTTACTATTTTGTGACCTTGACACTTCTGAAGAATACTGGTCAGTTATTTTGTAGACTGTCCTTTAAGTTAGTTTTTTTTTTTTTCTTTCTGATATTTTCTCATGATTAGATTGAGATTATGCATTTTTGGCAAAAAATACCACATATAACCTGTTCTCAGAGCATTGTATCAAGAGGCATAGGATGTACATATTTATTTTTAATTGTGTTTTTTAGAGACAGGGTCTCACTCTGTCACCCAAGCTGGAGTGCAGTGGAACAGTCTTGCCTAACTGCAGCTCGACCTCCCCGGCTCAAGCAATCCTCCCGGCCTCAGCCTCCCGAGTAGCTGGGGCTACAGGCATGCACCACCATGCCTGGCTACTTTTCAAAAAAAAAAAAAAATTTGTGGAGAGGGAGTCTGGCTATGATGCCCAGCCTGAATGTCCATATTTCTCATTACTGATATTGTTGACATTCATCATTTGGCTAAGAATGTCGCATGTATTTGTTAAGCATTTACTATTTCATTTGGGGATACAAAAGAGAATAAAATATTGCCCATGCTCTTTAAGAAACTCTCGTCTAATGAACAAATGGCGTTCTAGTTACTACTGTTGGTAACAAATGACTCCAAAATATAGTGGAATAAAACAACAACTTTATTATGCTTACATATTCTGTGGGTCAGGAATCCAAGAGGGCAGGGATGATTTGTTTCAGTTCCACAATGTCTAGGGTCCCCACTGAGAAGACTCAAATGACCAGGGGTGATCAGAGAGCTGAGAACTGGACTCACATGGCAGCCTCCTCACTTAGCTGTCTGGTACCCAGATGTCTGGATTCAGCTGGGGCTGTCAATCTAGAGCATCTACACAGGGACTCCATGTACCCTGCATTTGCTCACACATGGCAGCCCCAGGGGGGTCAGACTTCTTTTACAGTAGCTTAGACGCTGTAGACATAAGTGTCTCTGTGGACAAGTCAGAAACGGCATTGCCTTCATGACCTAATCTTAGAAGTCACAAAATATCACTTCCCCACATTCTATTGGTGAAAGCAGTCCCAAGTCCCCTAAGACTCAAGGGGAGTCAGGGGATAAAAACTCCACCTTTTAGTGAAAGCAATGTCAAAGGGTATGGAGCTATTTTTTAAAAAGCACCAAAAGGACTTTCTACTTATACAGGTTTAGAAATTCAGACCCAGAGGACAAGACCTTCACCACCTTGGACCTCCTTAATTATTAAATGCATAATTACTGAGCCCCAACTCTGTGCCAGACAGGCATGGACCCAGCTTCTGGGCTTGCTTGGCAAGTCCCTCCTGAGTGGGGTGGGCTCAGCAGACCCTCTACAAAGCCTTGTTTTCTAACAGTTGCAGCCTCCCCTCAATCAGCCCCTCTCTCTAGAAACTGTTCACACAGGATGTGCACAGAGGAGCCAAGGCCAAGGTGGCAGGGTGGGGCAGAGGAAACTGGACTTCAGGATCAGAATGACCTCATTTTAAATCCCAGCTGTACCACATTCAGGATTTGTTACATTTTCATTCTTAATCCTCATTTATTTGGTAAACCTTATTGACTCCTTCTCTATGCCAAGCTGGGTGCTTGGCAATTATTACAATCAATAAATAGAATCCAGGCTTTGCCCTTAATGAAGGATTTGTTCCAGGCTGTGTCTGCCAGAAGAGCTGTGAGTATGGCTGCAGGGTTCCAAGGAGCAGGGTCATGGGATTATTTAACTTCTTGCATCCCATTCCCCAAGCCAACTGGAGAGGAACTGGTCATGCAACTTAGCAACTTTAACCAGGTTAAACTTAGCGGAACAGAAATCAGCTGAGTGTGAAGTTGGAGGGCAAGCAGCTTACATTCAGAAACCCAAGAAGTATTGCAATACAGACTAAAAGCCATTGGGAATACTGCTAGACAGACTCATTAAACAAGAAGGTTTCTGTGAAAATAACAAAATCATAGCACCCAGGACACCCCAGCATGAGACTAAAAGCTGAAAGGAGGTTTAGGCTTCATATTATTAGTCTGCATTGTGATAGTTCAGGAAGAAGGTTTAGGCTTCATATTATTAGTCTGCATTGTGATAGTTCAGGAAGAAAGAGCTTAGAGCCATCTGAGTTGATGGTGGCCCTGGTATGGGACTCTGACTGCATTCTTTGAAATTTAGGGCAGCTGGGAAGAGTGAATCTCAGAGTATCCCTCCCATGTGAGGCCGGGGAGGGAAGGCAATGAGTCTGGGAAGCAGCCCGGTGCTAAGGATTGGCGGGGCAGAGGTGTTGGTGGAGGGAGCACCTGTTGACAGGAACACACTCACCTAAAGTCTGTCTGGTAGCTAAGGAGCAGGGTGGTAACTCAGGGAAGAGAGCCATATGCATGGTAGGCACATAATGTTAGTTCCTGTTATTATCACCCACTAACTAACCCTGCATTTTGGTTGATGGATGGCGAATACTAAGGACCCTGGGCCAGCTGGATTTTGAGCTTGTTTTCTCCCAGTATTTGATCCCACAGCTGACAGGAAAACAGCTGCAGTCAGAGAGCAGGGCATTGATTGGAAATCAGCAAAAGCTGTGTTGGGCAAACAAGTTAACTTCCCCACTCCTGCAACAGCGCTTTGATCCATGGTAACCACGGAAGTCCACACTAGACTAGAGGAAGCCGCTGCAGGGCCGCAGCAGGACTGATACGGCCAGCAACCACGGGCATGGGTCCCTGTGCTGTCAGTGCTGGGGAAGGAGTGCAGCCTGGGCAGGCCCTGGCACAGCCAACCAAGCCTGCAGGCTGAGCCTCGGACCCTGAAGCTTGGCTTTGGAAAGCAGGGAAGCTTGGCGGACACTGTTCAGAGATGTTGCTGCTCTGTTCTGTTGTTTCCAGAGCCCTTCGGCTGGTGAGGGTACAAAATAGAGCTTCAGTCGCTTAACTCTGGGTAAGTGATGGATCTGAGTTTCAACCCTGGCTTTGCAAGACTGTGATCTAAGTGGTCTTCCCTCCTGCTGGCTAAGACCCACACTCTTCACCTTCATGAATGTTAACAGCATCAGAAGGATGAGACCAGTAAGGTCACTTGCAGGTCTTCCCCAGTGGTTTTCAGCCTTAGGGGGCTCAGGTCTGGGGTCATGTGTTGGCTCTGTCTCATTCTTACATTTGTAGGGACCTCATTCTTCTCCAGCCAGGACTCAGAATCTCTCCAAGTCACTATAGTCACCTCTCCATGCCCTGTTTCTGATTGAAACCAGGCCTTCTTTGTATTTGTTATCTGCATGAGAGCCAGACCCTCCAAAGGCCCCCCGGTGTTATTCCTCTGGTCAGTTCATTCCTCCATCCCCTTGCCTGAGAAAGTGCTTCTCCAGATTCAGTGTGCATGAGAATTACCTGGACAGCTTATGAAGCAACAGAGTGCTGGCCCTCAGCCCCGGACATTCTGATCAGGAGGTCTGGGATAGACTCATGAATCTGCATCTCTAACAAGCTCCCAGGTGGTGCTGATGCTGTTTGTCTGCAAACCACACGTTTAGTAGCACTGTGGTATGATCCTATATCTCTCTTGATAGACTACCCTGCTCTTTAATGGCTCTATATTACCCTCACAATAAAATATATACACTTGAGTAGTTCATTAAAGGCTTCCATAATCTGACCTCAGCAGGAGTGCCACCTATTATTGTCTAGTTTGTGCACTGCACAAAGACACACTACCAAGGGAATGAAATCCATTAAACTCTGTGCTGTGTCTGCCAGGAAGAATATGACTGAGCAGTAAAAAAGGCATATCTTTTTCTTTTCACAAAGGCAACATCAGCTCACTGAAGTACAGGAGGCTGAGACTGAGTTGAGACAGGCACCTTTTTCTACTTTGCACAAAAGCACCCCTTAGGCAAGCAGTGGTCCTGCCCAAGAGCCGTTTCTCCTTTCATTCTCCACCATCTCCTGTCATTCTTCCCACCCTTCTCCCATGCCCCTCATGTGGTTAACAGCTTCGCACTCTATGGGGAAGGCATCTGGCCCCAGAGACTCAATCTGTCTTCTCTGTCATATGCTCGTAAGAGCCATCTTCCCTTCCTTCAGAACAGAGACCTTAATGTGCTTTTCTCGCTCATTCTTGTGGGCCACACCTGTCTCCCTCACCAAACTGTAGGTTCCTGGGGATTCTTTAGAGCTTAGTACATGGCCAGGCACCTAGTCAAGAGCTCAATGGATATTTCTTTAGATTCTGTTCTGCAGCCCCAAAGATGCTCACAGCAGCCAAATCTCAGCATGCCATTTGTTGTCTTTTAAAAAAATTTATTTTGAAATAATTTTAAGTTTACAGAGAAACTATAAAAAAAAATAGTATAGAGAGTTTTATACCCCTCATACAACTAACATGCAATGTTAACTTCTTGCATAGCCATGGTATATTTATCAAAATTAAGAATTCACCTCAGTGCATTATTATTGACTAAACGCCATACTTTTTTTTCTTTCATATTTCTCCAGTTTTTCCACGGAGGTCTTTTTTTCTTCTAGGCTCTCACATACCATTTATGATGTGACCATTTCTTGGTCTTTCTTTGCATTTCTATGACCTTCACACTTTTTTGTTTGTTTTGTTTGCTTGATTGCTTTGAGACATGGTCTCACTCTGTTTCCCAGGCTGGAATGCTATGCTACAATTGTGGCTCACTGCAGCCTCGACCTCCAGGGCTCAAGTGATCCTCCTGCCTCAGCCTCCCAAGTAACTAGGACTACAGGCGTGTGTCACCATGCTGAGCTAGTTTTTTAAAACAAATTTATGTAGAGATGGGGTCTCGCTCTGTTGTCCAGGCTGCTCTCAAACTCCTGGGCTCAATCCTCGTGCCTAAGCCTCCCAAAGTGCTGGGATTACAGACATGAGCCACTGCACCTGGTAACACTTTTTAAGCGTACTGTTGAATACTCAATCTGAGTGTATCTGCTGTTTTCCTGTTGGTAGACTGAGTTTATGGGGAGGAAAACCACAGAACACCTGTGTCCTGTTTACCACATCGTATCAGGAGCACGTGATCTCAACACGACTTATCACTGGTGATGCTAACCTTGATCACCTGGTACAGTGGTGTCTTCCAGGTTTCTCCACTTAAAAGCTACTATTTTTTTTTCCCTTTCCATACTCCATTTGTTCAAAGTGAGTCATGAGTCTGGGAACAGCCCACCCTCAAGGCAGAATTAGGCTGTACCTCCTGAAAGAAAGAGTATCAGAGAATTTCTGGTCTTACAATAAAATCTTAAGAGTAACTAGTAACTTTGGTGGGAAGTACTTTGAGACTATGCAAATATTGTTTTGCCTTAGCTTCACCCACCCATGTCAGCTGTTATCAAGGTATCCTGCCTGCAGCATTATCATGGTAGTGCTCCAGCAGGCCGTTTGAGGACTCCTTTCCTTAGCAGAGCCACGTCTTAGAACGCTTTTACCAAATCCCCTTTGTGCTCTGAGTCCCACTCTCCACCATTCTCAGCTTTGAGGGCCCAACTGTAGCTCCTGGATAGCTTTAACAATGTATCGATATCCAGGTCCTTCTATCCAGAGAATTTGATTTAATTGCTCTGGGGTGGGACCCAGGATCTGGCTTTATTTTATTTTAAGTTCCAGGATACATGTGTAGGATGTGCAGGTTTATTACACAGGTAAATTTGTGCCATGGTGGTTTGCTGCACCTGTCAACCCATCACCTAGTTATTAAGCCCAGCATGCATTAGCTGTTTGTCCTCATGCTCTCCCGCCGCCCACCTTAGCCCCCGACAGGCCCCAGTGTGTGTTGTTCCCCTCCCTGTGTCCATGTGTTCTCATTTTTCAGCTTCTGCTTGTAAGTGAGAATGTGAGGTATTTGGTCGTCTGTTCCTGTGTTAGTTTGCTGAGGATAATGGCTTCTAGCTCCAACCATGTTCCTGCAAAGGTCGTAATCTCATTCCATTTTATGGGTACATAGTATTCCCTATTGTTTATGTACCACATTTTCTTTATCCAGTCTATCATTGATGGGCATTTGGGTTGATCTCCTGCCTTTGCTATTGTGAATAGTGCTGGAGCTGGCACTATTTTTAAAAGGTCTCCTAAGCATTCTGTGCTCAGTGGGGACTGAGGGCAATGGGCCTAGCCCACACACACACACACACAAACACAAAACCATTTACTCTTGAAGGACTTGGGTCCCCTGTAATATTCATCAAGGCCTGTATTTGTCCCCAAAGTCTAGAACTGTATCTTCCTCATCTATGGCTTTCCTCCCCAGAGCCCAGCCACAGAGTCTAGCACAAAGTGGGTTCTCAGCATTTGTGGATGAAGAGAATAAACAAACCCCCATAGAAGCAAAAGCAGTAGATGCATGTGCACAAAAGCAGCAGGTCCTCACATTCTCACTGGCTCCGCAGTCTCAGAAGCACCAGAACAGCAGTACGAGTGCCAGTCATAATCGCGTTTCTGTTGTTGTTGTTATGGTCCTCGGCTCTCTAGGGAAAAAATAAGGGCACCTTGGTCAAGAAGTCATCAGCATGCATGTTGCAGACATCTGTGCATTCTTACTATTCTTCCAAAGGAGTGGGTTCACTTTGTCTTTTTAAATTGTTGGGAAACCAAAGAGCTAATGCTTTACTTTCTAACAAGAGATTACCTTGAGCTGGTTTCCTTTTGTACCAGTTGCCTCTGAGGTCAACAAGATGGCAAAGACCATGCCTGTAGACACTTTTGCAGTGGAGTGGAAGAGAGGAGAAAATATTTTAAACAGTTTTCAGCTTAAATAAAAAATAAATAGATTTAATCCTTTATTTGATGCACCAACCACATTGGCCTTTTTTTCCTGTGGCTTTGTTAGAAGACTAGTAGGTTGAGACTTCCAGAGTATGAGCTGGAAACCATTGAAGAAATTCAGGAGGAGATGAGATGGATAACTTAGAATGCTGATCCTCCCAGGGGTTTAGGATGAAGATACAAATGTAGTAGCAAGATAAGAGGGTGCTAAGCTATAGAGGATGCTTCTGGAGCATTAAGCTGTGCGTGGGCGGGTCTGGACTCATTTTACACTATTGTCACTGGCAGCTAATGCTGCTATCAATATTCTCAATCTTTTAGAATTCTACTTGATCGTTGGTTTAATACCACCTTGTTTCTGATTATGATGCTTACATGAACCTGGCTTTGAACCTGACATGTATGTAAGTATATCATAAAAGCACTTGGTTAACCTGATAAAATTATAATGGGTTTCCTCGATTTGGGGTCATCTCATTGGGGGTGATCTTTTTGAATAAATGATCCTGCCAGGCCATCTCTGCATGTGTTCTCTACCACATCACAGCACTGACATTGACACATCAACTGAGAGGACCCTGGTGAAGCTGAGGCAGCAGAGAACGCTTCACGTACTGTAGGTGGACATGTGTCCATCCAGCATGCTGCCCAGATGGGAGTTGTAGCTGCTACCCTCACCGCAGCTCAGGCTTTCACGGTGTCACTCCTCTTGGCCTCAGTTCCCTCAGCTGCAGAATGGCAATCATCAGAAAAAAAATCCATATCATTTTTAGAAAATTTAATGAGGTGGTTTTTATGGGAGGCCCCTCCCAGTGCCTGGACGTAATGAGTGCTCCAAAATGGTGTTTTTGTTATAATTGCATCTTCTAACCACATGTACTTGAGCCCTGGATGCTTCCCTCATCCCTGCTTGATCTTATCTCTTCCCTTAGTCCCCAGGTACCATCTCATCCACAGAACCAGAATCTTGTCACCTGCTCTCTCTGAACCCGGAACCAATGTAGTCATACCCTGCCTCTAGCCCAGTGTCAGGAGCACAGCACAACTCAACCCAAGCATGTTCAGGAAACAAACAAGTCCTTCCTGATGGAATTCTTTGAGGGAAATAATTTCCTTCTGTTCTCCCTTCCTCTCTTGCTCCTTCTTGCGGCCCAGATGGAAAAGTGACCTGTTCTCCTGAAGATGTTCCCTGATCCATTGCAGTCAGAGCCTTGGTACAGAAGCCAAAGCCACTCATGGACACTCTGGAGCCTTCCTCCCAAACCAATGACTTGTCTTCCAGGAGTAAAGAAATGGGGGTCACTCTGCAACATAAATTAAAAGGGAAACTAAGAATTATAATTTTACCCTTGAAGAACTTGAGGCTCAGAAAGGTTAAGCAATCACTCAAGCCACACAGCTAATTTAATTATTCATTTATACATGCAAAAGGATGAAATGTTGAACAAACACCAGATACAATTTTTGCCTCCTTGGAGCTTCAAATCCAGTATAGAGGTCTGCAAACTTTTTCTATAAGGGCCGGAGAATAAATACTTTAGGCAGCGTGGGCTATAGGGTATCTGTTGCTACATTGCTCTGCTTTTGTAGTGTGAAAGTAGCCATAGTCCATATTTAAATCAATGGTGTAGCTGTTTTCCAATAAAACTTTACTTACAAAAACAGACGGTAGATTGAATTTGACTTGCAAGTCATATTTTTTCAGCTCCTGGGCTGGTAGAAAAGGGACTTATTGATGAAATAATTACATGGTTACATGGAAAGTTAGTGGCTCAAAGGAGAGATAGATGACTCTGGAAACATAAAATAAGAGAACCTGAGAGTCAGAGAAGATACCCATAAAAAGAGTCCCTGTAAGTGAGGTTCGCTAAGGGTGAGGAGTCATGAATGAGGCAAAAAGGAGGCATGGGAAGGAGTAAGAGGCCCAAGCTGATAGAAGAGCTGGTGCAAGGTCCTGTGGCAGAAAAGACCGTAGCTCTTTTTAGGTACTGAAGTAAGGCTTGGGGTTCTGGGGGGAGGACAAGAGAGGTCAGCTCATGCACTGAGCTGATTAAGACCACATGACAAAGACACACTCTTCATCCTGAGAGCTATGGGAAACCATTGTTCTTATGACATGATTGGATGATGTTGTTGTTGTTGTTGTTTTTGAGAGGGATTTTCACTCTTGTTGCCCAGGCTGGAGTGCAATGGTGCCATCTTGGCTCACGCTACTTCCGCCTCCCAGGTTCAAGCAATTCTTCTGCCTCAGGCCCCCGAGTAGCTGGGATTACAGGCATGCACCATCACACCTGGATAATTTTTAGTAGAGATGGGGTTTCTCCATGTTGGTCAGGCTGGTCTCCAACTCCCGACCTCAAGTGATCCACCTGCTTCAGCCTCCCAAAGTGCTGGGATTACAGGTGTGAGCCACCACACCCAGCCTTGGATTTTTGTTAGGAAGCACCTGCTTTGATTTCTGGCTGGGGATCCTACTGTCAGTAACTGAAAGAGAAGGGGGACATCCTTGAGTACTTTTTGCAGCCAGAACCCATGCCAGGAGCCCAGGGTTGATTGCAGCTGTGCACCCTTCCCCCTACTAACCCTTTATTTTATGTTTGCTATTCTAACAAATCTTTCGTTTTCCCCACTTAAAAATGAAGGTTCATATTGTATTATACGTTTACAGCCATAGCTCCCTCCCATCCCATTTTTCTCACCTTTCTTCTTTCCCTCCCCAGCCCGATCCCCCACTAACTTCATAAAACTTGCAAGTTAAATTTTTCAAAGACTGTTTCTGACAAAGCAGTGGGAATTAGATTTGGTGAAGCCCTTCATAAAAAATTGAAGACATGCTATATTAACATACATTGATTTATTCATAGTGTTTCATTACAAGTAAGTGAGGATCCTGTAATACCAGGAAAGGTTAGGAGAGCAGAGGAGCGCGGTATATTATATTGACAGCTCGGTGGAAATTGAGTTGCTTTTGGATTGAATTTGGAGCGCAGGAAAGGAATTGGCTAGTAAATAAGGCATGAGTTTTACCTCCCAGTGTCTGTATATCAATGTAGTTGCCACCAGTCCATGCAGGGGGACAGGGACAGAATTTTCAAAGAATGCAAGCACACGTCCTCTCCACTGGTGCGCTGGGGTTGGTGGCTACAGGCTGAACTCTCTGAACATCTCCCCTTTTCTGCCACAGTGGAAACCAGAATCCACCTGCACCCTGAAAACTCCATTTGCCCCTGTTTGCTTGCCGCTCTGCGGTGGCTCTGGGCTTTGCTCCGTCCAAACATTTTCCCACCCCAGGTCTTTGCCCCACGCGGTTCCCTCTGCCTGGAACCTAGAACACTCCTCTTCTGACTCAGGATTGTCCCTCGGGCGTCCATTGTACTCTCTCCTGAGATACCTCCCTGAGCACTTTTCCTTAGTTTCGTCATTCTCAAATGCAGACCCTGAGATGAGGATTTGAATATGAGCAGTTTGCTGAGAAGTATAAGAAACACCAGTAAAGAGGTATGGAGTGGGGAAGAGAAAGGAAAGTCGCCAATAATCACTGTGTTTTCAAACCAGCTCCCTCTAGAGGCAAGTGGAGCTGAGGCTCTCAGGGAAGTTGGGATGCTGCAGGGATGCCAAGGAGGGGGAGCTTGCAGGAGTATAAGGAAGGGGAGCCTAGAAAATTTATGCATCAACTCCCATCAGGGCTGGGTGTTAATTACCCCCCCGTTCCCAGCAAGCACCCATGGAGAAAGTCCTCAAGCAGAGAGGCAGATAGATGCCTGTAGCACTTGCCTCTGAGAAGGACTGGGGTGGGCAGGGGTGACTGGAGGGAACGCTGTAGACAGGTCCACCAGAGCAGCCTGAAGCTAACAGCCAACTGCATGGTGCACATGCGTGCTCAGGTGCTGCCTGAGAAAAGCCCAAAGCCCTCAACTCCCTGCATTTCTACTTCCTCCTGCACACTCTGCTCTAGGCACAGTCTGACCTCTTTCCAAAAAACACATGGTGCCATTGCCAGTAACAGCAAATTGCTGATTTTTGAAGGGAAGTTGGTGTGCTTCCTTTTCTGCCTGGGTTTGGCCATTCTTGACAGAAGATGAGTGATGTCAGCTGTCTATATCGCTGGCTTACCTCTCTCAAGAACGGAAGTCACTTGGGGATGAGGCCTGACTTGAATTCAGTTGGGCACCCCCAGCAGCACACAGTGCAGGACCTAGAATACAGGTGTACACAGGAAACACTGTGAAGGAGCAAATAAGTAGATGAGTGAATGCATTTTGCAATTGATGCACTGTCTCCAGGCCAGGCAGTGTGGTATAGAATATAAAGTACAGGCTTTGGAGTCAGACCTGCCTACTACAGTGTCAGCAAGAGATTGTTGAATGTACCTGAGAATGCCTTACTTGCTACTACCTGTGACAACATGGATTAATTCCACGGACATAATGATAACATTGAGAGAAAGAAACCAGAAACAAAAATGTGCATTTCATAGGATTGCACTGATACACAGCGCAAAAACTGGCAAAACTCGTCTATGCTGTTAAAAGTCAGACAGAGGTGATCCCTGATGGGGGTAGGCAAGTAGGATTGCAAGGGAGTGTGAGGAAAAAGTTTTGGGCCTGGTAATGGTTTGGTTTTTGATTATATGACTGTATCCAGTTTTCAAAAATTCATCAAGAGGGATGCTTTTCTGTATGTGTATTATACCATAATTAATTTTTTATTTTTTAGAGATAAGGTCTCTCTCTCACCCAGGCTAAAGTGCAGTGGTACAATCATGGCTCACTATAGCCTTGGACTCCTGGTCTCAAGCCATCTTCCCACCTCAGCCCCCGAGTAGCTGGGACTACAGATGTGCACCACCAACCCAGCTAATTTTTTAATACTTTTTAGATACAGGGTCCTACTGTGTTGCCCAGACTGTTCTCAAACTCCTGGTTCTAGCAATCCTCCCACCTTGGCCTCCTAAAGTGCTGGGATTTCAGGTGTGAGCCACCACACCTAGCCAAATAAAATATTTTTAATGGAACAAACCACGCAAGACAAACAAAAAAATCTTGTTTGCCACTTTACAACTGTGTAATTTCAAGATGTGACACTCAAAGTGTGATCCATGGGACCAGTGCTGGGCTACCAATTGTTAGTTATTTTCACCCTTGAGCAAGTGCAGAAATTGAGAGTGCGCCCTTCAAAACTCTTCTGGTATCTTGCTGTGACACTCAAGTGTATGATCGGGGAACAGTAGACACAAATCATTCCACAGGTGTAGACCAGTTTAGTTATTGCTGAACTCACATGTCACATGGGGCATGGTCTTCATATATCATAGACAAACTGTCTCCATATACAATTTGAAAAATTTGGATTGCATTCAAGTTGCTTCCATTGGCACCTCAGTTTCTCCATTATTAAAATGAGAGTAGCTATCTTGATGCCCCCAAGGATTTGGGGAAGACAAAAAAGATAGTGCACGAGGAAGCACCAGTCTGCAATTGCTATCTGTCTGGAATATGGGGCCCAGGATCTGCATTTTTAACAAGCCTCATAAATCTCATCACCATGCTGTACCTGGACACTGTTCTATGACTACAGTGTCCAGTATGGTGGCCACTGGCCACATGGGGCTACTGCACTTGTGAAAAGCAGTGGCTGGTCCAAATGAAGATGCACTGAAGGGGTAAAAAACATGTTTGTAAGACTTCATATGAATAGTAGATTGTAAACAATTCCATTCAATGTTTATGTTGTCTACAGATTGAAATCATAATAGTTTGGATATACTGGGTTCAACAAGATGTGTTACTAAAAGTTTTTTTTTTTTTTTCTTGACACTGTTAGAAAATTCAAAATGACATCTGTGGGTCACCCTCTGTTTCTGTTTTAAAATTTTTTGTGGGTACGTAGTAGGTGTATATGTATTTATGGGTTACGTGAGGTGTTTTGACATAAGCATGTAATGCGTAATAATCACATCTTGATAAATGGGGTGTCCATCCCCTCAAGCAATTATCCTCTCTGTTAGAAACAATCCAATTATACCCTTTTAGTTATTTTAAAATGTACAGTTATTTTTGACCATGGACCCCCTGTTGTGCTAGCAAATATAAGATCTTATTCATTCTTTCAATTTTTTCTACCCATTAACCATCCCTCTACCCTCTACTACCCTTCCCAGCCTCTGATAACCATCCATCTACTCTCTATCTCTGTGAGTTCAATTATTTTAAGTTTTAACTCCCACAAATCAATGAGAACATGCATTGCTCCAGTGAATGAGCAATGGGGTATTTGGAGGCTGGGATCATCTGTAAAGTGGACAGCAACAGGCAGCTTAGCAGAATCTGCTGGCCAAGCTCACATGCCCGCCCCTTCCCCCACCTCCCTAAGGTTCCTCCAAATGAGCTCCATCCAGCTTCCTGAGTGAGGCATTGATTTGTTTGCTGACTTGTCCTACAGATCAACTACAAGGCTGTTGGCTCGCTGGACCCAAGTGCTGACCTCTCCAGCCAGAGGGGGAAAGTGTTCAAGCTCCGGAATGAAACCCACCACCTCTTTGTGGGTCTGTACCCAGGGACCACCTATTCCTTCACCATCAAGGCCAGCACAGCAAAGGGCTTTGGGCCCCCTGTCACCACTCGGATCGCCACCAAAATTTCAGGTATCTCTGCTAGAAAGGAAAAAGGGAAAAAGGTTGTTTCACGCCCACTTCCTAATTTTCCTTGAAGTGGAAATTTTTCTTGAATTGTCACCCTGTGATATGGGTGGAATTAAGAGGATCCAGTCCCTAGTGAGTTACCATTGTTGTCTCCTATGAAGAAAATCTAAGTGATGAACTTCCTAAAGTGTAAAAATTAGATTAATTAGGTGGCAAGCCACTAAATAATGTGCCCACAGGGTTGCATTAAATAGTACACGTGTGTGTAGATAATGTGTATTGCGCACAAGTTGGTTATTAAATTCATTTCAGGAACATTCTTTCTGCCAGAACAAGACAGCACAGGTTCTCATGAAATGCCTGATGAATGAATGAATGAATGAATGAATGAATATTATAGGGCCACAGCAGTCCAAAATTACAGACTGCCATCACCAGTAGGGCCCCCTCTGCCACTAGACAGCAACAATGAAGAATTATTTCAGAATTTTTTCTACAGCTTTCATTATCCTAAATATCTATGCAATTCTGGTCTGCATACATACATATTTTGCACATGGTTTTCCAGAAAAACATGGGTTTTTTGTAGCTTAATGTTTTCTCTTATCTTTATCCCATAAGTATTTCCTATGTTGCTACATTGCTTTCATTATAATGTTCTGTCAAGTGGATGGACATAATTTAATTATACATTCCCCTGTGGTTGGATATATTTGGTGCTTCCATGTTTTTACAAAATAACGCTTCAATAAACATGTTACAAAATAAAGTTTCATTCATTGGTTTGGATTATAACTTTAGAATTAAATTCAGAATTTGGAAAAACTGAATTAAAAAGGATGTGGGTTTTAATAGCTGTTGGTACAAATGGCTAAATTACCTTCCCAAAGGAATAGATGTAGTTGCATTCCTGTCAGCTGAGTATGAGGGAAAGGGAGGGGGGTCTCATGAATTAAAAAAACAGGTAGAGGGGAAGTAGTTCATAATTGATTTAATTTGCATTTTAAATGTGTTTAGCAGGGTTGATTCTGCTTTCACTTCTTTGTTAGTACTTACATTCCCTCCACATGTTTATTAGGTGTGAAACGTTTTGGTTCATGTAGGTTACTGGACACATCATTGCTACCCTTCCCTACACTACTGCACCTTGAAGAAACCTACTGTGGGCAGGTTGGGCATCAGGGCCTCCTTTACTGAAGGCCTGGAAGACTTCTTATCCAACCCCTTTCCTAAACGTCCTCCCTCTGGTCATGCTGTGTCTTTAAGGATGGCAGCAAGGGGCGGTGGGGAGCCGGTTGGGAACCTGTCCTGAACTCACCTGCACTCTCTGTTTCCTGTCCAGCTCCATCCATGCCTGAGTACGACACAGACACCCCACTGAATGAGACAGACACGACCATCACAGTGATGCTGAAACCCGCTCAGTCCCGGGGAGCCCCTGTCAGGTGAGGACGGTTCTTCACTTGGAGTCTGTAGTTTTCCTTCTCTGTGCCACATGGGCCTCCAGTTGAATCATGTGACCGGCAATACCCATGGGCAAGACTGGCCAGGAACACAACTTCCTGGGAGGAAGGAGGTCAGTAGCCCCAAGCCCAGTTCAAAGGGAGCCCCTGAGTTCAAGGCAAACCTGGGCAACATAGGGAGACCCCGTCTCTACAAAGAAAAATTTTTAAAAAATTAGCTGGATGTGGTAGCACGCGCCTGGAGTCCCAACTACTTGAGAGGATGATGTGGAAAGATTGCTTGAGCCTGGAAGACCGAGACCACAGTGAGCTGTGATCATGCCACTGCACTCCAGCCTGGGTAATAGAGTGAGATGGTAAATTTAGTTAGTGGGGTTGGTGGCCTGGAACACAGTCTCCTGGCAAGGTTACCTTTCTTTGTGTCACTGTCAGTAACAGCCAGATAGACAGATTTGCTGAATTCTGAAAACAACCTGATCAGATATCACAAATCTGACAAGACCTGGGGGCTGGTCCAGTTTAAGGCTGTAGAGTGCTAGAGTCCCATAGGGACACTTGCTGTCAAGGTAAAACTGCTGATTTTACCAAAGATGGTTGGAGTTCAGGAATACACTGAGGCATCTCCATAGCTAAACTGACCAGTGTCAGTTCATGATATCGGGAGCATGGGCATCTCTTTTAAACAAGCTACCCTTTGCCCGAGGGCAGCAATATTGACTGTTGGTTTTGCCCAGAACTCCAGGAAGGAGGACTACAGTCCCTTAAAATGAAGCAAAGCATTGAGTGGAACAACTTTCAAATTGCTCAGTTCAGTTCATCAAGCATAAACTGAGTATGTTATGTACCAGGAATGAGGTGGGGCCCAGGGCCTAAAAACCATTCATTCATTCAACAAACATTTTTATTAAGAATCCACCCTGTCTCAGGCAAGTCTTAAGTGCTTGGAAACATGGCAGTGAACTAGCCATAGATAAGTCATGTCCTAAAGAAAGTCAAACTCTAGCTGGGGAGACAAAAACATAATTGCAGTACAGTGTGTCCTTGTGGAGATACGTGTAGGTCATTATAAGAGCTCAGAGGAGAGAATTCCCAGTGGAGGAGACACTGAACTGTATCTTAAATGATGTGTAAGATTTCACCAATGTTGTAAGAGTGTCCAGTGTGAGCACAGGCTTGGAGGAGAGAGATGGCGTGCTGTAACAGGGAGCAACCAGGGTGGTTGTTTGCTTTAACATAAACATTAAGGTGGGAGTGCTGGGATGGGAATGGGAGTGTGTTTGAGAGGCTCAGGCCTGTTTGAAGAGCATGGGCAGCTACTAGAGAAATGCATGCAGCCTCAGTCCTTGTGTCACTGGAGGCTAGGACACCAGCCCAGAAGGGGGCTTTTGAGATGGTCTAGATAGCCATTGTCCATCCTGTATCCAGCTTCACCTAGAAATGATAGGCATTGAAGCAGACAGAACCAGCCACCACCAATTTGGAAGTTCCTATGTAGTCTGAAGACTTTGGACAATGTTCCCTCTAAGTCACGTGAATCTTCAGTCATTGCAACATGTGTTGATAATGTTTATGGGGCATCTGACCAGACAGTATTTGTCTTTTATTTTACACATTGGTAGTTCCAGGGAAACCCTACATGTGATAAGTCAAAGCAGATGGTTGGGTCTTAAGTCAAATTCAGTTATGAATCCCCTGCTTTTCTTCCAGTTACTCAGATCTAACATTGTCATTTAATTTTCTTGAGATACTGTGAGATATTACACTCATTTTCAGATGCACATGAAGAAACTGTGGCACAGAAATGCCCAAGGGCATACAGACAGTAAGTAGGAAAGCTGAGTTTGAAGGCAGGTCCTCCAGGTGTCAAATCGTGTTTCATTTTGGCCACCAGTGCCTTCCTCCCTTTCACAATTCTCTCTTCTTTTATACCATAGTATTGGTCACTGTTTCAAAATCTTAGAAAGCTTCCCAGATAGCAAAAGTACAGCCCAGAGAAGGGAAGAGGCTTGTTCAGGGTTGCACAGCAAGTTAACAGCTAATCCAGAACACAGCCCCGATCTGACCCAAAGTCTATGATCTTGATACAGCGTGCCAAGGTAACTAAGCCTATAAAACGTTCAGCTAAGGGACCCAATCCAGCTGTCGCCCATAGCCTTTCAATGTGTTTGGATTTAGGCCAGCTTCCCAGTATTCTGGCTGTGGGTGGGGCCATGGAAAGAATAAGAGTTTGGTGGCAACAAACCTGGTATCAGATCCCGTGGTAACAACTGCGTGACCTCAGACAAGATGCTTAATGTCTCTCTCTGAGATTCAACTCTCCTTATCTGTCAAGTATGGCCAGTAACTGTTTCATATAGGCTGAACAAAACATGGAAATACCAAGAGTAAAGCAGGCCTGATATCCAGGCCTTCCTGACCCCAGCCAGGGTCCAAGCTCCTTCACCCCCTGCAAAGGGGGCCTCTGAGTAGCCCAAACCAAAATGCACATGAAAACTTTTCCAGTTCCCACACACAGAAGCCCTTACACTTTCCCTCTGAATCGCTATACTCTTTGCACATCTATTTAACAAGCTCATACATCCTAAGATTCAGCAAATTATGAGGAGGGATAAGGGGATGAAAGGTTCCCAGTGGCAATGAGAAATGACAGTTGTCAGGGTGCAAAGGAATAGCATGACTCTACAAAACAGACACAGGGACTCAAAAATCAAGTAGGCCTACATGCTGTCATCCCTCACAGCCATGCCTGTTTATTACTTGGTCCTGGTTTACCCTGAAAATATGGGTCTGCAACTTACAGGAGCCTGCTAGCTTTCATTTAAGGAACAAGCACTTGCTACCAGCTTGTCTCTATATATAACACTACCTGTATTCTCGCAACATTGTATAATAGTCTCCTCATTTTGCAAATATAGAAATTGAGACAAACAGAAGCTAAGTCAGTTGACTCAGGCTATAAAGCAAGCAAGTGGTACAGGCAAAATTTAAACTTAGTTCAAATGACCCAAAGCCAACACTCATTTTACTATACTATACCACTACCTAGGAGAAAGGTATGCATGATATATTTTGGTGACTTTTTTTTTTTTTCAAAAAGAACACCCAGAAATGTCACTGCTCAAAGGGGAAATGGTTGGTGTCTGGAAATGTCTGGCTGCTTTTCCTCTCAAGGCTCTGGAGCATTGAGGGTGGGTGTATACTCAGTTTCTGGAATTATTTCCAGACTGTTTCTTGAGCATTTGACTAGAAGGGGAAGTGACTAACCAATGCCACCCAGCACGACTTTCAGGACAACTGGAAGGACAAAAGTGGAAATATCACAATGGATTTCAGTTATCTTGACCTTCATTCACCTTGAACTCTGGGCAGTAGGATGTTATATGAGAGGTAGTTGACCACTAGGTCATGCAACAAATATTTGTTGAACACTTACTATGTTTAGGAAAGTGAGCTAACCAATAGGGATACAGCAAGAAACAAGATAGCCACACCTCTGTCCTCTTGAGGCTCCAGTAAACAGTGAGTGAGGCAGGGAGGTGGGACATTAAGCAAACACACAAACAAAATCATGAAATTAGCAAAAAAGTGTCACTGAACAGAACTTGGTCTGTTTGCCCATGCACAATAGAAAGCCAAACTCTGAAGCACTGTGTTTTTGTAGAGAGAAAAGTATATTGCTAGGCAGGAGTCAGGCTTTTGGACGCGGGGACAGGTTTGATAGACAGAAAGTAATGGCGTGATCTGATTGGACATTTGCAATTTTGTGATGTGGGAGGCTCGATCTGACTGGATCATGTCATAAGGTGATGCTATTGGATCATGGATCATGCCATGTGGTGTTGACTTCTTAATCTATCCCCATTCCTTAGTCCAAGCACCTAGGTTCCACCAATTGTGTCATGCCTGGTTCATCTGGTGTGCTCGGGTTATGTTTCTTGCAACCTAGGGGCATTGGGCTGCTTCTGCAGTTCCACTGGAAGATGACATGAAACCACAGGTACATTGACTGTAGTGATTGAAAGAAGCAGTAGACTGGCTGGTGAGATGAGCACCACCCAGGAAAGCACAGCAGTGTGCAGTTCTGTGAGTTGAGGAGGTGAAGGATGTGAGAAAACAATATGGACACTCTAAGATCCTGGGACTCAAAGAACTCACTAGATGCACTGGGTTAAGGATGCTTTAAATCAGATTTTACAGTTGATAGTTTTCTGAATTGGCATGTACAGTTAATTGTTCCTTTACTTCCATTGTATTATCTGATCCTCACCTACCTGGTGAGTCAGATGGCTGGGAAATACCATTTCCATTTTGGAGCAGGAAACTGAAGTCTAAGATGTTAACTGATTGGCCCAAGCTTGTGGGGCTCGTTACAGGTAAAGCCAGTGCATAGACCTAGTATCCTGGCTCTGAGTTCACGGCTCCCCTGAGAAGTTCTGAGTTCCTCTGCCTGGTATGTCACATGATGACTGGGTAGCCCTTTTGTGGGGGTGCTATGAGTAAACCTCCACCAACCAGTGCAAGAGGAGCAAGAGGAATTCTCAGGGGTCCTCCAGCTCTGCCTTATGTGAGCCCAGTCTATCACTTGTGAGCTTCAGTAAGTCCCTCTCTGAGTGGAGCTGTGTGTTCTCACACAGACTCACACGGAAACTTTGGCCTTCAGACCCCACTCAGGTAGGCTCTTCTTGCTGCCAACGATGCTCCAACCCTGGCTAAGCCAAACTCCAGCCCCTGCTCTGCCACTTACTGCTCCTCTGAAGCCCCATGGATCTGACTCTATCTGGTAGAACTGAGTATGCAGGGGGGCGAGGTGTGGCAGGGAGGACTGTTGCTGTGTGGGGCTCCCACACCCTCATCCCTCCAGCCAAACCACCTCAGCAGCTTGGCCTATTTTTCTAATACTCCACAATGGAGATTTATTGCTTTTGTATTGCTTTCCTTGGGCCTTCAAAGATTTATTGGTTTTTAAGTGACAGAATCCCAGAATTGCTTAAAAGATCAATCAAATAGTGACTAGAATCTAATATTCAGTTCTGGTTTGAACATGCTGAGCCTTCTTCCCCCACGCCCCACCTGTCACACTGATGTGTGGCTGATCTGTAGCAACCTTCATAAGAAAGTAACTTGGCCATGAAGTAGTCACCTATAATGCAATCCCTGAAGTGAGGCTAGGGGCAGAGTCCCAGGTTCTATAACGGACCATCCCCTGATCCCTGAAGACTTCCTTGGAAATGCTCTTTCCCCCTCTTTCCTCTCCTTCCCATCTAATCAGTCATGGAGACTGGTCCGCTGGACTTCAGAACCTGGGCCAAGCTCCTTCTCCTCCTCCCCCATTACCACTTTCCAGCCTCATCCTGTGGACCTGCACCTGCTGCGATATGCTTGCTGGGGTGCTTGCTGCAGCTTCTCATCCTTCAATCCACCCCCCACTGAATTGCTGGAATGATCCTTCGGAAGCACAAATTGGATCAAGTTAACTTTCCTGCTTAAAATTCTTAAATGGGTCATTGGTTTTCCATTGCATTAAGTACAAGCTTCTTAGCATGGAATTCAAGGCTCATCAGAATCTGTCCTTAGCCTTGTTTCTGGTTTCCTTTAATTTCCATCTGCCCCTTTACCAGGTTTTACTCAACAGTGACCTATATAGTTCCTTCATAGTTCTTTCTTAAGCCTTTAATTGTGTTATACAGCTCTTTATATATATTTTTTTGTTTTGTTTTCTGTTGTTTCTACATACCCCTCAATAGGTTGTGAGCTCCAAGAAATCTGAAGGCTTGATACTACTGAATTCCCTTTACATGGGATGGTGTCTGGCATCATACATACATATATACATACATCATACATACATACATCATACATACATCATACATGTACTTTATACATACTAAATACATACTTCAGTAACTAGTTATATCTATATATAAATGTATATGTATTTATATATATGTCTAGTTACTAAAGTATATCTATAAACTAGTTTTATATATATATAAAATAAACTAGTTTATATATATATAAATATGTGTGTGTATATATATATATATATATATATATATATATATATATAAAGTGAGTTACTAAAGTATATATTTAGTTCAGCAAATCTATTTTGCCCACCTGGTAGATATTAGGTGCTGGGATTATAGAGATGCACCTTGTAGACCCTGCCTTCAACTACCTCTTATTCTGAAAAGAGTGCTGTTCAATAGAATTTTCTGCAGTTACAGAAATGTCCTATATGTGTGCTCTGTGGAATGACTGCCACTGAACACATATGACCATTGAGCACCGGATACCAGATATATGGCTAGTACTACTGGGAAATTGATTTTTTTTAATTTTAATTTAAATTTCAGGAGCCATATATGGCTTCTGACTGCCATTTTAGATGGTAAAGGTCTACAGGAAAGATAATCAGAAAAAGAAAAGGTGCCAATGAGCCTGTGTTTGGCCAACTTGTTCAGAGGTTTCCATGAGAGTTCAGTAGAGAGGCAGCCATCGGTAGTCGGGTGAGCTCAGAAGCTGGGAGGGCTTCCAGGAGGCAGTGTTGCTTAAATTGAGACCTAGGGAATGAGGGGGAGTTAGTGAAGAAGGGAAGAGTGTAACCTAGAAGAAAGACAGCGTATGCAAAAGCACACACAGAGAAGGTACAGGGTGTGTTTGAGGAGCAACAGGTAGCTCAGTGGGTGGAGACAGAGAGATGAGGAGAGAAGCAAAGAAGCAGGCAGGGTCCAGGTGAAGAAGGTCTTCACTCTGGATTTAGACTTTGTTTAGAAGGGAGTGTGGAACGTTGGGAAGGTGAGCGCCCAACTCTTTGTGCTTCTCTGAGCAAACAGGCCCCTAGCCCATGTTGTTCTCTCTGCCAAGCATGCCATTCTCCATCTCTCTGATATCCAGCTCACATCGGCCACATCCAGGACCATCTCCACTCTTGCAGCAGAATGCACCAACTCCTTCTGAGTTGCCACTCTGTCATGGTCACCCCTCTGTCAGCGCCTTGCATTGTCAGCCTCTGCTAGACTTTGGCCTCCCTTAGGGCAGAGATGGGTCCCATACGGAGCTCCTCCCTCAGACCTGAGACCCTTATGCTCTTCCTGCCATAGCTGACTTCCCAGTTGGATACACTGAAACAGGAGGGGCTCCTAAAATCAGACCAACCTCATACAATTGCCCCACTGGGTATACTGGAAGCAGGTACTTATTTTCTCTGAACCTTAATTTGCTTGTTGGTAAATGGGAATACCTACATCATAGATCGTTTTGAAGGTCGAATAAGCTAAACTGTGTAAAGTGTGTAAACTGTGTAAACTGGTAGTTGTTCAACCTGCTCTTTGGGGGCTGGGTGTGGTGGCTCATGCCTGTAATCCCAACACTTTGGGAGGCCAACGCAGGCAGATCACTTGAGGACAGGAATTCAAAACCAGCCTGGCCAACATGGTGTAAACCCATCTCTATTAGAAATACAAAAATTTGTTGGGCGTGGTGGCAGGCACCTGTAATCCCAGCTAGCTGGGAGGCTGAGGCACTAGAATCACTTGAACCCAGTAGGCAGAGGTTGCAGTGAGCTGAGATCGCACCACTGCACTCCAGCCTGGGTGACAGAGCAAGACTTCATCTCAAAACAAAAGAAAAACATGGTCCTTGGGTTTGGCCAAGCTGTTGAGGCAATGAGTGGCTCTAAGCCCTGGGCAGCCATGGGCAAGAATATTCTCTGAGCCCTGCTGCAATTGCAGCCAATGCCTATCTGCTGTGTATCCCCCAGCATTCATGTGAGATCTATTACATGCAAAGTGCTGGCCAGTGTGGGGCACATCAGGAAACCTACAGCCATCTCCAGGGGTGATCTTCAAAACAACATTACCTTAAAAATAGGAAAGACAATCAGAAAAACAAAGTGCCTATGAGTCTGTGAACTTGGTCAGATATGAGCACCTTTCTGAAATATAAATTCAAGCAGACGAGCTTATAGTGTCTCATTGCCAAAGGGCCAGCACACCCAGGGTTAAGAGCAACACCCTTGGGAGACAGTTATGTTGTTCAGATAAGAAATGAAGGTGACCCACCATTAGAGTACTTATGGTGATGAGATACAATTTGTAAGAGGTAAAATGGACATGCCTTGGCGATGACTTCTTCAAGGGGCAGGGTGTTGAAGTGTGAAGGAAAAGAAATTGTCCAGGATGACTCCCAGTTTTCTGGCTTGGTTTGTGGGATGGAAGGTGATGCCATTCCCTGAGCCATTGGATACCGAGGGAAGGAAGAGTCTACAAGGATGTTTCATCCAGGAAAGGTGAATGGTGCAAAGGTGGTCTGGGAACTGAATGGGGGAGTTAGGAACTCAGCTGAGCAAGAACAGCTGCAACCTGGTGTGTGGTCTAGGAGAGTGTTGGGGACTTCTAAGGGACCTTTTGCAAGGTCAGTTAGGACATGAGATCTGCTTTCTTAGGTTGCTTGAGGCATGGTGCACCGGCCCTGGGAGCTCTAGCCTGGAGGAC
Organism: Theropithecus gelada; assembly: GCF_003255815.1. Lineage (NCBI taxonomy): Eukaryota > Metazoa > Chordata > Mammalia > Primates > Cercopithecidae > Theropithecus > Theropithecus gelada. Next base: position 60,324,956 of record NC_037678.1, read on the forward strand.
CGGGGTATGAAAGATGGAACCATAGAAGACAGTGTAACAAGGTATAAGCTTCTAAAGGTCATTGCAACTTCTCTTCACCTCCTGATGAGAATCTGTGATCCTTTTGCATTTGACAGGTGCAGTTAGTTAAGACCACAGATTCTGAAATGCACAGTGATTAGCTACAGTACAAATTGGAGATACAGCCAACTTTTAAAGAAAGAAGAAACTTTATTGGGAAGAAAAGCAAACGATTGCCAGATTTCCTTCAGGATTCCTTTAATAACTGTGAAGCCCAGAGTGGGAGCACATGAAATAATCACAGAAGGGTTTTGCTGGTCCATGAAGCCGCAGTGAGCAAAATTGGAATCATTACTGTCTGATTCTCAGATACCAACATATGATGGTCTCCAATTAGGAAGGAGAAATGAACATTTAGAGGATTTATTAACACAGGGCAACCTGAGGAGTTTGTGAGGCCTTGTCCACATTGGGAGAGATGAGAAACTGTAATTACATAGACACTCTTTCTCCAAACCTCTTTTATTCACTTAGTTCCCCAGTACTCTGGGCCACCTTTGCTGGGACCTGAAGATGAGGAATGCTATGGATCCCACTTTGGTGTATTGGGGGTTAGGGGGACATGGATGAGAGGTATTCAGACATAACCTACAAGAAGACTTAGCTTTGTTAACACCACTTTTAGCCATGCCTAAAATCATGTTGGGACTTCATCACACCAGACTGGGAAGTAGGAGAAGCCAGATATATGAAGAGGCAACCGGAAATAAGGAATAAGGGGATGAATGTTACCGTAATGCCCTTCTCCATGGGGTTGTCCCACAGTCTACAAATGCCAACTAAAGGGGTACATATTAAAGGGATATGTGTACCACCAAAGAAATCACCCTAGGAGACAAGGGTCAGTCTGGTGATATAGCACAGAGCTGCAATTAGATGATTGTTCAGGAAAACAAAAGGGAAGAAAGATGACACCCAAATAATTTAGGTGGGTTTGCATTCACTTCAGCTTACCCTAACTGCATTTCAGGTCCCCTTTTATAAGGTTCCTTTCTCTACCAACAACCCAGCTTACCAAGAATTGGCTCTGGTGTTAGGATTCTGGATTATATTACTTAGGCTCCAACCAAGGAGGAAAAACAGGTGTTTGGGGAAGAATATTTTAAATGGAGCAGTCGATGGAACATGAAGATCGAAAGAGTGTTCTATTTTGGACTGTCTGCCATCTGGAGAGATGGAGACAAGGACTGTTACTGGCATGAGGAAAAGAAGAGTGGTTGTCATGCTCACCTCCTACCATAGGGACTATTTAAATTCCAAAAGTCTGGAGTGCTGGAGAGACATCTGAGCAGGGGTTTTAGATTTGGGAACCATTAGCATCCAGGTGGTATATGAAGTATGGAGGGGAGTGGATGACCTCATCCTGGGAGAGTGTAGATTAGAAGAGATGAGAAACAGAACAGAGATCTATGACAGTTTATCAAGGAACCACATAGGAGGTGGAGAAGGACTGGCCAAAGAGGTAGAAGGAAAACCAGGGCTGTATATTTCATTTTGACTTTTCTTTTCTTTTCTTTTAAAACAAGAAATTCAAGGAAAGAATCATTTAAATTGGTTTAATCTTCTCCAGGAGCTTCAAGAAGCTCTTGTAGTAGAAAAGAAGAAAGACACACAAGTTGATCCAGGAGTACAGACAAATGAAGATGATTAATAATGTAAAAAAAAAAAAAGTGCTGGAAAATGGACCATCTGGTCTAGGCTTGCTTTAAAAAGAATGTGAAGGTTGCTGTTCAGAAAATAGATGTATTGAGGGCCAGGCAACCTGGATGCTGTTGAAGAATTTGTGTAGAGGGTACAAAGCAGGGAGAGGATAGAAAGACAGGAATTGCTATTCGGAGAATAAGATGATCAAATGTAAGGTGTCAGTAGTAAAACTCTTCTATAGGATACGATGGCTCTGGGTGTGACCACATTGGCAGTGATGGTGAACAGACAGTAATAGATTCAAAGTGAAGGTCATTGGAGCCAAATGTTGCAAGGAACACGAGGGCAGACTAAGGATGGAGGGGCTGTCCAAGTAGATGTAGTTCTTATAATACAAACCCTCCAACCCTGGGGAACTGGTGAAACTTATTGCAAGAGCACAGTGACTTTGCACGATGCCTTCTCCTGGTTCTTTTTCTCTAACTTTTTTTTTCTGCTGACTTTTACTTCTCCCACTGTTCTGGGCCCCATGACAGTTTGCATCACTGCTTTGTCTCAGATCTTGCACAGCTGATAACCGATGGCTCTCGGTCTCTGTCTGCAACCGCCCAAAGGCCAGACTTTCAAGTCTGCCTCCATCAAGTGCATTTCTAGAGCCTGATCTATTGATGTTCTTCTGAGTTAGAGCATGGCTCTGTGCCATGTTAGAATCCAAGGAGGTTTGCTCTTATCCAAAAAGCATTCTGCACGATGCCTGCTCCAGCTGTTTAGGGCTGCTCAGAGAGTTGCCTCCACTTGGCAACAGTGAAAGAAGTGATTCTGAAAGCCCTGACTTTTTGGTAGGAAAATAACATCTTAAAGTTAGAGTCTCCACCAGTGGGCCGAAAAAATATGTGCTTACTCTCTCAAAATACAATTCACCCTTTTCTCACCTGGCTACAGCTGCTTAGGGTTTGCTATTTAGTGCATTTCCACTTAGGTATAGGCTTACTAAGAATTTTATAAACATGTAAGTATTCATGCCCAGAGCAAGATGTAGCAGCCCCAGTAACAAATGCAAGAATTGAGGGCTAGACTTTAGACTTACACTGTCCAATGCAGTAACTGTTATTAATAGCTACATGTGGCTATTTAAATTTAAGGTAATTAAAATTAAGTAAAATTAAAGCTTCAGTTCATTAGTTGCATTAGCCACATCTCAAGTACTCAGTAGCCACAAGTAGCTAATGGCTAACATATTGGACAGCATTTCCATCATGGCAGAAAATTCTATTTTACTACATTGCTCTAGACCCTAAGAAGAGGTAAGAAGAGGTCAAGGCCCATGTTTGGTTTCAGAGAGGTTACTTGGCAGCCGTTTGGGGAGAGAGGTAAAGGCCAGAGATCCTATCATAAGAGACGAGCAATGTAATGAAGACTTAGACACAGGTAGAAGTCCTGAAAACAGTGTGGGACCTATGGCTGGGCTTACTTACTGAGGAGATTCTGATCTACCAAGCTAGACTTCCAAAATTTCTCCACATCACTCCCACTGGATATAGAAAGTGGGAAGTGGTTTAATCCCAAGGTTTCCAAACTTTAATGAACATCATAATCAGCTGGGGTTCTAGTAAGCCTGCAGATTCCTGCCCATCCTCAAGGACTGTGGGATAATGCCTGAGAATCTGCATTTTGAACGATTTCCAAGGTGACCTACTGGTCTTGGACCATGCTTGAATACTACTGGTGTTGCCTATAAGTGGCCTCAGGTATGGAGAAAGGAACCTGTACGGGGAACCAAGTCATCTCGGGCACCAATATTTGCTCATTCTTGTAATACAGGGAAGCAATAGTTTTGCCTTGTACTGTGAAGTTGCCCCTGTTGAGTTTACAGCTTTTGGATCTCTCATGTCTCTCTCAGTGTGTGTTTCATCATGAGGATAACCAGTTTTAGCTCCTAAAAGCTGAACTAGAATCTCTGCCAGCTTATTTCTCTATCCCCATCCATGTGGGGGCTAAAACACACCTCTGTTTTCCTATGATGATGATAACTAGTGTCAAAATCATTCATGTTGAGTTGTTGCATGCTGACAGCATATCTGAATATGTCACTTCTGTGCAGATGTTGGGGCCTAGGTAGAAGATGGATGTTTGATGAGGCTGAACATCAGAATATCAGAATCTGAACAAATCTGTATTCTTTTGTGGAAGGCTAGAGCAGCCTGGGAGAAACAAATCCATTTCCAACTTCCACTCTATAAAAAGTTCCATATTTTCTTAGATCAGACAAAATATATTGAGTGCCAAAATGCTGCAGCAATATGGACGCGTCACTCAGCTGGGTTGGAATCTGTATGCATTGTCCCCCCGGGCCAGTTTTGATTATGTTCTTTTTCCTTTTATTGCAGTCAGCAAATCTGAATTTGCTATTGTGGGGCGAGGAGGAAGAAGAGAGAAAAACTGAAGGTTTTTAACCTTCAGAAAGTTCAGAGGTTCAGTCTGAATAAGCACAAAAACTTTCAGTGTGCCTCTGAATTACTTGAATTTGCAGAACTGCTCAAATCCCGAGAGAACTACCTTGCACATAGGATTCAGGCCCTGCTTTGCGGCTAAAAGGCAAACCTGAAATTATGAGAGAGAAACAGAGTTAGAGCAAGTGGGAAGAGGAATCAATTTTTTTTTTTTTTTTTTTTTTTTTTTAAAGGAGTTTGGTCCCAATCCAGGCTAAGTTTCAGCCTATTGTTCAATTTCTTCAATTCAAAGCCATCTGCTTCCCACGGCTCTCAGATAACGTCTCCCCTGCCAGGACACCCTGTTCCTGCTTAATTGAAATCAGTTTCCAAGAATAGTTGTCCAAAGCAGTTTCCAATGGTGGGAATGTTTTGAAAGTCACAATAGGAGTTGAAGCTTTGGGATGCAGATGTTCAAAGGCATCACATGGTCTACAACAGCCATCATATTTCCAAAGCCAGGAGTTCTCTCGTTGGCCTCTGCAACTCGCAAATGGCTCCTTTGCAACTGGCACCATCTCTCCATCAGGGACATGTAATACTGCAAGTGTGAAGGGAAACAATCACTTCCATTCAGGTTTAGAGCAATGTGTTTCCCAGGCTTAATTATGCCGCAGGTATATAAATTACAGAAACACGTTAATGCTCCCATGATTAAAATTATAGAGTGCCTAATTGAAAAAGCATAAACTGAACTGAAGAATTCCTAATTATAGTTTGCTTTGAGGTGTTAATTTCCTCCATAGCGAATGCATAATTTCTTGGAACCTAAAAAGGTGGCCTCTGCATCAGCACACAGGCTCCAGGCAGATGGAAAAGGTAGTCATCTTTCAGTTCAGGAAGTTGACACGAGAGGCTCTGTTCAGGTCTGGAGCCTGGGAGAGCCTTAGAAAGGAGCTTAGGAAGGAGGTGGAGCTGGTACAGACATCACACCAAGGTTCTGCTCTACCTAGTAGGCATCAGGACCAAGGCAGATGAGGAACCCTTATTAAACTTTACCCTCCTGCCTTTCCTTTTCTTCTCCAATGTCTCAACCATTTTCCAAGCTGGAATTTTGTGCCTGTAAGACAGTGATTCTCAAAGTTTGGTCCCAGATTGAATACTGATGTATTACCTGGGACTTTGTTAGAAATGCAAATGTTTAGACTCTGTCCCCAACCAACTAAATCAGAAACTCTAGGGGACCAGCCCAGCAGTCTGTTTTAACATGTCCTCCAGGAGATGCTCGTGTGTGCTAGAGTCTGAGAAGCCCAATTCTAAGGAATGGGTCATACACACTCAAATTCATATCTAACTGAGCTTTGTTGAGCTCCTCCTCTGGATCAGAACCTGAGATGAGAACCTGAGGATACCAAGCATCCTTTCATTGATTGTACACTCTGCCCTGAAGTAGAAAAAATAATCCGCTGTTCTCAGTAAAGAAAACTGAGATCCCGAGAAGATGGCTTGCTCAGCTCATAGTATCTTAGGACCTGTAGCTCTTGTAGGTTGTGATGCAGACTCAGATGCATTACGTTGTCAATTTTTTTCATTGTTGCCATGTAATTTTCATCAGTAGCTCTGCTAATGGGTTTTCTGACACACTGTAAGTTAGAGGTTGAACTACAGCTTGGAATGACTTCCAGGTGAGGCTTGACTTTGCTAATGCTGAGTCTAACTGTAGAGCCAGGGAAGCGGGGGCTTCTAAATATCTGTAAGCATTGCTATTAGTGGCATCAATTGTGAGTATGCATTCTTCCTGAAGAGCGATGCAAACTCTAAGTACGAAAGACCATGCCACAGCTCAAAAAGAAACTCTTCAGCTTTGGGAAGAAACTCCCCTTGCACAGTGACCGAAGTAGCTTCGAGGCCCCCTATTAAGGACTCTGGAGGCCACAGAAAGTTGTCTAGAGTAGAGATATACTACATTTCCTCCTCTCTTTAGACATCCAGTTTCTCTCGGGTTTCTATTTCCTAGTCTAAACACATCAGGGACTTTGTATGTGTATGTGCAGTCAGTTTTAGCTAATCCACAGCCATCTGAAACAATAAACTCATGTTCTTGGTTTATAACATTTTGTCAGCTTTTTGCGTAATTCTTAGCCATTTCCATATGGTTGAAAATTTGGGTCATTTCCAGTTTTTTTGTTGTTATAAATAACCAAGCAATCACAAATTTATTCATGTTTTTCTTTTGGTATTGTATCTTCAAATAGCAAAAAATCCCCAGGAATGGAATTACTGAAATGAATAAAATTGAACTACAGTGTATTGAGTGCCTTCTCTAATATGCCAGGCACTGACAGCCAATTCATATACATTAACCTTTTTCATTCTTTAATTAAAAAATCTCAAAGTAACAAATACACATAGTTGGAAAATCAAATAGCCAAACCATTCCCTACGCCACCATTTACAACCCCCCAGTCCTGTGCCTCAGAGGCAAATGCATTTTAATTCTTTGCTCTTTCTTCTGGGAATTGGCAATGTCACTACATAATGTGCTATTTTAAAATTATTGATTGCAGACATTATCTATTTATTTCCTGCCATGATAGATGATAATTTGTCCTAAATCAGCCAATACCTCCCTTCCTTCTTTCCAATGTAGTTAAGCCACAGTTTTTAGTTAAATAAATACACAATGGCCAACTTTACAATTCCATAAAAACAGGCCACTTCAGAGCCAAATGGTATATTACTTTTATTATCGTATAATATGTATTATATTATTACATAATTAATTTAAAGCTTGCTAAGGTTTTAAGTTCTTCATGTATATTAACTCAGTTGATATACAAAACCCTATCAGGTAGGAGCTAGTATTATCCCTATTATATAGATGGGGAAACTGAAGTACTAAAAAGTTAACTTGCTCAAGATCATACAGCTAGTAGCAACTAATATGGAATTTGAACATAATGGTTTAGCCCCACAGTCTGGAGCTTACTACTATGTTATACTACCTCTAATTACGCTTTTTGTGGGCTTTTTTGTTTAATTTGTTATAGAATGTACAATTATTCTCCTTTCTTCAGGCAGTATCTTTATTAAACTATTCTTACATTTTTCCTCCCACAGAACTTCATCATTTTAGGTTTGCCTTTAAATACTCTGTTTCCCCTTTTCTTTTCTGCCAATTTCTTCTATTTCCTAAACAAAACAGAACGATTCCCTCAAAAAAAAAATCATATTTGTTTATAATTTCGGCAGTCATAATTTTTCATTTTAAGAGCTACTTACTGTTCTTTGAATTTTTTTTCTTATAACATTCACTTCTTATTTATAGAAGTAATCATTTCTCAAACATCTCAGGGTATGATTTTGATTTTGGAGGAGGGGGAAGCTTTTCTGATTCCTGTATTATCTCTGTTTCTTCTAGAGTCATTTTTTAAATTCACTGCTGTCTTTCATGTTGGAAGCATTGCTCATGTAACCAGTGAACCTCCATAGCCAATATTTAAAAGTAAGGTGTTGAGAAAGTTAACTGGAGGTACTGTGCTTTTGGAGGTGGAGGCATTCAGATTCTGAGATGAAATCCTCTTCCTATCTCCTGCCTAAGGGGTAGAAGACAGACACATAGCTCTCCATGTTCAAAAGTTTGATGGTTTTGTGTACAGATTTTTGATCAGCTCCCCAGTTTTCAGCCCCACATTTTACTTCCACACTGTCCACACTTGACTACTCTAACATCAGAATCTCTCTTGAAATCTGTGGGGGAAATAAAGTCCATCCTTATTCACATGTCTTTGCAATCTGACTTTCTTTATCCCATCACATGTGGTACCTCTCTGACCATTTTTAGGTTTCCAGAATTTTCTTAAAACTGCTCATCCACTGATGTCCCCTCTCCTGGCCTCTTTTTCTGTGTGGATTTCTATGCTTTTTCACATTTCACTGTTACTACAGTGAAATCTTAGGAGAAAGAGGAGGTAAATGGAGTACATTAATTCTTCCACGTTTAACTAGAAGTTCACTTACATTATTATCTAATCCAGTTTTCAAATAACCAATGATGGAGGCATTATGATTATATTCAGTCCTTATAAATGCTATCATTTAAATAAATTAAGGAAGATCACATAACTAGTGAGATTCAGAGCTAAAATTCAAGTTTAATGCTGATTCCTGAGCCTATGTTCTTTTTACTCCGAGGTCATAAAAACGTTTATGAGTCTTGAAAACCATTGCCAGATTATTTTCCCCAATTTGATGAATCAATTAGAAATGCTACTGGAATTATAGAATCCTACCAGTTCAACCACAGCTTCACTGAAATGGCTTGTTATAATTTATGCTTACTTTTACTAATTTAATGCATTTTAAATGGGAACATATTGTCATTTTGATTTGCATTTCTTGGCTTACTGGCAAGGCAGAATATTTTTCTACGTATTTTTATGCTATTAACATTTTTTTGTGAATTTTCTTTTTACATCCTTTTGCTAATTACCTATGGCATTGGTTCTCAAATTAACAGGGTTAATTTGTCCCCTAAGAGATACCTGACAATGTCAGGACATATTTTTGTTTATTACAAGTTGGAGGTGATATTGGCATCTAGTTAGTGAGGTGGGGGGGTCACAGGGATCCTGCTGAACATCCCACAATGCACAGCACAGGCCCCTACAAGGAAGACTTATCCAGCCCAAAATGTCAGTAGTGCCAAGACTGAGAAATCCTGAACCATGGGGATCTTAATAGAGTTTTTTTTTTTTTTTTTTTAATGTATGATTCAGAGGTTCTTGATCTTTTAAATTTGAAGACCCCTCTTCACTCTTAAAAATTAACGAAGTCATCAAATAACTTTTGTTCATGTGGGTTTTGTCTATCAATATTTACTGTATTAGAAATTAAAGCCATCCGGCCACTGCACTCCAGCCTGGGCGACAAAGCGAGACTCTGTCTCAAAAAAAAAAAAAAAAAAAAAAAAGAAAAGAAAAGAAATTAAAGCCAAATTCAAGCCGGGCATGGTGGCTCATGCCTGTTATTCCAGCACTTTGTGAGGCCAAGGTGGGTGGATCACTTGGTCAGGAGATCAAGACCAGCCTGGCCAACGTGGTGAAAACCCATCTCTACTAAAAATAACAAACATTAGCCAGGTGTGATGGTGCACGCCTGTAGTCCCAGCTATTCGGCAGGCCGAGGCGGAAGAATCTCGCTTGAACGCGGGAGGCAGAGATTGTGCTGAGCCGAGATTGCGCCCCTGCACTGCAGCCTGGGTGACAAACCGAGACGCGGTGGCTCAAGCCTGTTATCCCAGCACTTTGGGAGGCCGAGATGGGCGGATCACGAGGTCAGGAGATCGAGACCATCCTGGCTAACACAGTGAAACCCCATCTCTACTAAAAAAAAAATACAAAAAAACTAGCCGGGCGACGTGACGGGCGCCTGTAGTCCCAGCTACTCGGGAGGCTGAGGCAGGAGAATGGCGTGAACCCGGGAGGCGGAGCTTGCAGTGAGCTGAGATCCGGCCACTGCACTCCAGCCTGGGCGACAGAGCCATACTCCGTCTCAAAAAAAAAAAAAAAAAAAAGAAAAGGAGTTAAAGCCAAATTTTAACAAGTATTTAAATTCATTTAAAAACAATACTAAGCCTGGCCGGGCGAGGTGGCTCACGCCTGTAATCCCAGCACTTCGGGAGGCCGAGGCGGGCAGATCACGAGGTCAGAATTGCTTGAACCAGGGAGTCGGAAGTTACAGTGAGCCGAGATCGCGTCACTGCACTCCAGCCTGGTGAGAGAGCGAGATTCCGTCTCAAAAAACCTAAGCCTATATTAATATAAATCATATATTTCTATTTCCCCAAATAATAAAGTTAGGCTGAAGAGATACAGTTTCACATTTTGCAAATCTTTTTAATGTCTAGCTCGGTAGAAGATAATTGGATTATCATATCTGTTTCTGTGTTTAATCTGTTGTCATAAATTGTTTTGGTTGAAATAAAGAAAATCCAGTATCACATAGATATATAATTGTGGAAAAAAGGAGGAATATTTTAATAGCCATTTAAGATCACTGTGGGTATTCTCCTTTCATATGACACCAAAACTCAGAGTGGTGGTTTCCTAAAGTTTAGTTGCAATGAAATATCTGTAAACTTTTTATACTCTTTTACATTAAAAATTGTAGGGGATTCTTTGCCCTACATGATTTTGCAACGTTATGCATTGGTCATTTGAAAAATATTTATGGATTTATTTAAAAAATTCCAAATGTTTATATATCTCATTATACCATATCAAAAAATTACATTTGCTACTGTCACCACCAATTTCATCATTAAAATTTTTAATTATTGAAGATCTTTCCAGTTCACAATGGCAGATACAAATTTTCCAAATTCTAGTTTTCACTTGAAAGCTCCCTATGTCTTTGACAACAAATACTGTCAGTTTTCTTTACAGTGACAGACTTCGTTTATTCTATAAAAAAAAGTTTTCCATATATTCAAATCTGAATGACCACAATTTGTTAGTCATTTCTTCAATAATTAATAAAAAGGTGCCTCATGAAAAATGTGGCTAGTTTAGCGTGCAGTTCAAACAATCACAGAAATGTTCTCTTCTGGCCGGGCGCGGTGGCTCCTGCCTGTAATCCCAGCACTTTGGGAGGCCCAGGCGGGAGGATCACGAAGTCAGGAGATCGAGACCATCCTGGCTAACACGGTGAAACCCTGTCTCTACTAAAAATACAAAAAATTAGCCAGGCGTGATGCGGACACCTGTAGTCCCAGCTACTTGGGAGGCTGAGGCAGGAGAATGGCGTGAACCCGGGAGGCGAGCTTGCAGTGAGCCGAGATCAGGCCACTGCACTCCAGCCTGGGCGCAGAGCGAGACTCCATCTCAAAAACAAACAACAACAAAAAAAACAAACCAAGTTTTTTTCTTGAAGAAACCATAGTACCTCAACAAGCAGGAGACATGATTTACGTATACTGCCCATTGTATCACATGCATATGAAAAAGACATGGACTCAAGGGTTGAGATTTAATAAAATTAATGCTTTTTACTGCTTTATCGAGGACCTTCTCAAGTGAAACTGGCATTTTTGCTTTTATAGCAAGTATGAGGTGGTGAAGAACATAGTGACAAGTACAGTTGGGTACCACTGCCTTGAGTTTTGCTGAGGCACCAGCAGTATTGCATACCTTTGCAGGGTCAATATTAACAAAGTGGAAAAAGGCAAATGAAGTCTTAGTATTACTATTACAATTATGTCAATGTTACAGAATCATTGAATGGGTGTTAAGAACTCCCAAAGGACGTCTCTGGAATTTGGTGTGTGTAAGACTATCATGGTGAACCTGTTCAAAATTTACATTCCCAAGCCTCACACCCAGAGATTCATGATGGGAATCCCGAATTCACAGGCAATTCTGTTGTTGGATGGATGAGAACCTCCAGTTCCCTGAGCACACATGATTTCCACCTCATTGCACTTCTGCAATCCTCAACAGTGCATTACATCTTCCCATAAGAAAAATATTTCAACTGGTGTTATAATTTTTCACTTGCGTTTGTTTGCCCTATCTGGCAAATAAGTATGCCTGCTATTATGATTAATTTAATGCTTAATTAGTAATTATTCCATTTACCTTTTTAGAGCTTAGAAGGGCTTTTTGAAGATAATTGATTTCAGATGGTCTTATTAAAAAAAAAAAAAAAACTGTTCAGAGAGATTTCACCTGACACTTCCCTTTCTTTAAGCAAATGTCTTTGTTGTAAGGGGAGACATCCAGGCCCCCTACTGATGACTTTTTTAAAAACAGTAGCGTCTTCCTCTGTAAAAGCATAGCTGTGGGTTCTAATAGCCAAGTTAGGAGCTGAATGCCCATGGAAGCTAGCCTTGTTTAACTTGATTTTTTTTAATTTGCTCCTCTCACCATGTAAGGTAGCTTTAGAAAACAACGACATTTCAACTGAGAACTTGACAGGAGTATAAAGGGGGTTGCTTCCCAGGATGTCTGAGGTTTGAGAGGCCTGGAGTAAACAACCTGGCTCTCCACTAGGGTATAGAAAATGCTTCAGAATGTATATTAGAAAACAAAACGAAACAAAAACCAGGGAGCTTTTCAGTCCCCTAGTGTGTTCTGTTTCACATGACTGCTTTTCAAAATTTAATGTGCAAATGAAATAAGTTGGGACCTCTTAAAGTGCAGATTCTAATTTAATAGAGCTGAGTTGGGGCCTGGGACTCTGCATTTCCAACACATTTCTTTTTGGGTGATGAAGATGCTACTGGTTTGTGACCACACAGGAGTGGGGCCCCTGCAACATTCTGCTGCTTCTTGCTAGTGTTGGCGACCACTGTTTGCTTTGAAAGCTCTATTTGTTAAGCATAAAAATAATAATAATAAACAAGTTTATTATTTGTAGAGATGGGGTCTCACTATGTTGCCCAGGCTGGAGAGCAGTGGCGTGATCATAGCTCACTGCAGCATCAAACTTGATCCTTCCAAAGCACTGGGATCACAGGCGTGATAGGCTACATAGACTTGCTTAAAATTATTATTTAAATGAGCTATTAACATTAGCTAATAGAGCTATTGGCTAGTGGATATTTTATTTTATTTATTTATTTATTTTTTTGAGATGGAGTCTCGTTCTGTCACCCAGGCTGGAGTGCAGTGGTGCGATCCTGGCTCACTGTAACTTCTGCCTCCCAGGTTCAAGTGATTATGCTGCCTCAGCTTCCCAAGCAGCTGGAACTGCAGACATGTGCCCCTATCACGCCCAGCTAATTTTTTTGTATTATTAATGGAGATGGGGTTTCGCGATGTTGGCGAGGCTGGTCTTGAATTCCTGATCTCAGGTGATCCGCCCACCTCAGCCTCCCAGAGTGCTGGGATTATAGGCATGAGCCATCACTCCAAGCCAGTTATTTTAAGCTGAGTCAAATATCTTATACATTACTGGATTCTTGACTGATTGAAATTATACTTTTCAACATGAACTTAGAAAATAGCACTTCTGGAATTAAGTAGGGATGGGATCTGTTTAGTAAATATTAAATAGTCAACAATGCCCAGCTGGGAAGAGAGTATTAGGTATAGATTATGCCATGTCATTCATGTGGAGAAATCCATCCCTCAATTAAAAATATGATACTATAGCTATTTTGTAACATAGTACATTAAAAATTATTTTCAAAGTCCTATCTTTGATCCTTATCACAATACTGAGGTAATTCATACAGTGTTATCATTTTATTTTAAATGATGTTTAAGTTAGATTCACCACAAAATAATGCATGCTTACATAGAAATGATAAGAACATCGAAAAAAATACTAACATTTGGGAACTTTTCTCCATTTTTATTCACTAAATGAAAAAAATAGGCTTTACGTAATGTTGATCTTCACTGATAATGTTGCATCCTTCTTTTGCCACTTATCATGATAGCTATTACCATTTTCATGATGTTTGGGGAGTGCTTATTCTTTTGTTTCTCCAAGTAGTTGACAGATTTTCTCCACACCATTTATTGAATACTCCTTCCAGTCTTACTGAACTGTGATGTTGCGTGCGTGTGTGTGTGTGCGCGTGCGCGCACACGCCGCTATATTCTTGGTTTATCTATACTGTTCCATTAGATCTGCCTCTCTGTTGATAACTGTGTCTGTACCACCCATCTTAATATAGCTTTACAAAACATTTTAATATCTAGTCTTCCTATTTCTTGTTGTTCAAAATGTTCTTGCCTATTTTTACCCACTTATGTTTCCCTAAGAATTTTTAAATCCCTTTATCATATTCTCTAAACAATCCCCCATGGAATTGGCCTAAATTATGTTAAGACTATTGCTTAATCTAAAATGATGATATATATTAACGTGAGCTTTTCCACGCTGAAAGAGGGCAAGCCTATCCATTCATCTGAGTCTTGACTATTTCTCAGGACAGAGGCATTGACTCTGTCATGTAGATTCCACCCATAGCTACCGTGTTAAAATTGTTTCTTACTAACATTAAGCTTGTGGTGTCTCCTGCTATCTGTCCCCTATTGTGTTTGCTAACTGGTTTTTGCTGGTATTGAGGGAAACTGTGTGTGAGAGAGTGTGTGTGTGCTGTGTGTGTTTTCCTCATCTCGTTCGCTGAAACCTCTTGTGAGTTTCTTTAATTAAGTTTTATTATCTTGGTTTACCAGCTAATAATCACACCATCTATGAATAATGATAATTTTATGTCCTCCTATTCCAGTTGCAATAGCTCTTATTTTGGTTTTATGTTTTATTGCATTGGGTAGAGCTTTCTGGGCAGTGTTGCCAACTAATGTTAATAGCTGAACTTTTTGTCTAAATTCCAACCTCAAACACTAGACCTCCAGCAAATTTCTCTTACATATAATGTTAGTTGTAGATTTGAAATAGGTATTTTAAAATCTGAAAAGGAAAAATATTTCTATTCTATACTTTATCTTTATGACTCTTCTAAAGTGAGTGATTTTATCAAGTGCCTTTTTGGTATCTACTCATATGATCATACTTTTTTTTCTATTTGGATTTATTTATGTGATATTTTCCTAGATTTTCTATTACTAAATCTATCTTGTGTACCTGCAGTAAATGATCCACTTATGGAGCACCAATTTAATAGTATGTTAGAGGAATAGTTTGTAGCAATTTGAGATGCTTTTCCTTTTTCTGTCTGATGTAATTGTTTCTATGACATGGGAATTATCAGTTCCTGGAAGATTGAAAGAACTCATTGGAAAAGCCATCTGGCTCTACTGTTGTTTATTCTAATTTTCTTTTTATGGAATGCTTAATTAATTTATTGTCATTCTTTTTTGTTTAATAACAAAGGCTTTTCAGATGCTGAAAACAGGTTTGGTCCTATCCCATAAGCATTAAACATCATTGTTCTCACAGTAATAGTTTCTAAAGAGTAGGAAATTGTGGTTTTGATTTTCTATTTGATATGAGAATTACTTGTAAGGCATCATATAAGGTAAGTTCTTATTTTCCCCAGTTGGAGGTTTTCATTTGTGTAGAATTTTGATGTAGCAATTTCTGGTTCTGTCCCATTATATATACAGAATATAGCCTATACCTTTATTTATTCAGATAATTTATTGATTTTTATGTGTGTCCTTTGTCATTTTTATCCTCTATACCTGATATGATTTTTAAAATATTAAAATATTGCTTCCTTCTCTGTCATATTTTCTGGGAATAGCTTTTCTAATTGGTTGTCTTATTTTTTATTCTGTTTTCAGACATTTCAAATTTACATATAGACAAATCTGTCATTTTTCTTTTGTCTTTTGTAAATTGTTCTATTATTAAGCTTAAACAATTCTTTTCCACTCAAGATTATCTTTTTCTTTGATTTCAAACCTACAGGATATTGCAAGAATGATACAATAACCATCCACACATCCTTCCCATAGATTTGCCAGTCGTAAGCATTTTGCCATGTTTGGTTTCTCTCTCTTTCTCTTGTCTCTCAAATGGTTATTAAACCATTTGAGGGTTACTTGTAGTGACCATGACTCTTCAAAACCTTTAGTTTTTATCTCCTATGGAAAGGTCAGTCTGTTACATAGTCACAAAACAATCACCACACTAAGGAAATTTCACAGTGACATAATGCTGGTATCTAATATATAGGTCATATTCAAATTTCCCCAACTCTCCCAATTAATTGTCCTTTAAAGCTTTTTAAAATTCAATCCAGGATCCAATCAAGGATCACATATTGCATTTGGTTGGCAAGGGCATACTAAAATTTTTCAATAAATAAATTAATTCTGAACTACTGGAATATAGTATGGTTTTCCTATGTAGCAAGGTCTTAAATTTGATGATTTCTTCTGGTAATTATTGAATTTTTCAAACACTAAGTGATATAATTTTATTTTTCATTAATTTATGTTGCTCGTATTTTTATACATACAATTATCTATTTCTCTCTGTCATACACACATACACACACACACACACACACACCCCTACCTATTCCATTTTTATTTAACTCGTACTCTAGTACCCATAGTTTAATCATTGTAACTTCATAATATAACTTATTACCCAGTAGTGGTTTTACAGCATCATTCCTTTGTTGTTGTTTTTTTAAGTTCTTAACTATATTTCCCATTTTGAACAAAACAAATCTTACTGGAATTGTCAAATTATGGTCATCCACATCTTTAGGGCTCACAAATATCACCTAACTGGTTCATGTTTTATACAATTTGCTTTTTCTCAAAGAAAACAATACATCAGTTTGGCAAGAATTGACATTTTTACAATATATGATGCTTTCCTCCAGGACTTCAGCATTTCTGTCCATTTATTCATCTTCAGTTCAGCACAATTATTTAACACCCACTCTACCAGGCCGTGTGCTAGGGGCTGGAGATGGTCTTTTAAATCATTCAGTAGAGTTTTATTTTCCTTCCAGTGTCAGTCCTGTACATTTCTTATTTGTGTTTTCCTTAGCTATTTTTAAAGGACTCTATTCTAAAAGACTTTTTCATTACATCTTCTAGCTTGTTTTCCATGGTGTACAGTGTATTTATCTCTATCTTCTACAAAACTACTTTACTGAATTCTTTTATTAATTTTAAAAGTCTTTCAGTTGATTTGCTTCAATATATTAGCTCTAGTCATATTATCTGCAAATGATGATGAATTGCTTTCCTTTCTAAAATGTACGTCTCTTCTGTTTTGTGTCTTGTTGCATTGGTCACAATTATTCCATTTTAGATGCAAGTTCTAGAGGTAAAGTGACTTTCTCAGCATTGCAGACAGAGCAGCGAGTGTAAAGCCAGTACTAAAACCTTCACCTTGCTTTAGCAAAGGTCACCAAATCAAGGTTATCTACCCAAATATTGCCTGACTGGCCCCATATTGATCCAGCTGCTTTTTCCCAAAGGAAGGTTGACATTTGCAGTGCTTACAGTTCTCTCTTAAAAGGACCTAATCTGTTAGGCGTGGTAGGTAATAATAAATGATCCAGATAAAAATTAAGAGGGAAAGTATAATTGACTATATTGTGGCTTTAGGTTGCCATTTTAAATGAAGTGTTCAGGACAGACTTCCCTGGCAGAGGTGAAAAAGTAAGCCTTCCTTGGGTTGCATAGCTGCAAGGGAAGACCATTCAAGGAAGGGGATAGCAAGAGCAAGGGCCTTGAAATGGGAACATGTGTGGGGTGTTCAAGGAATAGCAAAGAGGCCAGTGTAACTGGAAAAGAATTAGAAGAGTAAGATCAGAGAGTTCTTAAGAGTGAGACTTGCAGACATTGTAAAGATGTTGCATTTTACTCTAAGTAAGGTGGGAACCATAATGGGACTTTGAGCAGAGGGGTGTCTTGAGCTGAGTCATGTTTTTAAAGGGTCATTCTAGCCGCTGTTTTGAGAATAAATATTGAGGGGCAAAAGTGAAAGCAGGGAGACCAGTTGGGAGGCTGTTACAGTAATCCAATCAAGAGATGATAGAAGCTTAGTCCAGGGTTGTAACTATGAAGATGTTGAGAAGCGGTCATATTCTAAATATACGGTATGTTGAAACTGGAGCCGTGGGAATTGCTTATGGACTGAATCTATGGTATTTTGAAAGACAGAAGAGCCATGATTGAGGGAGAACTTACTTGGATTCTTCAACTGGATTTTCACGATTCCTTTACACAACATATTTTTCTTCCTCTAAATTTCTACACAAAATTCACCTTCATTAAATATATCAAATGCAATTCAATCATAGGAGAAGGGCCCAAATAAAAAACAAAGCTACTCTTTGGTGTGTAATTCAGTAACATTGTAATAATAATGCATGCAGCAATTGTGAAGGTCCCAGCCAACTTTCATAGAGCACTTTCTAGAATGCACTTCCTAGACATGTGATTTCAGTCTTCGCACTGCCCTGTAGGCTCCTCCCTTCCCAGAATCCTTCCCTGGCAGAGTTCTTGGTGCCTTCACTTCATTGGATTGTGGTGAACAATTAATAATCTATTTCTCCACTCTGAGCTCTAAGCACCCAGTACCCAGTGGTCAGGTTACATTTAAATTTGAACTTGCTACCTTTATTTATTGAGCTATCATCACTGAATAAATGTCTGATGAATAAATGTATGAAAGATAGACAGATAGGGCAATAGGTCGCCAAACTAGTCAGAGGCAAAGCAAAGATGCATGTGCGCTAACTCTGACACTAATCTGCCAAATGTACACCTCCTCCCATTTTCTTGTCTCCTCTGAGAGCTATTTTGACTAGGCAAATAGTGAGTAAAAACGGGAATTCCCAGAGACTTGGAAGAAAGGTTGGCTAACTAAGACATATCATTGTAAATTTCAGCTCCATGGTTCTGAGTGACCTTTAAGCAGGGAATGTAATTGCAAAGCTAGATTCTTTTGGGGATTACAAAGCTCACACTTGTTTCTTAGCCCATCTTGTCCAATAAAACCAATGGTTTATCATAGCATTTTGTATTAAAATTTGTGCATACTTAAATGCCAAAGCATAGACTTTTGAAGTGTGAAAGGACATTCAAGATTATTCGGTCTGTTTCTCTCAACAGCTTTATTGAGGTATAATTTACATACCATAAATTTACCTATTTTAAGTGTACAGTTCTTTAGTAAATGTATAGGGTCATGCAACTATCACTACAATCCCATTTTAGAATATTTTCATCATGCCATAAAATCCCCTATGCCCATGTGCAATTGATTCCTATTTCTACTTCCAGTCCCAGGCAATTACTAATCTGATTTCTGTCTCTGTGACCTTGCTTTTTCTCCATACTTAATAAATATGAATAGAATCATATGATATGTAGTCTTCTGCATCTTTTTTCTCTCATTTAGCATAATGTTTTGGAACTTCATGCTGCAGATAGTAGCAGTAGTTTCTTTCTTTTGTTACTGAATAATATTCTATTGCATAGATATACCACATATTGTTTACCCATTTACCAATTGGTTGATAAACATTTGGTTGGATTTTATGTTTTGGCTATTATACATAATGCTTCTATGAACAGTTTAATTCAGGTTTTTGTGTGGACATGTCTTCATTTCTTTTGGGTAGATAGGTAGAAAAGGAATAACTAGATGAATGGTAGTTTTATGTTTAACTTTTTAAGGAACTACCAGACTGTATCCCAGAGTGACTACCATTTTACCTTTCCAACAGCAAGGTATGATGGTACC
Source organism: Theropithecus gelada (assembly GCF_003255815.1). Classification (NCBI taxonomy): domain Eukaryota; kingdom Metazoa; phylum Chordata; class Mammalia; order Primates; family Cercopithecidae; genus Theropithecus; species Theropithecus gelada. The sequence goes on from NC_037678.1 coordinate 60,344,287, forward strand.
AGTTTTTCCACATTCTTTCAAACACTGGTTGTCTGTCTTTTGTCTGATGTCCATTATAGCAGGGGTGTGTGATAGTTTCTCATTGTTGCTTTAATTTATATTTCCTTAATGAGTAATGATGACTATCTTATCGTTAGCTTATTAGCCATTTATATTTCATATCTGGTGAAGTGTCTACTCACATCTTTTGCCATTTTAAAATTGGGTAGTTCATCTTATTATTGAGCTGTAATGTGTCATTATGCATGTTGGGTATAAGTCTTGTATACACATGATTTGGAAATACTTGCTCTCAGCATGTGAAATTGTTTTAATTTGTTTAATAGTATTTTTTGAAGCCCAATTAAAAGATAACATTATTGCCATTTTAATCTTTTTTTCTCACTAATCATGCTTTCAGTGTCGTATCTATATGCTTTATTTCTAATCAAAGATCATAAAGATTTTCTTCTATGTTTTCTACTAGTTTTATAGTTTTAGTTTTTAAATTTAGGATTATGATCCATTTTCTGTTCTTGAAGGTTTAAATTTAGATTTGTACATGTGAATATTGAATTGACCCGGTACCATTTGCTGAAAAGACTATCACGTTACCATTAAATCATCTTGGCACCTTGTTAGGAGTCAATTGATCGTAACTGTAGGTGTTTATTTCAGGATTCTCAATTCTCCTTCATTGACCGATAGATTTATTCTTCTGCCAGCATGCGACTGTATTGATTTTTAAAATTTATGAAATCTGAAACTCTAAGTCCTGCAACTTTTTTCTTGTTTTTGAAAATTGTTTTGTCTAATAGGGGCCCTTGCATTTCCATATACACTTTATAATTAGCTTGTTTTTGCAGTCTCTTGGGATTCTGACAAGGATTGTGCTAAATCTATAGACAGATTTGTAGATAATTGCCATGCTAACAATATTGATTATTCCAGTCTATGAACATGGAATGTCTTTCTCTTTATTTAGATTTTCTTCAATTTATTTCAGCAATTTTGTTTTACTTTTCTATGTATAAATATTTCATTTGTTATGTTAAATTTATTTCTAGGTATTTTTGATGCTATTGTGAATGGAATTGTTTGCTTAATTTCATTTGTAGATTGCTCTTTGCTAATGATAAGAATACAATTGATTTTTATATTGATCTTGTATACGATGACTTTGTGAAAATTGTTTATTGTTCTAGTTGGCATAGTGTGTGTGTGTGAGTGTGTGTATAAAATCCTTTGATTGTATATATATATATATGATAATATCTGCAAATAAAAAGTTTTACTTCTTCCTTTCCAATTGGGGCACCATTAATTAATTTTTTCTTATTTCACTGGCTAGTATCTCTAGTGTAAAGTTAATCAGACATCCTTGTCTTGATCCTGATTTTGAGAGAAAGCATTCAGTCATTTACCCTTGAGTATGATGTTAGTTTGATATATTGTGTGGATGGCCTTTATCAGGTTCAGAAAGTTCCTTTTTATCCCAATTTTCCTTTCTATAGTACCCTTTATCTTAAATATATATTGTGTTTTATCAAATGATTTTTCCCATCTTTTGAGATGATTATGTGATTTCCATTTTGTTCTACTAATATGCAATATTGGCATTCATTGATTTTTGAAAATTAAACCAACCTGTATTCCTGGGATAAATCTCACTAAGTTATTTACATAATCTATATGTTACTAGACTCAGTTTGCTAGTATTTGGTTCACCATTTTGGGGTCTATATTCATGAGTGAATGTGCTATCATTTTCTTTTGTTGTATATGTTTCTCTGATTTATGATATCAGGGCCCCATAGAATAAGTTGAAATGCTTTCACTCCTCTGCTGTTTTCTGGAAAAGTTTGTGAAAAATTGGAACTATTTCTCTTTTAAATATCTGATAGGCTTAACCAGTGATGCCACATAGGCAGGGCTTTTCTTTGTGGGAAGGATTGTAATTACTAATTTAACTATTTTACTTGTTCTAAGTCTATTGGAATTTTATTCTTTTTCATGAGTTAGTTTTTGTAAGTTATCTATTTCATCTACATTGTCCATGTTCTTTAGCATAATTTTTTTTTACAGTATTCTCTTCAAAGTGTTTTGATTTCTGTAGAGTCAGTAGTGATGTCCCCTCTTTTACTTCTGATTTTGGTAATTTATATCATCTCTCTTTTTCTTCTGGTCAGTATAGATAAAGAGTTGTCAATTGTGTTGATCTTAAAAACAAATAAACAAAAAACTTTCTTTAATTGATTTTTTACTCTTGTTTTTATGGTCTTTATCATATTGATTTCCACTCTGATCTTTATTCTTATTCTTTTATTCTTTATTCTTGTTGGGGATTAGTTTTTCTCCTGTTTTTCTACTCTCTTAAGACGGAAACTTACATTTTTATTTGCGATCTTTCTTCTCTTATAATACAGGTGTTTAAATTTATAAATTTTTCTCCAGCAACTCCTGACATGGTTGATATTGACAATATTGTGTAGTTTAATTATTGCTTTTAGGGGAGAGCATGTGCCAAGCTACTCATTCCACCATTCATCAAGGCCCACCTCATAATTTTTAACTATGAGGAAATTGAGCCATATAGAGATTATTTTAGGTTGAATTGTCTCAGAAGCAGACCTGTGGGCTAAATATTTGAATACAAGTGATTTATTAAGGGAGCATTTTCAGTAGAAACCACTAATAGACAGAAGGAAGCAGGAAAGGGAAGATAAAGAAGCCAAACCAATGTGTGAGCCTATGTAGAGTGAATTGCACCTTGAACCTGTTCTCCCTGAGGCAGAGGAGCAGGATTTTTCCACTTCTACCTAGGGCAGTCACTGGAAAATGCTAGCCTGTAATCAGATATGGGTATGAGTTAGGGGAGACCAAGATTTACAATCTCATGCCCTGTTCACCAGCAAAGAAGTCTTCAGTAGTTTTAAGACAGCCCTCTGAAGAAGTCTTGGATGCCCCTATTCACAACAAAGCACATAGAAGATGGGAGATGTCCCTCACTACAAATGGGGTTCAGTGTATACTGCTCGGGTGATGGGTGCACCAAAATCTCACAAATCACCACTAAAGAACTTACTCATGTAACCAAACACCACCTGTTCCCCCATAACCTATGGAAATAAGTTTTAACTGTGTAACTATAATAACTAAAAAAAAAAAGATGGGAGATGGACACATAAACCGAGAAACGGATTAAAAGGGAAAATAATTGTATACTCTTGAAAGATTAAGTGTCTTGCCCAAGGTCATACGGGTAGCTAGGCATTAGCAGATCCTGGATTACAAACTGAGTTTGTGCATGCTAATTTTGTGTTTTAATCAGCTTTATTAAAATCCACTAAAGATGTGTTACATAAATCTTTGCTTTGCTAAACAGATTTTACTTACTGTTGATTAACCATTTCTGATGGCTAGAGGCATCACTGTCTGTATCCGAGTCAACTCTAATGCCAGTTTTTAGTAGGCGGGACCTTTCCCCATAGCTCTTCTGGTCAGCACAGGGTGCGGAGGTAATCTAGAAAAATATAAAGACAAAGCAGCTTCCTACTATCTTGGGAAATGGCATTAACCTTGTCACATGAGAGACAGCACATGACAGACAACAAAGTTAGCCAAGCCTCAATAAGGAATGCATTTACCCATGTTCCTGTGACTCCCTGTCATGGCCATGAACAGCCAAGACCTACATGTTCCTATAGATCACTTAATCAAGTAACCTTTGAAGGAAGAGGTATATGGAAACCGTGTAATTCTCAGTCAGTGTGCTTGAGGCAAGTTCTTATACGTTTGATCATTCTCAGCAATGTCAATATTAAGGGCTTCTTAGTTAACAAATTTGCTAAATCATTAGACATCCTGGAATAGCTGAAGATATATGGTATTGGGAGCCCTTTGTATATAATATTAAAATTGTGTGTGCAAACCAACCAAGTTGACTGTAAGATGAAAATCTATAAGCAAAAAGATTTCTTCTATTGATTTTCAATATTACATCAGAGGTTGCTCTTGCAGAAGGAAAGAATGGTAAAAGAGTCACCAACATTTCATTGATGATCACATTATGATTGTTCAATTAGGGAAACACTTTTTTCCTTTTTCTTCATTTTTAAAATTTTATAAAGTGTTATTATATCTTCCTTGATATAGAAATTTTTTAAAAAGTATTTACTGGAGTAAAATAAAGGTGATTGCTTAACCTTCTGTGTGGTAGAAAGCAGTATACCCTTGTGGTTAAGAATGAGGGTTCAGGAGTCAAACTACCTGGGTTCAAATCTTAGCTCTAGCAATCAGATAACAGCGTGACCCTGGAAAAGATTTCGAGCCTCTCCGTGGTTTGGTTGTCTTATTTTGTCAAATGATGATAATAGTATCTGCCTCTTAGAACTGTTATAAAGGTCAAATGAGATAATAAATAGAATAAGTTTAGCATATTGCCTAGTAAGTGGTAGGTATGCAATAAATATTTCCTGGAGAGCGGAGGCATCATTGCAGTACACAGCAGTGGGAGCTATGATAGAGGTGTAGATGAAGAGCTGTGAGAACAGAAGAGGGAGAAACCAGCTCTGGTTTGCAAGTCAAGAGAGAAAGTGTGATGTTTGATCTGGATCTGGATTGGATGAGGAGTTCTCAAGATGGAGAAGAAGAAAAAAAGGCATTCGTGGGCAGATGGAACAGCATATAGAAAGACGTTGAGACGTGTGGTGAGAATTGATGTGATGTGCACTTAAACTTTATTTTGTAATTTTTTAAATTCTTTTTTTAAGAAATACTTAGTGAAAAACCATTGTGTGTCTAGTATGGTATTAGAAGCCATGAACTAGATGGCAAGATCTCAGACCTCATGAGGTTGGCAGCCTATTTGGGGGCAAGCAGTAAAGCCAGTAAACAAATAATTAAAGAAGACACATTTCAATTATGTTCAAAGCTGTGGAAGAAATAAATCAGGAGATATGGTGTACAATGACTCAGAATACTGGTAATTATGTATTAATGCTTTGGTGAATTTGGAATGACTCAAATCAGTGTCTTCCAAGGGACTGAGAATACTGGAGGGGAATGTCCCTGTTGGCTCTACAGGTATAAATATCAGAATAAACATCGGGGCAAGGGTATAAACATCAGAATCACCTAGGCTTATGATTTCATAGCTGCACGTTTAACTATCTAGAGAGCTTTTCCGAAAAGTACTGATGCTAGGGTCCCACCCCTAGAGATTCTGATTCAGCTGATCTGTACTAGACCCAAGGAATAAACGTTCTTAAAGTCCTCTGGGTAGTTATAATATGCAGCCACAGTTGAGAACTATTGATCTTGAGCAACCCTCCGCTGAGATTCTGAGATGACTGTTCACTGCCCTCACTTGAAGAAATCAGTGATGGAGAAGCTACTAGGATTGGTGAGAGATTACCATGTCTCTCAGCTGAGCAGTGCTGGAAACAAAGGTTGAAAAATACCTTGATAAAATAGGTCTCTGATCTTTTTCACAAGTCTCATATGGTTATTGTCCAAAACTGCCCTGTCAGAGCCGCTCGCCACCCAAACCCTGTCACCTCCCCTTTTATGCCATGTGCCCATCTCCCAGCTCCAGGTGCCTTGATGTAAATGGTTTCCAGGTGTGACCTGCTGTGGGATGTTGCCATTAAGATGCCAGAGCTGCCTTGTCTGACCCTCCTCACACAGAGTTAGGAGTGCCTTAGAGTTTATGTCTCTCTGACTCAGCCATAACCAATCACTGACCAGCACTGGAGGTTCAAAAGCCTGTGGTTTGAGATGAGACAAACTCTGGGGGTATAATTTATGCTCCAGAGCTCCCTATGGGATCAAGCTAAGACTGGGACTTTGCCTGATATCATACCCTTGCTTCACTTCCTCCCATTTTCTCTCACTCCTTTACTAGTTTCTTCTGGGACTACTTCCTCAATACATCATTTGCAGTGAAACCTTGGCTCGGGGTCTGTTTCTGGAAGAACCTGAACTCAGACATGCTTCATTCTGGGAGAAAGTGGACTAAAATATGCATATTTCTGAAGTTGGGCAAGCTCTACCTGTGAGCTAGAGCATCTACTCTCTCTGTCATCTGACTCCAACCTTCTGAGAGGACACAGCTCCTGGCTAGAGACTTCTCTAGATCTAGAAAGAGGGCCACAGGAACTGTTACTAATGGAAGGATGCTCTGATAGGTCCCTGGGCCCCCTCAGTGGAATCTGGTCCGAGAATCTCAAGCCACCATTTAAACCATTAGCTTAGGGACCAGAGGGAGGAAGAAGGTCCAGCAGCAGGGTTTTCCAGAGCCTGTAGAAAGGTTCTGAGGGTTTTTGCCTTGGATGGACAGCAGGAGATACTGAAAGTGACAGTACAAACTCTCCTTGACCTTACAGAAATCACCTTAGAGTGAATGAAATGAGTTGGGGGCACAGTATAGCTCTTAGATCCTTGTAATAAGAGATCCTTGGGATAAGTAATGGGAGAAAAAGTCATAAATGCCCATCTTCTCATTAGGAGAAAGAGAGAGGGTGTCACAAGAGGAGAAAGTGTATGAGTAAATGCTATGTGTTGTGCAGTGAGTGTCTTAAGTTGTTTTTTTCTCATGTTATTGGGATTTTTCCTACTAAAAAAATCCCCTCTCTTTAAAAATGATTCTGAATAGTTTATTGCAACCACTGTTTTTGAGCTAAAGATATGATCCCAAAAGGGAGGTCATTCGCATTTGGATATGATTTTATCATTACCAGCAAGCTGAAAAGAACATGCTCTTAGATAAATGTATTCTCAAGAGAATGAGAATGAAGCTACTACAAGAAATAAAAATAATACTCAGTTTGTTGTTTCTTTCCCCCACCCTTTCCTAAAAAGTGTCAGGAAAGGAAGGTTATACAACTTGTGAGCACTGTTTCTTCTCCCCCTCTTCAATCAGAGTTCTGTGGTCTTTGAGAGAGGCTGGATCCATTGGCAAACAGATTTATCTAACAAAATGATTTAAGTTTCTCTGGCTGCATTGCAGGTTTGCTTTTGAATGGACAGGCTGCGAATGCATGGGCCCGAAGGAGTTGCTGGGTATATTTTGGCACGATAATCACAATCGTATGTGAACCATATGTTGACTGCACAGTTTAAACCAAAAAAATACCCTTTGCTATTCTTTGTAATTTCATATGGAGTTGGTTGGGGTAGAGCTAAGCAGTTTGGGATGCCAAGTTAGAAAAAAATGCTTGGAAGGCCTTTATACATTTTATTGGTTTGTAGGAAGAGAAGAAAACAGCAAAAAAAAAAAAAAAAAAAGAAAGAAAAAAAAGAAAGGATACTCAACTATGAATGAAAAGTCTGGGTTTCTACTTTTGCTGCAGTTTGACATCATGAATCACTTGACCTCTCAGCCTCAGCTCCTCATGTGTAATCTGGCTGTTGACCTTGGTTGAATTGACAAGTGGATCTTCAGTAATCAGATTGGTGGGGAGAAAGAGCTGATGGGGATATACAGGCTGACCCTCACAGAGATATTATGGCTCTGTCTGATAGATCTTGGCAGCATTTGAATTTTCAGAGCCCAATAAGAACCCGTCTTCTTGCTTGGCCACAACTATGGAATCTTCTGCTAGTCGTGGACAGTAAATGAGGCCAGCCATGTGGCCCCTCTTGATCCATCCCATCACAGGAGGGCCAGAGGCAATAGGAAGTGATTCTCGGAGGGCGATTCAGTCCCAGGGAAGCTCCCAAGGCTTCAGGGGGTCTCAATTTAGAGGGGAAAGATGACAGAAGGATTTAAGGTAGAATGGGAAGTCTATCTGAGAAACCAAGATAAAGGCCTTGTTATGTAGATATGATCAATCCAAATGGTGAGTAGGGATAGGCTGGCCCTCAGAGGAAAGCAGGGACTCCCAGCTCTTTCCAACTCCTGGTCCTGGGGATGAGGCTGTTGGTTCCTTCTAATCTGCTCAAGAGGCTATGAGGGCTGCGTTGGTTGCCTGCTCCCAAATCCAATGCAGTGTTCTTAGGTGCTGTTGTTAGCTTCATCAGGAGAGCCCAAGAGGTTGTCTGCTTCATGAAGCTCTCTTGTGTTTGCCCTTTCCCTCACAGATCAGAGTCCCATGAGTAATGGACTCTCAACTGGTCGAGCTACTATTAGCATTCAAGCCAGATTCTAAGATTTACCTCAATATATTGTCATTTATAAAGCATTGCAGGTCCTGAAAACTCTGTTACAAACACCCCTCCACTTCTGCCCTGCAACCTCTAGGTTTGGGTATTAGGTCCTTGTGCTATTTTTCAGTGACTGCTTTGAGCTTAGCTGTCCTGATAAACATAGGAATTGTACAATTGAGAAGGACCCCAGAGTTGAGGAGGAAGTGATTGCTGAAATCATAATTTAATTTAAACATTTATTGACTTCAACAGGCATTATGGCATAGATGGTACATACCCACACACACTTTGGGTGGTTAAAACATTCTCAGATGTTACACATACTTATTTAGAAGTCTAAACACTCAGGTTAACCACATTCATCCATTCATCTAAATGTTACATTCACTCATTTGGAGTTAGACGCCCAGGTAGTACAGATCCTCACTTGGAAATGGTACACCCTCAGATGTAGTGTGCATGCCTTGAGAGATTGTCCACATCCACTCCACTCACATGTCACTCACATGCACTCTGAATTGTCAGGTTCTTACTCAGATGTGTATGTACAACAGGCATGGTAATTGAGCTATTTTGCCTGCACTCATCTAAGTGTGGCATATACTCATATGCCCAACCATTCCTTTTCACATGCCTGAAAATTCCCATACTCAAGAGAATTGGAGAGAAAACTTGCCATATTGAGTGTGTCACATTTTCTTAGGGCAGTCCTCCATAGCCTTTTTTCCTTAATGAAATAGTCCTGTGTCTCTGTCATCTCCCAAGTTGTACTCCTTAGTCAAGTGTCTTTAGATGGATGGTCTGATTGAAGGATGGTAGCCTGCAACACGTTTCATTTTTCGTAAACCATGTGCTGGTTCACTATGCCCTGTTTAAATGATTGGTTTGGGGCCCCCTACTGCAACCACCTCATTAATTCACAGAAGTCTCCAGTGGGTACTCATGGGCAATCGATCTTTTGTTTTAGATCATGAGTCCCAGAGATCCATGCAATAAAGCTCTTCTAAAAGAAGAGCATTTATTCCAGAGAGATGTAAACTGTGGGGCATTCAAAGAGATTGAACAATGTTATCCAACTTACTAACCTTAAAATAACTTTTACAAAGAGAGTCTAACACTGGGTGTCAGTTGATATTCAATAAAGGATCAGTCATCTCTATTCACACACTAGCATCTTCTTACATCCTCCTAAGTTGAAGGGAACAATATGCTATCACTAGACAGGAACTCAAGGCAATCGCTGTTTATCTGATTAGGGTTTCTGCATCCAGGCAGATTTGGTTTCATGTTTGCTTTCAGTTTTAATTCAATCCAATTTAATTCATTTGAACAAGCATTCATTGATCACTTGTTGGGTGGCAGGCATCCTGCTGGGCAGTGTGGGGCAGGGGTGGAGAATGATGCAGTGATAAGTAAGCCACAATGCCTACTTCGTAAAAGGTCACAGTCTAGCCAGTGCAAGAGTAGTCCCATCTCATGATATTGGAAAACAAAGCAGATGGAGATTAGGTGAGCTCTAAGGGAACTAAAGAGGGAGGTGATTGATCCAGACTGGACATATCTGGACAGGCTTCATAGAGGAAGTGAAAGACATGCTCAGCCTTTGGAGGAAACCAGAGGTGGCCAGGATGCAGGGCATTGCAGATAGAGGAAGCATAAGTCAGTAATGCATGAGGTGAGATCCAAAATATATCTGTGCAATAGCATGGGATCTGGAGTAGCTAGAAGATGGGAACACCATGAGAACACCTAAATGGAAGACAGAAGACAGGCACAGAGGGCTTCAAATTCCAAGATGAGGAGTTTAGATTGTATAATTTGTACAATGGAAGGCCTATGAAAGTGTTTGAAGAGCTATATGATTAGGAAGCCATATGATTAGGATGACTGATTAATAAATCAAGTGCATTAGAGGCAAAGAGACTAGTTGAATCTGGGTAAGAAGTGGGAAAGTGCCCAACTAAGGTATTATCAGTGGAAGGAGAAAACAGAAGTGGGGCAGATGCAAACATACAGAAGCCAAATCAACAGACTTCTGTAAGACTGTTGATTAAGATAAGGAGTGAGAATTAACGAGTTAAGAACTAAGGATGAGCCCTAGATTCAGGTTCTGGCCACTTGTCAGATGGTGCTACCATTTACTAAGAAAAGACATGTAAAAGGAGGAGCAGACAGGTTTGTAGGGGTTGGGGCTGAGTTGAGTTTTAGATGTGTCTAGTGTGAGCTGGCTTTGAGACAGCTAAGTGGAGGTAAAGTTCTACAACGTGGTAGGTTTGAAAATCTGATGCTCAGGACAAAAGTTTTATTGTAGACAGAAGCAATGTTTCCACACAGGAGAAGTTGGGTTGATACCATTAGAGCTAACAAGCTCATTCTTCCAGAGAGTTGCTCATCCATCTGTGTCCCCTCTTTCCGGTCCAGTGTTTATCAGCTGGTTGTCAAGGAGGAGCGACCACAGAAGTCACGGAGGGCAGCTGACATTATTGAGTGCTTTTCGGTGCCTGTGAGCTATCGGAATGCCTCCAGCCTCGATTCTCTACACTACTTTGCTGCTGAGTTGAAGCCTGCCAACCTGCCTGTCACCCAGCCATTTACAGTGGGTGACAATAAGACATACAATGGCTACTGGAACCCTCCTCTCTCTCCCCTGAAAAGCTACAGCATCTACTTCCAAGCACTCAGCAAAGCCAATGGAGTAAGTATGGCCACATGGAGGTCATTCCTTATCTTGTTTGCATTTTCTCATTCTCGTATGATAAGTCAGCAGGGCTCTAAATGGAGACTGAAAAACTAAGGCCCCTAGGCCAAATCCAACCTCATGCCTTTAATTAAAAAAAAAAAAAAAAAAAAAAAATAGGCCGGGCGCGGTGGCTCAAGCCTGTAATCCCAGCACTTTGGGAGGCCGAGACGGGCGGATCACGAGGTCAGGAGATAGAGACCATCCTGGCTAACACGGTGAAACCCCGTCTCTACTAAAAAATACAAAAAACTAGCCGGGCGAGGCGGCGGGCGCCTGTAGTCCCAGCTACTCGGGAGGCTGAGGCAGGAGAATGGCGTGAACCCGGGAGGCGGAGCTACAGTGAGCTGAGATCCGGCCACTGCACTCCAGCCTGGGCGACAGAG